>NC_063060.1:12701452-13012768 GCF_018812025.1 Megalobrama amblycephala | reverse complement strand
GCCCTGACCCGGTAGAAAACTTTCTCGTCTGCGAGCTCGGGAAGAGGAGGTACCTTATCACCACCAGATTGTGTGAAGGGAGACAACAAAGGTTCAGAGTGAGGTTTTAGGAGTGACACATGGAATGATGGTGAAATGCGGTAGTGTGGTGGAAGATTGAGCCTGTAGGTGACCTCGTTGATCTGCCTCTGCACAGTGAACAGACCTATGTAACAGGGACTCAGCTTACGGCAGGGCAGGTGGAGACGGATGTCCCATGTCAAGAGCCACACTTTCTGACCTGGTTGGTAGCAAGGGGTCTGTGTTCTTCGTGTGTCAGCCTGCCTCTTGTGTCTCTACACTGCCTGTTGGAGATGCACGTGAGCCGAGTCCAACACCCTCTCGCTCTGCTGGAACCAGTGGTTAACAGTTGGAACCTCCAAGGGCTCACCAGACCAGGGGAATAAGGGAGGCTGGTATCCAAGGATGCACTGGAATGGGGTGAGCCGGTGGTGGATTGCCTGAGGGAGTTCTGGCCGTACTCTGCCCAGGAGAGGAATTGGCTCCAGCTATCCTGGTTCTGGTGGCAGTAGGACCTCAGGTACCTCCCGATCTCCTGGATCTTCCGCTCAGTCTGCCCGTTAGTTTGCGGGAGGTAACCAGAGGAGAGGCTCAAATAAACTCCCAGGAGTTTGAAGAATGCTTGCCATACCCGTGAGATGAATTGGGGGACCGCGATCTGATACAATGTCCTCTGGTAGGCCGAAGTGGAAGAACACATTTTGGAAGAGGGCTTCTGCAGCTTCAAATGCAGTAGGTAGACCTTTCAGAGGGATGAGTTTATAAGCCTTGGAGAAGCAATCAGCGATGAAGAACACAGGTATTGTTATCAGATGGTGGAAGGTCGGTCATGAAGTCAATTCCCAGGTGTGACCATGGACAATGTGGAATAGGCAGATAAACCAGCTTCCCATCTGGCGGTTTGCAGGGAGTGTTGGTAATAGCAAAGACTGAGCATCCCCTGATGTATCAGGAGATATCTTGAGCCATGATGGGCCACCAGTAGCGGTGACGTAAGAGCGAGAGGGTATGTTGACTACCTGGGTGTCCAGAGCCTGGAGACGCGTGAGATGAGTCCATGAGGGATAGACGATTGGCTGGTGGTAGGTAGAGTAGCCCCTCAGGACCTCTCGGCAGAGCAGGATCGGAGTATGTAGCTTGGGTGATTTCTTCATTGATGGACCATTGAATGGGACTGACGATCATGGCACGGAACTGGACGGGAATGCAGACTGGTGAGTATAACAGTTCAGATATGTATAGATGACTTAGCTGACTGGTAATGATAATGTCTCTTTGCATGAGTGACGGTGAAGACCGGGAACTGGGAAGCAGATGACAGAAGACAAAGGACGGGAATCCACAATGGCAGGTAGGTACACAGGTTAGTATCGTGAAGGAGTCTGTTCGTGTACGTAGAGATGAGACCAGACAAAGAAGTCCAGGTTGTGAGTGTCTTTATGGTGTGCATTGATGAGGAGGTGCTAGTGCGGTGAATCAGAATTCCGGGGAGAGTGAACGAGTGGGCGGAGCGTGCTGATCTGGTGACGATGGGCTGATTGTGGTCTGAGATGGCTGCGACTCCGTGACAAAAAGTGGTTTGGAGAGTGAATGGATGGATGAATTTGCAAGATTGCACTTTGACTTGCATTGATTTTGTTTCTCTTCTTACTGCTGTTCAGTTTTTTCTTTTCTTTTTTTGTCATGTCGCATCATTATACTTGTGCTAAAACTATGAAAATTGAGAAACTAATTACATTTTCTTTTTCTTTCTTTTTTTTTTTTTGTTACAGGATCCTACCCAGCCCCAATCATTTATCAGAAGGACTGTGAAAACGGGAAGTGTTTAAACCACCAGTGGTGGTTTCCACAGGATAGTAGTGGATGAGAGGGGTACTGACATTAAAGGATTAGTTCACTTTCAAATTAAAATTTCCTGATAATTTACTCACCCCCATGTCATCCAAGATCTCCATGACCTTCTCTCTTCAGTTGAAAAGAAATTAAGGTTTTTGATGAAAACATTGCAGGATTTTTCTCCATATAGTGGACTTCAGTGGCCTCCAAAATTACAGTGTCATTGCAGCTTCAAAGCTTTCTACACGATCCCAGACGAGAAATAAGGGTCTTATCTAGTGAAACCATCACTTATTTTCTTAAGAAAAAATTTTATGCATTTTAGCCATAAATGCTCATCTTGAACTAGCTCTCTTCTTCTTCTCTATTAGAATTCCAGTAGTATAGACACTGCTAAGTGTATTACTGCCCTCCACAGGTCAAAGTTTGAACTAATTGTTATATACTTGCACTAGCATATTGTATATGACAATTTAGTTCAAACTTTGACCTGAGGAGGGCAGTAATACCCCAGAATTCTAATAGAGAAGAAGAAGAGAGCTAGTTCAAGATGAGCATTTAAGGTTAAAATGTATAAACTTTTTTTTTTTTTTTTTAAATGAGCGATGGTTTCTCTAGATAAGACCCTTATTCCTCGTCTGGGATCCCGTAGAATGCTTTGAAGCTGCAATGAAACTGTAATTTTGACCTTCAACCATTTGGAGGCCATTGAAGTCCACTATATGGAGAAAAATCCTGGAATGTTTTCATCTAAAACCTTAATTTCTTTTCGACTGAAGAGAGAAGGACATGAACATCTTGGATAACATGGAGGTTAGTAAATTATCAGGAAATTTTAATTTGAAAGTGAACTAATCCTTTAACACGTTGTATTCACTGTATTACACACTATAGTGTATATATATATATATTTTTAAATTCACTGTGACCATTGAGTACTCAGACTTGACGTTGACGATCATACATTAAAAAGATGATTGCAGTGATCAAGTCTCAGACAGTGTCAAGTCTTAATACTCCAGTACTTGTGCACACCCCTATTAAACACACAAACACCGTATCAAGGTATGATGTGTACTGCAATGATGTATAATGTAAAAGCAATAAATTTTTTATTCATACACTGTATTTTGTCAAGTGTTGTTACTATTGGATTTACTTCTAATGTTTGAAATTATTTTATGAACTATTATATGAACTATTAAAGAACATTTATAGTATGATAAATGTGAGGGTATTGATCTAGAAGAAATGGGGCCATAAAGAACCTTTTCATCAGTGGTTCTTTGTAGAACCTTTAAAAAGAGTTCTTTGTAGTACCAGAAAAGGTTCTTTATGGCACCAAGAAAAAATGGTTCTTTAAAGAACCTTTCACAAAACGGTTCTTTAGGGAACCAAAAAAGGTTCTTCTATGGCATCGCAGTGAAACCCCCTTTTTGGTTCTTCCTGGCACCTTTTTTTTTAAGAGTGTACATTTCTTTGTTCTGCTGAACACATAGGAAAATATTTGGAAGAATGTTTGTAACCAAGCAGATCTCGCCTCCCATTGAGTACCATAGTATTTTTTTCCTATTATGGTAGTCAATGTGGGGCAAGATCTGTTTGGATACTGACATTCTTCCAAATATCTTCCTGTGTGTACAGCAGAACAAAGAAATGTATATGGGTTTGGAACAATTTGTAAATGATGACAGAATTTTCATTTTTGGGTGAACTATCCCTTTAACACACTTTTGCAAGTCCCCCTGTTTAATTGAAAATGATTAATAGGTGAAAGAATTTGATCCCGAAGAAAAATAACCAATACTATAATTAGATAAATAGTTCCAATATAAAATTGGGCAGATTTGCTCTTTTGTAGTGTCTGTGAAGGGATGGATTTGGTTCATCTGTGTTGTAGCCACGATATATCTTGGGAATTGTAATATTGTGAACACTAGCTACTGATGTCCGTAATCGAATTAGGTTTAAATAATTTGATATTTTATGTATTTTAAAGCTTAAAGTACTGTTACTGTTTATGTTTAGCAATATGGATGTATAGGGCTGTGCAGGGACGTTGGAACTATATTGTGAGAGGGGGGGCGGGATTCATCTGGGGGGGGGGGGGACTCTTAAGGTATAACTTAACTAAAGGTATACTACCACTAAAGGTATATCATTGCTAGGCGTCTTCAGGGCTATCATCCACTCGCGAGGCATAGGCGCTGAAAGGCAGAGGCGCTGGCGCCCTCCTAGCAACGGCGCTGTTTTTGGTAAAACATGATTTTGACGACTTCATTAAGTTTTGTTTTATAGAAAACTCTTTTTAAAAGATATTCGTTTTGTATAAATTGTATCTTAATTTTGATCAATGTTTTATCAATCAATTGCCCGTATTTAATAAATAAGAAGCAAATATATAGCAGACAATGTAATAACCTTAGTGTAATTGACTACCTAAAAGTTAAAGATTTTTTTGTGTCACGCATGCATGCATGTCTATTTCCCTCATATTAAATATAAAACGCATGTGGACTGATATTTTTCCAATGTCTGGACTCCTTTATTAATGGAGCATATAAACAGACGTTTCAATATATTGGTATTAAATGCATTTTCTGAGAATTTATATTTCAAGTTTTTACTGCAAATGTCGAAATGCGCGCTCTTTGGTCCATCAGTGCTTGAGTCACTGATCACATTAGAATAAAATATCTCATAATAAAATACAAAATTTACTGATTTATGAATGTATATGCATAGTTCTCATCAGTCGGAAATACAGATAAACGCTTTCATTTGTTGTATTTTTGATCCTGAAAGAAAACAGAACAACAAAAGAGCGAATCATAGGCCTACATGGAGTCTGTACACTCTCAGAAATAAAGGTACAGTGAGGGTACAATTAAGTACTTTAAGGTACAAATTTCACAAATGTGCCAGCAAAGGAACAAACATGTATCCAGCTGAGTACCAAAAAGTACCTTTCCAAAGAAAAGGGGTAGGCCTACACAATGAAATATGCATGGTGAAAGGTACATATATGTACCCTTTGATCCTTCAGATCATTATAAACAACTAACTTAAAAGAGTGCATTATAAGTGAAGGATTTAACGTGGAGCGTTTGCTTTGCTGCATCAGGTACGTTCACAGTGCTCCTGTGATGTGTTTTGCGGTTGACCGAGTGAAATGTTGTCTGTTCTCATCGCATTACTTTCTACGGTATGAATTTTCTTCAAGGACGTTGTCAAGAATTTGATTTGATGTTGACAGAGATGAAGGTTTGACCGATTTCACGTCAAGCACAGGAGCCCTACCACAAATGCTGGAGAGTGCCGTCAAATCCAGGTAACGTATTTTGTTTTTTGTATAGTAAATGTATTTTTAATGTGAGGATATTTTAGATGACTTTTTTAGGCAATATAATTTGCAATCTATGTTCTGTCTGTCAATCTATCTTATGCCTTGGTTGTTGTCAGTTGGCCTCTAAATTTCTCATGATATAACTTATTAACATGCAGCTTACAACATCATCTGACTGTTTGATAGATATTAGAAATGAATGTATTTTGTTGAGATCAATACTTTGTTCTTAAATTTTTTGTTCTTTGATTTAATCAGCAGTGAAGATGAACATCTAAGGGGACTCCCACAATGGCTTGAGTACTAATGCTGCTCGGATATGCTGTGTGTGTAGGTCTCATTGCATTTCAGTCTTTACTTATTTTCTTCTTTTACATAAAGTTATAAAAAAATAATTCTACTCACCCTCATACTGTTACAAACCTGTGTGAGTTTCTTATGTTGAACACAGAAGAAGACGTTCTGAAGAATGTTGGTAACAGGACACTTGATGCTATCCATTGACTTATAGTATTTTTATATATTTTTTTCCCAACTATGTAAGTCACAGGCTACCGTCAACTGTCTGGTTACCAGCATTCTTTAAAAATATCTTTTATGTTCAGCAGAAGAAAGAAACTCATGCAGGTTTGGAACATGAGGGGGGAATAACATTTTCATTTTTTGGTGTAATATCCCTTTAAGATATTTTAATAGACAATGCAAAAGTTGATATATTTGCTGATACTGATATATTTTGAAAATGTTTCCTCTTTTGGATAAATAACAGATGGAAAGACTGAGGAGTTGAAAGCTGATTCTACCCTGGAAAGGAGTAATTTTCTCTTTTAGAGGGGATGGAAGACCAAGCAGATACTATGTAAGTGTGAAGTCTTTACTTACACGCACATCTCTTGTTTAATTTATCATAACAAATATTCATTAATATGACTTGACGTGAAGGAGGACAGATGCAGGTAATTGCACATGTTGATCTCTGACTGTTTAGGTTTCTTTAGTGCAAATCTATGGAGCTGCTGTAAATACATAATAATGGTAATGGTACACATTCAAGTCTTAATGAAAAAAAAAAACCTCTTCACCCTTACTAACTTATTTAACCTTAAAAACACATGCATTGAGTGTAAAATGTGGACAGTTTAGTCTTAAAAAAATAAATAAAATAAACTTCATGGTTGCCATCCTCTGTGGCTGGCTTGTCAGTATTGTAATATTGTGGTTATCACAACAACCTAGGCCCATAGGCTGCTCTTAATTAGGGCTGCACGATTAATTGCATGCGATTGTCACGCGCATTTCGTCAGTAAAACCGGTTCCCTGATTACCGCTAAATCGCCATCACCTGCTTTCAAATGGAGCGACATTTAATAGACAGAACCGTAGATCACTGACAAGCCACGCAATATCGCGTTCATATCGCAGATTAATCGCCTTCGATAATGAACGCGATATTGTGTGGCTTGTCAGTGAACTACGGCTCTGTCTATTAAATGCCGCTCCATTTGAAAGCAGGTGATGGCGATTTAGCGGTAATCAGGGAACCGGCTTTACTGACGAAATGCGCGTGACAATCGCATGCGATTAATCGTGCAGCCCTACTCTTAATCCTACACTTAAACATTTGTTGCATCTCTAATCTGTTTTCATTAATTTTCAGATTAAAAAGTGCTACACAATGATGGTTGTTCTTGCATATCTTCTGCCACCGTTGCCTGGAAGTCGATGCAATGTTAAATCTGAAATTTCATTTCTTTCAATTTAATTTTGTACCCGTAAGTTTTACATGGACCGTTATTTTTGTAATGATGTCTTGATGCATTATAAACTCCTAAAATGTATTTATTTTTTCCCTTAACTCTTAGCGTGGAGCCACTATTGCATCCCTCTGCAGCAGTTTTGAGACCGCATCAAAGACCAGACCACAGCCGATCTACATTGGAAGTTTGAAGAGCACAGCATGACAGTACATCATTACGAGGATTGACAGAGTAACCATTCCTGTGGATGAGGGCCTGATGTGCTGTGGACAATATATTCTAGGTGTGAAACTTGTCCTGTCCACCACAGATTAGTTTGGTCTTTTCTTTCTAAGACTGGAGCATCTAATATTGAAACACCACATTCTCTTCTTTTTAAAACTGACATCGTTTCGCTAGAAAACAACCTCTTCTTCAGCTGTGATTGCGTACAGCCCGTTTAAACACTTCAAAGACTTTTAAAACTGCATTGATTTGGACTTAAAAACGATGGTAACCAATGAACTCCATTGTTAGAAGAAAAATCCAGAAATGTTTTCCTCAAAAAACAAAATTTCTCTCCCACTGAGGAAAGAAAGACATGGATATCTTGGATGGCATTGGGTGAGTAAATTATTAGGAAATTTTCTTTTTGGGGTGAACTAATCCTTTAAGCATACAATGAACACTCACAGTAGCTTTTAGTCAATATAAAGCGTTATGTTATCTTATGTTATGTTCTTACACTGCAGTAAGTAATGCATTCATAAAGTGATTCTCTATTAAAGTTGTTTAAATGTGAAAAACTTTGTTTATTAAAGTTTATTGCAAACGAAGATTGTGGTGTGCGGTCGTTATTCTCTTTCCAGTATTTTAATTTGTACAGTTTAACTTCTTTTAAATCATTGATTGTGGGAAAACAAAATATTGCTTTCTTTTGCTCTCATTCTTTTCTATTTATCAAGGACATTTTTGCCACTTTATAGGTACAATGGCATCGTCGCTGGGTGGTACCCTAACGAGAACAAATTGGTACCATCTAATGGGGTACATTTTTGTACCAGTGGATTAAGGTACAAATGTATTGCTAAGGTACCAAATTGTCTCTCAAAAGGTACAATATAAAAGGGTACCATTGCTGTACCTCGGGGGTACCACCCCAGCGATGAGCCATTTGCACCCTCAAAGGTACATATTTGTACCTAAAAGGCACAAACTGTAGGGGTACTTCTTTGTACCCATTAATATGGTACAAGTTTGTTCCCCTTGGGGGTACTGCCCCAGCGACGAGCATTTGTACCTTTTTTTGGTCTTTTCTGTACCTTTATTTCTGAGAGTGTACGTGTTAAGCCTCGTTTACACTGCACGCGTGTGCGGCGCGTTACGGCTGCGACGCGGCTACCGGAGCTGATTCGCGGCCACTCTAGTCAATGCTCGTGTTTACACCAGCCGCGCCGCGGTGCGTTTGAGAAGCGTCCCAGAAGCTCGCCGCGCCACTTCACTAAAGATAGGCGCCTCGCCTATTTTTGACGGACGCCGCGTCAAAGACGCGCAGCTCAAATACAAAATAAAGTCAAAATAATCACCCTGAGTAAACTCCTGGTCATATTTCGCATCACTACGATGCCAGAAAGTGACAACAAGAGATTCGAAGTTGAAAAAACTTGAAATTTCTTTGTTTTTGTTGTCCATAACTGGAATTTTAAGTGTATTAACTTCATCTGTATGGCTACAGCAAAATAAAGTATGGCATAGCAATAAACACAATAAAACCGGACAAATATAACAATTTAGCCATTAAAAACACGAAAAAAATCAATGAAAAAAACGTCAGACATGCAAATCTCGTTGTATCGGGAATCCAGCCGCTTCGCTTCTGAAATGCTTCTGGTGTGAGTTGACACCGCTCAGAAGACGGAACAAAACCTTGCCGGAGCCGTAATGCAACGCACACGCGTGCAGTGTAAACGAGGCTTTATGCTTCTTACGCGGACTTTTGGGACTCAGTTTTGAACTGGTGTCAAGGCACAATGAATGAAATGCACAAATGGTAATTAAATAGAACCCCTGAAATGAACGAGGGCGAGCTGTTTTATTTTCACAACATTTTGGAACATGAAAATTCATACCGGTAATATCAAGCCACTGAACGAAAAAAACAGCTGGCTGACCCCTAGAAGGGTGGGGAAAAGGGGTGGGGGGGGGTGGTAGTAGTCAGCCGTTCTCCTCCCATCTGCACCGTGTGAATTGTGAACGCAGGCAGGTCAGTGAGTTACAGGGCGCTCCGTGTCTCCGTCCAGTTTAGGCTAGTAACTAATAGGCCTAATATGCTGTTATATAGTTTATAGGGGTGTGACGAGATTTCTCGTCGAGGCGAAAAGTAGTCTCGTGATATTGCCATGACAGTGTTATGATGATTAGGAAAGAATATGCCATCGCTACGTTTACATTGCGCCTCCACTGTCGTTTTGCTTTGTATTTAAATAAAACACATTTAATTCAGTTGGATAACGGTCGCCGCCGCTCCATATTTACAGAGTTACGAGCGATCACGAAAGTGAAAGTAAACGCGAGCGCGCATTCAAACGCGATTTCAATACCCCGCATTTGAAAGCGGCTCCCTGATGAATACAGATATCTCTCAATATGAAAGCTATTTTAGGCTGGGCTGTGTAGTTGTAACCATCTCTTAGCTCTGTATCAAAGAAAAATGTGGTCTTATTTGCACTTTGAATATTGAGAGAGTGTGATTATGGTTGCACTTATTGTAAAGTGTTACCATAAAAACGAATAACAGTTTTCTCTTAATCTTATTAAGCACAAACAATAAGGTTTCATTTGTTAACATTAGTTAATGCACTGTGAACTATCATGAACTAACAATGAATGATTATTTTTATTGACTAACATAAAGATTAATAAATACTGTAGCAAATATATTGCTCATGTTAGTTGATGTTGGTTAATACATTAATGTTAATAAATTAGACCTTATTGTAAAGTGTTACCATTTTTATTTATACTGTTTTTATTTCTATGATCAGTTTGTGGAAAGGAGTTCAGTTAGGAGGTCAAAAGTTGTAGAAGCTCATAAAGCATGTACAGTAAGGTCTGAAGAGACTAAAATCATACAGAAGGGAAGTCAGTCACTTGAGTTTGTGGCAAAACCTTTTACAGTGCTTGAGTATTGTTGTCTTTTACTGCATATGATAATTCAGTCTCAGAAAGTAGAACTGAAATGACATTCATTACAAGATGATTAGTTAAAACATTTCAAATGCACCTGCAGACTACTTTTTCTAGTCATGTATTTCGCCATCTTGTCTCTTCTCGTGAACTCAATCTCGAGTCTTGTGAGATACCTGTCTCGTCACACCCCTAATAGTTTATATAGAATTAAGTTAGCATTAGCAGAGTTGTTTGTTTTGCAGCACTGAGCAGTTATTTTACATAACTTTATCATAAAAAAAGTACAAAAGCAAGCCACGCCCCTCCATAAGCCCCTCCCCATAACCAAAGCCACGCCCCCCAAAATCTCACTCTAAGCTGAACTCAAAAGTTGGCAGCCCTGCATAAAGATATTTTATATTTTACAAATCTGCCTGTGCTGTGACTACAGTATAGGTAGGTTTAAATCCGCGTAATCACTTATATCAATGTGTTATATATATCGTCATATTGTCCAGCCTTAAAACATATACAGTTTTATAGTAGGCCTATAGTTTTTGTCAGTGTTTATTTAAAAACACAATTATGCAGAATATAATATGGAACATATGCATCGACGTCACTTTCCCGCCGAAAACGCGCTCCCTCAGCTGGACTGAGTGGCAAAAGAACCTGCTGCGTGACTGGATTTAACAGGGGAAACTGCGAAAACGCGAGTAAAACTAACGAATTACACTAAAGGTTGGAATTGAATGTGTTCCTTACAACTTATCAAATAAACCTAATCCATGGATATTGACATGCAGCCTGGAGTCGTGTTTCCTGACATTTATATGTGCCCGATTTCGATGGCGGGGAGACACATAAAGCAAATCTGCCTATGAATATTTTATATAACTACAATATCGGTAGGTTTAAATCCGCGTAATCACTTATATCAATGTTATATCATAATATTGTCCAGCCCTAAAACATATATAGTTTTATAGTATAGTTTTTGTCAGTGTTGTTTATTTAAAAACACCCAATTATGCAGAATATAAGATGGAAAATAATTAATTGATGAGTTGTCAAACTAATACATAACAATACATATACGGTATGATTTTACCTCAAAATCCAACAATTTGACACAAAATGATAACTAAAACATCTTTCTCTGCCTGGAGTCGAGCTGTTTCTGTGAAATGCAGTGATTTGCTCCATTTGCTTTTTTCCCTGTTGCTTTCTGCAGTTTTTAAATATATACCTCAGGGTTTGTGTCAAAGCTATTTGTACAGTCAGTCACAAAGCTCTTTCACGTTTTGGATGTGTTCTGTGTGTTTTTCGCGACATACACGGCGAAAACCAATGCTGCTGCTCAAGGGGCTCGCACACTGGACGCGAAGCTCAGCGCCGCGCTGCGCCGAGACACGTCTTTCAAATTCGAACGCATTGTTTTATATTTTTTTCTGAGTCGTAGCTGGGCGCCGTGGACAGGCGCCGAATGTCGCCGCCGGTGTACACTATAGTTCTAAAACAATGCGTTCGAATTTTAAAGACGTCTTTTGCCACTCAGCACCGTCGACCGTTACAACTGTGGTCACGCCCGCTAAGTGGCAAAAGACTAAACGGCAACATTGGTTTTCAGTGTGAATGCCGCGGAAAACACACAAAACACATGCAAAACGGGAAGGAGCTTTGTGATTGACTGAACAAATAGCTTTGACACAAAACCTGAGGTATATATTTCGCACTGCCGAAAGATACAGAAAAAAAAGAAGCAAATGGATTGCTGCAATTCACAGAAACAGCTGGACTCCAGACAGAGAAACTTTAGGTTACTTACGTAACCCCGGTTCTCTGATAACATGAGTGAAGTATCTCACAAAGGGAACGCCTCTGGGCGTGACAGATCCTGGAAGCACCAATTACACCACGTCTGTCAGTTGACAGACCAATCACGACAGTGATGTGGGAGTCCCTGCTCCCTAATATATACCGCTGCCGTTGGTCCCTACTTCATTCTTAGCATATCTCTTCTCCGTGCACTGCAAGGAGGGACGTGCGGTGAGATACTTCACTCATGTTATCAGAGAACCGGGGTTACGTAAGTAACCTAAAGTTCTCTTTCAAACATTCGCTCAGTATCTCACAAAGGGATATAGACCACTCCCGTATTGCAGATATGCTGTCTGAAGCAGGCATGTCAACCAACTCTGTGATGTAAGCTATGACATAACACAATACCCGTAACTATTCACCAATAGAACAGGGATATATGTGAACAAAAAGTTAAAAAACACCTCTAAAGAAAGGGTTTTTTTATTTTTTTTATTTATTTATTTTTTTATACACTTAGGACGGAATGGGCCAGCGATGGCTCAGTGACATCCAGTCTATAAAATCGGACAAATGTGTGAGGCGATGCCCAACTTGCTGCTGCACAAATGTCCTGAACTGAAACGCCCTTAAACAATGCCCATGAGGTGGCCATACCTCTGGTAGAATGAGCCTTCAGCCCCTCCGGAGGACAGAGACCCATGCTATTATAACTTACTATAATAGCTTCCACTACCCAGTGGGACAGGCGCTGACGTGAAATAGGTTTACCCTTATGAGAATCAGCCCAAGAAACAAATAACTGATTACTGTTCCTTAGTGCTTTCGTTCTGTCCACATAGTGACGCAACGCACGGACAGGGCACAGGCAATGAAGCCGCTCATCCTCTGGCGAGGAAAAAGGCTGCGGATGGAAAGCCAGTAAATCCACCTGTTTACAAGCGAGAGCTGACTCGCTCACCTTAGGTACAAACGCTGGATTAGTTTTCAGAGTTACTCTCGAGTAATCCGTAGCGAACTGCATACAGGAGTTATGAACCGATAAAGCGTGAAGTTCACTAACCCGTTTCGCGGTCGAAAGAGCCAGTAATAAAGCAGCCTTTAGCGAAAGGAGCTTTAATTCAATACTGTCTATAGGCTCAAAAGGGGGCTGAGATAGTGCATTAAGGACCACAGACAGATCCCACGGCGGAATCAGTGGCTTTGAAACCCTGTGCAAACGCCGCGCGCCTCTCATAAACCTGCAAACAAGCGGGTGTTGACCTATAGTATTTTTGTCAATCCCCACATGACACGCAGAAATTGCGGCGAGATAAACCTTAACGGTTGAAAAGGCTCTGTCCTTATCCAAAAGTTCCTGCAGAAAACATAACATATCCGCGACAGAACAGAGAAAAGGGACGATGTGTCTGCTAGCGCACCATTGCTCAAACACTCTCCACTTCCGATCATATACCGAGCGCGTTGAAGCTGCTCGTGCATTCTGAATAGTCTCAATCACCCTCACAGGCAAACCCGTAACACTCAAGTTTAACCTCTCACGGGCCAGGCCCAAAGTGCCACTTTGTTCGGGTCTGGGTGAAAAATCTCTCCGCGCGCTTGAGAGAGGAGGTCCCTGCGCAACGGGAGCGGCCAGGGCTGGCCGCATAGAAGCTGAATTATCTCCGTCAGCCACAACTTCCCTGGCCAATTTGGGGCAATTAGTATAACTGAGTGACCGCATTCCCTTACTCTTTGTAATGTTGGTATGATCAGACTCAGTGGAGGAAACGCGTAAAGTAGTGCGTTTGGCCATGGGTGTGCCAGAGCATCCACACCCATATGTGCACCGTCTCTCGCCAGAGAGAAGAATAGAGGGCAATGAGTGTTTTCGTGCGAGGCGAAGAGATCTACGGCAGCTCGGCCGAACCTCTCCCACAACTGGCTCACTACCTGAGGGTGGAGAGTCCATTCTCCATACAGCGGATTTCCTCTGGACAGGAGATCCGCTCCCACATTCATTATTCCCGGAACATGCGTTGCCCGTAGTGAATGAAAATGCTTCACGCCCCACACGATCAGTTTCTGTGCCAGACTGTGAAGCTGAGGGGAGCGTGTGCCACCCTGGCGATTTATGTATGCCACTGCCGTTGTGTTGTCTGATCTGATCAAAACGTGGTGGTTCTTTAGAAACTGCACAAAATGTTTCAATGCTAGAAACACCGTTAACAGTTCCAGGAAGTTTATGTGTGCGTTCTGTAGCGAGACAGGCCATTTCCCTTTCGCTATTCTGCCCTCGCACACAGCACCCCAACCTGTGAGCGACGCATCCGTTGTGACCACCTTTCTCATAGAAACTGCTCCCAGCGGAGTCCCTGACTCGAGAAAAGCCCGATCTCTCCAGTGATGGAGAGCGCGCATGCAAAGTGATGTTACTATCACTTTGCGGTTTAGGTGGCGTTTTGGACACAAACGCTGTGCCGCTGTCCAGCGCTGGAAATCCCTCATTCGCAACAGTCCCAGAGGAATGATTGAAACTGTCGAGGCCATCAGACCCAGAAGACGTAAACACAGTCTGAATTGAACTTTGTTTCCTTTCTGAAAAAGGGACAAACAGCCGCGAATTGACTTGATGCGCTCCTCCGACAGAAAAGCTTGATACAGGTCTGAGTTCAGTCTGAGACCCAGGTAAATTATCTCTTGTGTGGGCACTAAGCTGCTTTTCGTCTCGTTTATCCTGAAGCCTAGGCTCTCCAGGTGAGACACGAGCATTTTTGTCTCTCTCTCTGCCTGATGCCGCGACGGCGCGCAGAGCAGCAGATCGTCCAAATATGCTGACACTCTCAGACCCATCATCCTCAGCGGTGTGAGCGCCGCTTCCACACATTTTGTAAAAATTCTCGGTGCGAGAGACAGACCAAACGGTACTGTCAAAAATTCGTACGCTGTGTCCCGATAGGCAAACCTGAGGAATTTTCTGTGTGCTGGATAGATGCTTATGTGAAAATATGCGTCCTTCAAATCGACTGATGTCAGCCAGTCTTTGGGACGAATAATTTTTGACAACACCTTTAAGGTCAACATTTTGAAATTGTATTTCCTGAGGTGTTTGTTGAGGTTCCGTAAATCCAGAATGGGACGGAGACCCCCTCCTTTTTTGGGAATGACGAAGTACCGTGAGTAAAAGCCGTGGTGGCTGTCCTCTGGCGGCACAACTCGAATTGCTCTTTTGTTCAATAAAGAGGTTATTTCTTCCTCTAAAATCTGAGCTGACTCCCCTTGTGCTGTTGACATTAACACACTGTTGAAAAGTGGAGGTTTTACAGCAAATTGCAGACGATAACCCCGGCTTATTGTGGAGAAAACCCAGGGGTGAACTGCGCATGCGCGCCATCTCTCTGCGTGAGCAGAGAGTGGACCGAGCGCGCTCTCGTTCACTAGTGGCGCGGTGGCGCCATCTAGCGGCGGAGCTGGGGACTGCAGTTCTGATCTGAACAATTTTGTTTTTGTGTGTGTTTTTCTTTTCAAACGTTGCTGTGCCCTCGGCCCACTGCCTGGATGCACAGGGAATGAGTTTATTATTTTCACACCAAACATGTTTTCGTGAGAACAGCCCTCTGCCCTCTGTTGAAACCCCGTGGGTGGAGGGAGGGGAAATTTTGTGTGGGGCACTGGGGGAACTGGTGCCAACTTCACAACTGAACTGGTCATTAGAGAACTTTTTCCTGTGAACGATTCCCAAGTCCAACGCCTTTTCTTGGCGGGAGGGGGAAAAATTGACCACTCTCTTTGAGGAAAAACAAAAACAGATACTCCGGGAGTGCTGTTGTTCATCCTTTTGTTCTGGATGCGATGACGTGTTAGGTCGCTCGCCGTTTCTTCCCTCCCTGAGGGTTTGCTGGCCGGTGTCTAGCTGCAGCTGCCGCAAAAGAAGGTTTTCCCCTCGGCTGAGCCGGTTTGGATTGTGGCTCAACCTGCTGAGGTTGAGGTGGTCTAGGGCCTCTGAAGGCTGAATGACCACTCCTGTGGGGAGCTTCAAAACCGGAGCGTGGTGGCTGAGAAGTACGAGCAGTGGGTCTGCGAGGAAGGCAAGTTTGGAACGCCTCACCTTCCTGTTTCCTCAGATCACACTTTTGACGCATTGCAGTGACCGATGCCCCGAAAAGGGCTTTGGGCTCAACTGGAGCGTCCAAGAAGTCCACCTTCTCTCTGTCTGACAGCCCTGACAGCCCCAGCCAGAGAGCCCGCTCACCCACCACGGCCAGGCCCATGCTGCGACCACAGCTCTGGACCGCGCCCCTGGAGGTTCTCAGGTTGAGATCTGCAATAACACAGATCTCTTCCCACAGGGCTGGGTTTGGTGTCCCAGCATCCATCTGTCTCCCCATCTCCTCCATAAGCTCTGCTTGATAAGCAGTGAGGAGAGAGGTGGCATTAAGAGCCCTCACTGCCAGTGCAGAAGAACGATAAATCTTCTGGAATACTGAGGCTGTTAAGCGTTCAGTGCGTCCTGGCAGAGAAGCTGAAGCAGAGGAAAAGGCTGCTCTGCGGTTGGGGTTAAGATGGTGAGCTACTGAAAGCTCAACATGAGGGGGATTTGACATCCCTAACTCCTCCATGTTATCAACATCCAGCCTCGAAAAACCTTTTACAGGAACCCTGTGTGAAAAGGGTTTATCCCAGAAACGTTTCATTTCTGAAACGCAGGCTGGGACCGCTGGAATGAGCTGCTTAACAGGTTGGGCACGTGACGGTAGTCTCTTGCCGTCATAGAGATCCCTCTCCGTCCCCTGGCCTGTCTGCTGCGACGGCCACTCTATGGAGAGTTTTGCCGCCGCCCTCCGGCACATTTCGAGCAGGTCGAGCTCCGTCTGAGCTGGGGAGGGTGACCCTTCGCTTAACGCGCTGCCCGGCCGGGAGAGATTTGGCGGGAGGATCGCGTCGTCGTCATCCTCCTCCCCGTCCTCCTCTAACAGACGAGCGATGGCTTCGTCGTCCTCATCGTCTTCCTCCCTTACATTAGTAAAGGATCCGAAAATGGGAGGTAGGTCGGGAGAGACTTCATCCATAAATTCGCCCCAACTGCACGACGCAGGGGGCGGATTAGTTTCTTCCGCGGGCGGCGGAGAAAGGCAGGGGTCTCCTTTATTGGCGGCCGCGACGCGCACTCTTCTCTCTAGCACCCTTGACGGGAAGAGAGAACAGTGTGGACAGCATTCGGGGTTCGCGAGGGCTGCCTGAGCGTGTCTCACCCCCAGGCATACGATGCATAAAGGATGAGGATCCTTGCCTGATATCATTGACCCGCACGCGCACGGGCGTGAGGCCTCCGATTTCGGTCCGCTGCTTGTAGAATTAGCAGTTGCCATACTAAAATAATAAATTCACCACGAATATCTAAGAGAATTCGCCGTAACGCGTTAATTTTCTTAGTATAACCGAAGCAAATAATCACTGCTACAGTGAAAAAGACCCGCTAGCAAAACAGCTGCGTTCGGCGACGTACCTTGACGGCTAGTCTCAGAACAGTTAAGCAACTATTAAGACAGGTCCTGCTGAAGGATAGCTTCCAATTTGATCTTCACGGGGAAGAGATCGAGAATGAAGTAGGGACCAACGGCAGCGGTATATATTAGGGAGCAGGGACTCCCACATCACTGTCGTGATTGGTCTGTCAACTGACAGACGTGGTGTAATTGGTGCTTCCAGGATCTGTCACGCCCAGAGGCGTTCCCTTTGTGAGATACTGAGTGAATGTTTGAAAGAGAACATGGATTTGCAGTTATAATTTTGTGTCAAATTGTTGGATTTTGAGGTAAAATCATACTGTATATTGTATTGTTATATTATGTTGACAACTCATCAATTAACCCTCTATCCGCTTGTTAAGTCGTGACGTAAGGAACGCCGTTTCCGGGTCCAAGCCTCGACTCGTTTCACTTGAGATTGCCATCGACGGCCGTTTATGAGCGCTATATGTTCATATTAAACATCAAACATTTTAAAAAGTTGAACATTTTAAATTACAGTCTACACAACAGTCTCCGTGCTCACAGCGTCACAGACATTAATATTTTAACTTTTTATAAAAGACGAATCATTGTCTGCCATCTAGAATTTTGGTATGGAGATAAAAGTTATGATTATAATTTTTTGTAGTATCGTGTGTATATTAGCACCGTTTGTTGTTTTCTTGTGGTAGGAGATAGAGCGTTAGGACCCGGAAGCGCTGCCGCGTGACGTCAGACTTAACAATCGAATAGAGTGCCCCAGGGATGACGCGTTTTTGTAGGCCAACCCGGAAGGTAGCGGCGCACGGGTTCCCTCGGTTGAAAGCCTATGCATTTTTCCCATAGACTTTTGGAAAATCGCAGAAAATAAGCTCTGTGTTTAACAAAGGGTTATGACACTTACACGTTTTGTCTATCAAGATCATCTTTACAAGTTAACACAACATTTAGTATAGATTTTGAAGCCTAAATAAAGTCGTCAGATATAAAAGGCAAACAGTAGGCTATAAACGGACTACAGCACACCATGGTCGCGGATCAACGTCGTCACCACCAAGCTTCCTCAAACTGTATTTAAAAAACAACTTTATTTAAAAACATGCTCGCTGATTATGATCTGCACTGTGAATGAATACTTATCCACTTTTTCATGAGAAATGCTGTCCAAATGTCCCGTTTTTAATGATGACGTCTAAAGTCCCCGCCAAAGGAAGTAGTCCAACCGCCAATATTAAGACACAGTAAAAGTTTAAAAAATCATAAGTGGGTTACATCTGGTGTGTTTTATGTCATAGATCAAAACGTGAAAGTATTTAGAGGCTTTGTTAACCACAGACTTTATTTCAGGCGATTTAGCAAAAACCCATTCAAAAAACCCATAGACTTTACGCCGTTGGAACCGGAAGTCCTAAAATGCTAACTCGCTTCCGGGTTTTGCCTACAAAAATGCGTCATCCCTGAGGAACTCTATTATTTACATTTCCTCTGAAGCACTAACTACGAATGGTAAGGGGCGTGGCATTTCCAGATGCTTCAGCAAATCACAATACACTGGGCCAGCTACCAACCTGCTAACCAATCTGAGCACATTGCGTATATTTCGGAGGGAGTGGTATCATAGAAGCAGGAAGTCAAATGAGCCGTTCAGTGGAAACAGAGGTGTAGAATAAAGGTAAAATATATGAAAAAATACAGCGTTTTCAAAAAAAACGAAGCATTAAGACAAGTTAAACTGAGCCCCAAAAACACAATCAAGCCTAGAAAAAAACCACTTAACCACCCCTTTAAGCAATAGAGTGCTATATGAAGACGTGATGTGACGAGTGCTTCTTTGCTGAGCTCATGCTAACATTCCCATGCTTTCTATAAAAAATACTTGCTGTTTTCTCATTTTGGTTGTGTTTATTTTGTTACTGAGAAAGAGCACGGCACATTATTTACATATTCATCTAAACGTCGCTCTCAGCAGTGTGGGCGGCGTCAGATGTTTGTTTACAGTATATCACTGGTCACGCATTTCGAACTTCGTTTTACCCCTAAACGAATAACGAAAAAGAACTTCGTTTGAAGTATACCGGGGCCTTAACACCTTGTGGTGTGACCAAACAAAACGCTAGAGGTTTGTGGACATGCCTTTGCAAGAAGTCGCACAGGAAATGGATGACTTAAGAGATGGGCAATATATCCAAAATCTTATATCACGGTTTAAGTCATTTAATATCACCTTAACTGGGTTACCACACATACCTACATAGGCTACTGTTGATTCCGGACATGGCCGTAAAACATCGTCCGGTCGGGATTTCTAAAATGTCTTGGCACACATGAACAGAAACTGCATCTTCAACAGATTTGATAACAGACACTTTGACATGGAAGCGCGTGAAATGATCCACTATTAATCACATTTAATGTAAATGCGCGTTGGACCTATGAAGCTTTCTCTTCAAGTATTGATCCAGGCTATTAATATAGGCTACCAAATGTGAGAAAAATACAATTATACATAAATAAGGAAATAAAATTATAAATAATCATTTATTTATTTATTTATTTATTTTATATATTTTTTTTAATCGTATTTATGTATTTAGGCCTATTTATAGACCCCTTAATCGCCTACGTCACTGTGACGTCACCATTCTAGCTGGAGGCAAAACATATAAGAACTAATAGCGGACGCGCTAAAAGTTTGAGGTTTTGACTTTAAAATGTCGTCTTGTTGTGTTTTTGGCTGCCAGAATAGAAGGAACAGGACTTTTGGTTCAAAACTAAAGTTTTACCAGATCCCGGCAGACATTCCTTCACAGAAATCAAAAAGATAATTGTGGTTGAAAGCAATACGGCGTACAGACTGGACGGAGACGATCATAAATAATACTCATGTTTGCAGTGCACACTTCATATCAGGTAAAATAATCGATGCATATGTAATTGTGTGTTGGTTTTATCTAGTACAAATCAGCAAGTTTCTGTTTTATAGGTGAAAAGTCGCCAACTTTCAGCGCACTAGCTAGCTTAAATGTTAAACAAACATACAGCGATAGATGTGTGTGCCATCCTTTGAATGGTCTCTTAAAATAATCCACATTGCTAGCCATAATCATAGTTAGCCCAGCGTTAGGTTACATTAGACAATAAGCCTTGACAAAATTCCCCGAACCACCCGAAAGTAATTCATATGTTGTCTAGGAAATATCCAAAACTTAAAGGGGTACTTCACCCCTGGAAAGATGAATGTGTATTTAAAATTGGTCATTTATGTAGTAGAAATGTGAAATTATTTTTGAATTTGGAGCTTTCTAGACTAAGAAAAGGCAGAAAATGTATTTTTGACTAATGTGGATGAAAGACAACAACTCCCAGAATGCACTTGTTTTGCTGCCCTTGCGAGGCCACGCCCAAACCACGCCTATCGGTTACAGGCGGCATTACCAGGAAAATTCAAACAACTAGGCTTGCTTTGTTACATATTAATTCTATAAATCGTGAGTTAGTTCATACATTTACAGCGAAATGCTGCTAAATTGCTTTGTACCTGGATGTACACCCAAAACCAGGAAAGGACAAGTAAGTTTACATCATTTTCCGATTAAGTTAAAGATTTGGAGCGATGTAAACAGTGGCTGCGGGCCATCAAACACCCGAAGTTTGGAGATGACACCGTTATAGAAAACCTAAAAAACCGCAGAATATGTAGTCTCCATTTCAAGCACGAGGACTACGAACCAAATATCCTTGCAATAAAGAGAACCATTCTGAAGGACACCGCAATACCATCGATATTCACTTTCCCAGAGGACGAACAGCCTGGGCATCTGGTACTAAGCATATTCGCCTAGAGGTAAGACTCGCTGATACTAGACTGATAACACAGTAGCCTATATGTAGTGTTGTAGGTAGCAGTAAAACTGCAAACTTAGCAAAGTAACGTTAGATAGACAATTACATAGAAGTTGCATATAAGTTGACTGTTATCAAAGTAAAGCCACTGTTCTGTAAAACTGAGTTAGTCTATTTATCTATTTATGCTAACGTTACCACAAAAGCCTGTTGCTGTATTGGTGAACCACTGATGTAGTGCAGACAAAATAAAGTTAATTACTGTAAGCTTAAAAATATAATTGACACCCACTTTGATAAAATCTTTGATCTATGTCCGTGAGTAACCTCAAACGCGCATATATATGGGCGTGGTGAAAAAATGCAGAACTACCTGCTATTACTGGCTGTAGTTTTAAGCCTCTGGCCAAAAAAGCCTCCGATGACGCAAAATGACGATTTTTGCGTCATCGGAGGCTTTTTTTTACAGAATAAAAATGCATAAATCTCTCATCTCGGGCTGATATGAAGGGGGAAAGCACGGTAATTCGAAAATACTAGTGGTATATACAAAGCTTAATGCTAAATCCTGAAGTAACCCTTTAAGTTAATTTACAAAAATAGCTGTCACGGTCCCGCAGAGTCAGTGACTGTACATATTCGGACAGTTCTGAACCTTCTTCTGCATCTATGTTTAATAAATCCCTCCTAAAACATGCTATCTTACGCTTGTCAACATTGAGTCCAGCGTCTCTTTTTGCCTCCAGCTAAGCCCCGCCCACCAGGAAACGTTGCAATGTTTACAAACTTTTAAGGGGTCTATTATTTTGTCAGCTTTGGAATTCCATACAATGGAAGTGAAAGAGTCGCCTATACGATTCGTTCACTTAAAAAAGATTCACAAAAAAACTAAGTTAGGCTAGGCTATAAAAAAAGATTCACGAAAAACACGGATTCGTTTAATCTTTTATTATTCATTAAAAGTAGTACACCTCTGAAAAGTTGTTTCCCTCAAAATTCAAGTAAAAAGGCACGTTCCCTTAACATAATAAATCGTGACCACGAGAAAATGATGTCGTTCCCTCAACATAGAATCACTTAAATTCCTTATTTCGATTACATTGGCAAAATGATCTCATGGTCACACAGCATAACGACTTGCTGACGACACAGCTTAAAGCTTATTGGTTTAAACAACCGTGATGTATTGATCTCTTTTAAAATGTTTGATTTTAAAACTCTAATACCATGATTTTATGTGTAAAAATAATGTGCAAATATTCCCAAACTCTCTCACACTGCATCTCTCTGTGGGTTATGTGATTGTTGTCATTTATAAAATATATATATATAACATGTCTATAATTAAAGTTAAAAATTAGTGATACACACATCTTTCGAATGGAAATAAATAACAAGTACTTTGGGTGTATTGTTCATTATGTTTATTTTCATATAAAAGCTTTAATTAAGCTGCATTCACGTCACCTTGTATTTACCGGAATCTTGAAATGACAACACGTGACGTTATATTCGGAGCTGTTCCTGTTCGCGTCCTTTTGGTCCTTGGACTGGGAATTATGCGTTTCCATGGCACCACTATCAACGCCTAATAAATCAATCTACAGCGGTCAGTGGTAGGCACGTGGTACATGTGGGAGCTTTCAGAAAATTCCCAGTTTACAAGCTGTAATTACGAGCTCTACGAGGACGTGAACGCTTTTTACAAGCAGGAATCTCGTAACAACAGGAATTACGAGGCCGCGTGAACGCACCTTTACATCCAGTTTATCAGCAACACAGCGCACGAGTGTGAATCCCGCGATATCCTCCTTTGATCTCGTAGGTGTCTGATCCACTACGAGAACGGAAAACTGTCTGTCTTGCCTGCACTTTTTTTCACTCCTCCCCTCACTGCAGCCGCCTACTCTCGGCTGAACTTCAGGCGAGGCTAGGCGCATCTCAAACAAGCCTATTATCACGTTCACGAGAGTCTACGAGTCACAACATAAGTCCCCACGTGGTCGTGGTATGAACCAAACCCCCTTCCCAAGCAACATCGTTTTTTAAAAATAATTTAATTGATCAAAACATCGAATGTAGCCTAAATAATACAACATTTACAAACAACAAAATAATCCGCTTTTCGATCGAAATCTGGGATTTATTGCTTCGCTAAAATAGGCCTAGCCAACCATTTTAGGTGGATTTGCCAAAATAATTACAAATAGTTCACTCACTGCGAGGATGCGCCATCGTGATCGATTTTATCCTGCGTTTTAGAATACAGTAGAACTATATAGGCTATGATTATAAGTTCATGCTAGAATTCCGTAGGCCTTTGTCAGTTTCTTTCGTCAACCTCTAAAAACAGGAGAAACAGGAAGTATAGTAACACGCCCACAGACTAAAATGGAAACTCAAAGGTATATATACCTACCCCCTACTGCCAAGTAAGCTCTAACATGCATTACACCTCCATTTTTTTCCCTTCTATTTATTTATTTATTTATTGTACAAACCTTCAGTGTTTGAGTAAGTCCTATTTTCCCACAATTATTAGCTTAAGACAGGGAATGACTTTGTTATGCCAGGTAGCCAACAGTTGTAAAACTTTAAACACATACAGTGAAATATATTAGTGAAATATACAGACATGTTATATATATATCGTAAATTATATATTTTAATGTCAGATCATGTGAATGTGCACAGATGAGTTCAAACTTGCATTAGAAGAGATATATTCACAGCGTTTGTATATCCTATAACAGATTTCAGCAAGAAGAGACAGATATTTGTAAAACAATCTGTTCTTGAATTTTATTCTATTACTCAAAACCTAAACACACACACACACACACACACACACAAACACACAACAGTAAAAAAAAAAAAAAAAAAAAATCATTATAGATTATTAAATATAGCCTATATTCCATAGAAAACTTTCAAACTTAGCCTAAATATATATATCAAACATAGTTCAAACATTATTAAAGAAAAGTAAAGTCAGTAACAGAATAAGAACAAATAATCAAATTACAAGCAACAGCACAAATAAATGCAATAAAAGAAAGATAAAACAAATGAAGTAAACAGTTACGATTTTCAGTGAAGTGGGTGGATTCTGGATCACTTCTGCTTCAATATCTTTTAAGTGATTTATAATCAAGGTATTAATAAATAATCAATATTTATCCTTCTACACATTACATGATTTTTAATTACTTCTATTTTTCTTTCTCATCTTCAAACACTAGAGAATAATGATGAATATTGTCTGTACACCTCACTGAAAGAAAAGTACAACTTATTTTGTTTTGGGGAAATATCCTGCTTGACCAACTTCAACCTTGAAGAAGCTATGTACAGTTGCAAGAAAAAGTACTTGCAGAATCTGTGAAAATGTGAATAATTTTAATAAAATAAGAGAGATCATACAAAATGCATGTTATTTTTTATTTAGTACTGTCCTGAGTAAGATATTTTACATAAAAGATGTTTGCATTTAGTTCACAAGACAAAAAAAAAGAAAGAAAAAAAAGCTGAATTTATTAAAATGGCCCCATTCAAAAGTATGTGAACCATTGATTCTTAATACAGTGTGTGGTTACCTGGTTGATCTACGACTGTTTTTTTGTTTTGTGATGGTTGTTCATGAGTCCCTTGTTTGTTCTGAACAGTTAAACTGAGCTCTGTTCTTCAGAAAAATCCTCCAGGTCCTGCAGATTCTTTAGTTTTCAAGCATTTTTGCATATTTGAACCCTTTCAGTGACTGAACGATTTTGAGATCAGTCTTTTCACATTGAGGACATTTGAGGGACTCAAACTCAACTATTAAAAAAGGTTCAAACATTCACTGATGCTCCAGAAGGAAACACGGTGCACGGTTTTGAATTCAAATATCAAGGTAAATTGTACTTAATTTTTCTTCCGGGAAACATGATGCAAGTATCTTCTGTTGTTTCCGAAAGGCAGTACTAAATGAAAAAAAAAAAAGATATTTAAACAAAATAAGAAAAAATTGTGACATCTTCATCCTGTTCCAAAGTTTTTTGATTTTCCATGTTATTTGCACACCCAATACAAATTACTGGTGTTGGAGCATCTATATCTTAAAAAAAACCACCGTAGATTGACAGTAAACCTTTAGAACTTTCTGATGATAAAACTTATCTTCATTAATAATTTAGATAGTATCTAGATAGATAGCTCCTTTGCTTGCTAACATGGTCACATCGAGCTAGGCGGGCGTGGTTTCAGCAACCAGTCACATCAGCTCAAACCACCTCCCCGCCTCTTTGCCCATTTTCAGTTATCCGGGAGTGACGTGTGGTGACGCGCAGCTAAGATGGCCGCGGCCTCATTTACGCGTCAAAACTGCTGTTCAGAAATCTATGGGTGACGTCACGGACACTACGTCCATATTTTTTTACAGTCTATGGTATTATTACTTTAACGTTTGTATGAAATTTGATACAACGGTTTAAATGACGCGGAGTTCAGGCATGTACTACACAAATCTATAATGATGGATTTGGAAAAATTCATTTCGGCCTGTAAGTTTCGATTTTGAGAGCTGAGAGTTTTTTTTTTTCACCTGTCTGTTGAAAGTGGTGACAAATTAGAGAGGCTACTCACTGCACAGCCGTAACCTCCAGCTCCCCCTCTCTTGACCTACTGTGGGCATGATGGGTGGAGCTGCATCCCCCAACCACACCCTAACCTTACCCACAATAACCCTATCTCTCCACACATTAAATAGGTTAAGTTCCACCTTTGAGCTCCAGAGAGGTGGAGCTGGAGGTTATTATGCGCTGCAGCGAGCACTACTTGTAATATTACATGGGTAATATTAATAGATGCACTAGATTAGTTCCACCAGCAGAGGACAGCAGAGTCCACTTTACGATTAAACTATAGGCTTTCAATGGACTAGTTGTATATTTCCCCTTTAAACTCATGACTAAAGTTTTATTGTAGTTTGGTGTTCAAAGACTATTGTGGTAACAAAGAGAAAAGATGAAAACATTAATTTGAAACACATTTGCCTGATATATTTTATGATTAATATAATTTATGTTATATAATTAACCCTAACAATTATCATAATCTTTTTTATCAAACACTTTTTTTATTTTTTAATGTTTTGTTGCAGCATCCACATATTTTGAACAGGACCAGATGTAATATTTTAAGATTCAGCTATTTAATATATATATATATATATTAGTTTGACTAATAATACTGGGAAAGTATTTTGACAAACAATAGGTTGACCTCATACAGGTTTTAATCTTAATCTATTGATATGAGTGTGGATCAACACATTCCAGTGTTCAATTCTGAATGAAAAAAATAACCAACCCCAATCTCTATGCTGAAAGTGAAACAAAGAAAACAACTATATATATATATATATATATATATATATATATATATATACTATACATACTGAAAACTATATATATATATATATATATATATATATATATATATATAGTATAAATAAATATATATATTATGCTATATATATATATATATATATATATATATATATATATATATATATTCAATATATATAGTTGTCAATATATAGTATATATACAGTCAAACCAAAAATTATTCAGACATTTTTTATATTTTTGGTATATTTTTACTAGTGGGTGCAGGACACTAATTAATTTATGTAAGATAGCAAAATAAAGTAAACTGTGGCATATTATACCCAACAATTCTTCATACAGTGGACTACCAGTAAAATTGATTAAAAAAAATAAAATTAGAACCAAAAATTATTCAGACACTTTGACTTGACCATGTTTTGCTTAAATCTTATCTGACACAGTTTAACTCTGAGATCTTGTCATATTTTATTACAATTTTTTTTTAAACTAGTGAATAAACTGTATTAATGAATGAAATGTTCAAGGTGTCTGAATAAATGTTGGTTTGAATGTATATAGTTATTTTCTTTGTTTCACCTTCAGCATAGAGATAGGGGTTGGTTGGATTAGGGTTATTTTTTTAGTTCAAAATTGAACACTGGAATGTGTTTGATCCACACTCATATCATATATATATATAAATTATATATATATAATTTTCAACAAAACAACATTTCGAAAAATACAAAATGATTCACGTAACAGGCTACTCTAAAGAATTCCGTAGCATCATAAAACAATACTAACATTTTAATATCAAGTAGCTAGCTATATGATAAAGGTTAAGGATAACATTAATTACAAAAACATTGGAAGTGGTATTGGGTACCCTTTCAGACCATTTATGTAAAACTTACCAAGTAATATAATATTTAACATAAAAATGTGACTTGTCTATATCTTTTTTTTTTGTCATAGTAAAAAAATGACATATTTTCTTTGTTAATTTTAATTCCAATTAACGTATTAAATAAATATTCGACATCAACCCAAAAGAATTTAACAAACATACAAAAAAAGAAGAAAAAGATGTAACTGTTTCAGTATCCATTTTACAAAATACACAAGATTCAGAAAGATCAGTTTTATCTTTTATTTACGCTGATGTTTAACTTGCATTACTACGTCATCAGACTTCCCAGCCTGTCGGGGGCGCTCCCGATATTACAACATCCCTTTTTTCCGTAAATGTCCCTTAAAAACTCTTTCCCCCCGTACCTACTTAATGTAATAAACGCTTAATACATATGCAGAATGTTCCCCCAGATCTGAAAGTAATGGAGAGCTGCCAATAGAGGGTGGGGTGTCTGAGGAGAGGTGTTCTCACTGCACAAAAAGGTTATGTCGTAAAGCAGAATGTCGTAAACCAGGTGCGGAGAGGGGCCTGGTATGGGGAGGAGGGGTAATAGAGGGGGGAGAGGGGGCTCACTCCGCGAGGCAGCGTTTAGACACAGTGCAAAAATCATGGCGGATGGCCCCAGGTGCCAGCGCAGAAAACAGACACAACCACGACGCAACAACGGTGAGTCCCGCAGGCTGAAATCAGATCACGCGCAATAGAACGAAAGGCAGAAAAGTTGTTTTCAATTTGTTTTTCTACCTTTAGAGTAGTTTAATGACGACTTCTGGAGTTGTGGAGTATGGGAGTGGACTGGGCACCGTTATACCTGAGTCTGCCCGGACCGTTATACGGAAGGACGCGCGTCTCGTGCACTAGCTGCGTGTGCATTAAACACAACTGAGTATCTAAGCGTTCGTCCTGATCAGAAACTTGTGGCATTGAGTGAATCAAATAGTGCTGTACTCAATCAAAACCAGAGTATTTGCTGCTTTTAAAGCAGAAACCTTTATTTACATTTAATAAGGGCTTCTTGACAGTTTTCGGTACTGTAACTCCATCCTAATTTGCTCACAAATCTAATAAAACACTTAAAGGCACAGTTCATCCCAATATCTTTATCATTTAACTAACATGTTGTTTTAAACGTATGTTTACGACCGGTTCAGCAGAATGACAGTCTCATTCACTTTTATTGTAAAAGATGTAATAAAAGTGACTGGTGACCAAGCCTGTCAGTCCCTAACATTCATCCTAACATCTCTTAGAAATAATGACAGAATATTAATTGTTGGGTGAACTGTCTCTTTAAGAGCGTCCAGTACTGAATCTTAAAATCGATGGTTTGCTTGCCATCTCTTTAGCTGAATGTTATTTCTAGATTTTACAAGTTAATATTTTTTATTTAATTAATAGCAAATAGCAATATACCGCATTATTAAAAAAAATCGTTAAATAGCTTTCAACATTACCTCAAGAGTAAAAAGTGTTACAGTCTGCATAAAAATGCTACCCTATAATTTAATCAGTAAGATCTAACATCTTGTTTATTAATTTTAAAGTAGCTATATATTGCTTTAATCCACTTTACTCTTATCTAAACATCCACGTCCAATATCGCACTAACTGGATGTTGACTTCTGGTTCGGCGTCGCTTTCTCTTTAAATAACCTTTCTTGTAATCCGGTAATAGTACAGTCCGCCGTGCAGTTATGAGCACCGTGCTACCTTTTCCTGTGCGTGCGTGCGACAACAACGAGCGCGGATCCGCTCGCGACGTAACACGCTCAGGAGCCGTCAACGTGTTTACCTGAACGGTGAGAAGACAACGGAGCGAGCCAATGTCCTCTTTTACCGTTCATCACACTCCTCGCGTGTCCAGAGCAGTGATTGCACAGACGCTGGAAGGGAATCGGTGTGTGAAACGCGATCTGCCCGACAGAAGCGCGAGAGAGGCGGCCAGCACACTCTACGGCAAATGGCAACTTGTGCAGGTAGAGAGAAGATGGTGTTTGATTGCAGACGTGCATATGTCGAGCGCATCGCTCAGATCGATGACCTCTTTTATCTCGCTTTCATCCACTATAGAGTGATATTTCGCTGTATGCTCATTGCTAGAACGCAGATTGTTTTGTTTATGTTTTTATTTCCGCGCAGGAGTTTAGTTTTAGCGGCTGTAGAGTGGTTGGGAAAGAAGGATTTCGTGCATAAGGTGGTTGTTAGAGGTGCTGTCCGTCGTATTACCGGCCAGAAGTCAAACAGGTCGTTTTTTCCGTAAGGTATTTATGTAATGGCGGTGTGGACCGTTATTTGCTGCAGTGAGGGCGGGGCGGCTGCTCTCGTATGTCGGAGACGAGCCAGGTAGGATAGGTGACGAAACACCTACATAGGTGCTTTCATTGGCATTTTTTAGTAATTGTACTATTTTAACATAATATATAAACGCGTTTTAAGCTGTTTTATAACATTAACCATTTACAGTTTCTTTGTAAGGAAACAAAGGTAGTCTTTTCAGGTCCAGAGAGTCGCTGATTCACTGTGTCCGTCCTTACAGAGCGAATTTACACTGTTTCATCCCTATCAAACATGTTTTGGTATGTTCCGGTTGTTCTGTGCGATATGAAATTATTAAATATTATAAGAATACACAGCGAATACGTTTTTTTTTGGCGCGGGCGGATGTATTGTGTGAGGAACGGGTGGTGTGACGTAAGCACTAGGAGGAGCGCGCGGCGCGCACTGATGCTGCTCTGACTTTTATTTTCGTTCTTCGTGTCGCTGGTTCTCGCGCTTGACATGTTCACGAGGCCTTACGACCTTAAGGGCGTTAACTGCACGGAAATGAGGTCACACTGTGGTTTTCATTGGTCCAGTTACTCAGCCTCATCATGTTTTTTAGAGAAATGTCTCTGTGGCATCAGCTGTCATGTATGTGTCTGTCTGCTTGTGTTTGTTTGCTGATTTGTGGGGAATATCAGTGCCTGCTTGCAGAATGTGTGAGTTAATGTTGGTAAGAAGCACATGAGATTACAAGTGTATGTTTTACATATTACACTTGCTTGCACATCTCAAATGAGATACAGAAAGACAGAAAATGACAGTCAGATAGTAGTTGCTTTGAGATTTTGGTAACACTTTATTTTAAGGTAACAGAGTTACATGTTACTACATGTATTTATTAAAGTAATAACAGTAAATTATGCATACTTACAAGCAACTAAGCCTAAACCAAACCCTAACTGTAACTCTATAGTAAGTACATGTAGTTAATTAATATTACACAGTACTTTTTTGAGTAATTACAATGTAACTACATCATCTTAAAATAAAGTGTAACTGAGTTTTAGTAACCCAAGGTATATTTCAGAAAACATGAAGGTTGTGCTTTGAAATAGAGCACATTTTTCCCCATGCTTATTCCTCCTGGCCGTTTCAGTCAACCTTTGACCTCTGAAGCCACACATGTTATCATTTATCTGTTCTTTCTGGATTCTTGTTTTTAGAACTGACCGTCTGTTTCATATTCTTAATAGCTATATATATGTAGTGTATCTTTACATTTTAAATGGATATCATTGTATCATTTTATATAAATGAAATATATACATGTACACACACACACAGATACATATATATATATATATATATATATATATATATATATATATATATATATATATATATATATATATATATATATGTATAAATATTATGAAATAGTTTTATGGTAATTTGGTTAGTAGTAGTAGTCTTTTTATTTCAAACTTGAGTTATTAAAAGAAAAAGACAAAAATAACAAAATATATATTGAAAAAAATAAATCAATAACATAATAAACAAGACCAAAATTTAAACATAATAATACTCACTCAACTCAATATTGTCTTGTCAATATTATTACTATATTTCAGAAAGATTAGAATATCTAATATATCTAATTATGAAGAGGTGAGATTAATTCAATGTTCAAAACAATACCAAAAAAGCCCTAAATGTCAACTTACATTTATAACAATAGAGTATATTGTAATGCACAGTATGTGTTGTAAAGGTATGGTGTTAATGTATGTATGCATGGAACAAGCAAAAACAATACAAACACCTGTAGCACTGAGCTCTTCTCACACTTCCCTGTTGATGGAAAAGGGATATGGGCATTAAAGAGCTTTTCACATTTCACTCCATGTTTGTGGGGGGCTTGTGACTGCTGGGCATCTCTTTTTGCATGCTAATCTCTCCCAGTGGTTTGCCGCCTCTTTGTACGGTGGGGGAAAGTTTCTCAGGGTGAAGAGGAGGCCTTTTCTCTTTCTTTTTTTAGGGTGGGGGAGGGTTGGGTTGGGACTTGTGTTTGTGTGATCGAAAGAAGCAGAAATATGTTGGTGAATAAGTTTACATGGATATGAAAAAGGAAAGTTGTTTAATTGGTCTCACGTGGCTCGTACAGTGTGTGTACAAGAGGGCTCTTATTAACCTAAAGACCTGGGAGAAACAAATCTCAGGTGACCACTGCTCCCAAGTGAATCTAAATTGATTATGTCCCAACACACACATACACACACACTACACTTACTGCATTACATGCCTAAGTCTGTCTCTCTCTATACATACACACACACACACACACACACACACACACACACACACACACACACACACACATACACTTTTATACAATTGAGTTCATAAGTTTGCATGAATCCGCAAGATTTTTATCAAAATATTAACTGAAATGACAGAACTCATTCTGTTATCTTTTGGTTTGTAACTTCCTTTATGACTTTTTTGTGACTTTCTGAAGGCCAGTACTATATTTAAAGGTGCCCTAGAATTAAAAATTGAATTTACCTTGGCATAGTTGCATAACAAGTGTTCAGTACATGGAAAAGACATACAGTGAGTCTCAAACACCATTGTACATAAACACCTTCTTATATAAATCTCATTTGTTTAAAAGACCTCCGGAAAACAGGCGAATCTCAACATAACACCAACTGTTACGTAACAGTCGGGATCATTAATATGTACGCCCCCAATATTTGCATATGCCAGCCCATGTTCAAGGCATTACACAAGGACAGGACGTCTGGATATGCACAGCTGAATCATCAGACTAGGTAAGCAAGCAAGGACAATAGCGAAAAATGGCAGATGGAGCAATAATAACTGTCATGATATTTTTAGTGATATTTGTAAATTGTCTTTCTAAATGTTTTGTTAGCATGTTTCTAATGTACTGTTAAATGTGGTTAAAGTTACCATCGTTTCTTACTGTATTCACGGAGACAAGACTGTCGTTATTTTCATTTTTTAAACACTTGCAGTCTGTATAATTCATAAACACAACTTCATTCTTTATAAATCTCTCCAACAGTGTGTAATGTTAGCTTTAGCCACGGAGCACTATCAAACTTCATTCAGAATCAAATGTAAACATCCAAATAAATATTATACTTACGCGATTAGACATGCTGCATGACGAACACTTTGTAAAGATCCATTTTGAGGGTTATATTAGCTGTGTGAACTTTGTTTAAGCTGTTTAAAGGTCCCATTCTTCGTGATCCCATGTTTCCAACTTTAGTTAGTGTGTAATGTTGTTGTTAGAGTATAAATAAAATCTGTAAAATTTTAAAGCTCAAAGTTCAATGCCAAGCGAGATATTTTATTTAACAGAAATAGCCTACAATGAACGGCCTGTTTGGACTACATCCCTCTACTTCCTTCTTTAATGACGTCACTAAAACTGTGTTTTGACTAACCTCCGCCCACAGGAATACACAAAAAAGGGGGCGTGGTCTTGTTGCGCTCCCACGGAGAAGAGCAAGAGTTGCGTTTGTAAAGTGTGTTTGTCGCCATGTCGTCGAAACGCTGTTATTTTCATCCCGCAGTCCAATCACCTTTGTTTGGCCTTCCCAGGGACGCTGTACTTAGAAATCAGTGGTTACAATTTATGTTTAACTCGGTTCCCGAAAATTATAATCCACATGTTAAACTATGTGCAGCACATTTTACTGAGGACAGCTTCCTCAATCTCAGTCAGTTTAATGCCGGATTCGCACAAAGATTATTTTTGAAAGATGGAGCAGTTCCCTCTTTGTCTGGAGAAGGCGTTGTTTGTGGACCACAACCGGTAAGTGCATTTTATTATTTACGTTGGTGCGTTTAACAGTTTCTGTAACTTATCACACAAAGGGCAACGCTGTTTAGCTTTGTTAACTAGATGGCAATTGAAACTTATCCGACCAAAACTTTTAAAAAGTGTAGTAATTCAACCGGACACCATCGATTGTTGGTGTTTGTTATGATCAGTTTAAATTATTTGTTGATTATATCTGTTGTTTACTGTTTAACCACATGCTGGTTTAGCTGCAGCCACGCGAATCATTGTTCTATGTTTAGGCCTATGTAACGTTACCTACTGTAAATAAACAGCTTACCATTGTGACACATCCTGTAAAAGACGTGTTTGCACAGGTTCTACTCGATCCTCTTCATCTATGTTCTCCGGGTCTGATTCCGGCTCAAATTGATAGGGTTAAATTAAAGACATGTTTACAATAACACTGAGCGCGTGCATCTCCCCGTTATGGTAAGAGGCGTGACCTTTCCGGGCAAGGAGCGCTAAGCTGCTGTCGAATCACAACACAGGAACCGCTGGCACAATCAGAACTCGTTACGTATTTCTGAAGGAGGGACTTCATAGAACAAGGAAGTCATCAGCCCGTTTTTATGACAGTGGAAACAGCGGTATACAGATAAGTAAATTATGTGAAAAATACTGTGTTTTTTTACACGCGAAACATGAACACATGTTATATTGCACACTATAAACACAATCAAAGCTTCAAAAAACCACGAAGAACGGGACCTTTAAGGCAAGTGCGAGCTCGGGGGGCGGGGAGCATGAGAATTTAAAGGGGCCGCAGCCTGAATCGGCGCATATTTAATGATGCCCCAAAATAGAAAATGAATTAAAAAAAATCTATGGGGTATTTTGAGCTGAAACTTCACAGACACATTCAGGGGACACCTTAGACTTATATTACATCTTTTGAAAACACGTTCTACGGCACCTTTAAAAAAATATTTATTTTGTATATGTATTAATGGAGTTTATAAATTTAGACAAGAGGGTGCAAACTCATGTTCAGCACACAGCTATATATAAACTCATACTGTACATCGATCTAAAAATATTTTTTATCAGATATCAGTAATAAACTATCATTCCAAAATATTATTATTGTATTATTAGAGTATTATTACAGTGTTGAAAAAGGTGTGCTGCTTCATATTTTTGTAGAAACTGATTTTTTCAGGATTATTTGATAATAGAAAGTTCAGTTGAACTGCATTTATTTAAAAATAAATCTTTTGTAAAATTAAATGTCTTTAGTGATACTTTTTTGATCAATTTAATGGTCTTTGCTAAATTTGTTAATTTCTTCATGATATATTTACACACACACAACACACACACACACACACACACACACACACACACACACACACACACACACACACAAATACATGTAAGTTTATTGCTGACATCAGTTTTTTTTTATGTTTATCGGCAGATCAAATTGATCCTCTTTTAACTACTGCTGCTAAAGACATATACACATAGAAACACAGAAATTCATGTGCTTGTTTATAATTAATGCACTTTTTGGTTTATTTGTTTTTAGTTGCTTGTCCTTTAGGATATCAGGGTGATCCTAATCTGTATTCTCTTGTGTGAAGTCAGAGCGTCTGTATGTGTGTGTGTGTGCGTACACATATGGTGGCAGGTGCACTCTATATCGAGCCAAATCACCACATCCCAGGAAATGTCACATGAAATGGAGGTTGCCATGGTGACCTGATTGTGTTGATTATGAGGTCACACTGGAACAGTTCTACCTGCCAACACTGTCTGTCGCTCAGGTGGTGCATTATAACCCCACCCATAAAGGCAGCACAAGTGTATGTGTCCTTTAACACGCACCCAAAAATGAAAACATCATTTACTCACCCTGCAAACCTGTATGACTTTATCCTGTGGAACACAAAAGCAGATATTCTGAAGAATGTCCATGCTGCTTGTTTCCATATAATTAACTCATGTCATTTTCTACATTAAAAGTCTTCTGATACAATGGACCTTAGTCAGGTTAGATGCCATATTGAATTTTATGCCGATGAAAACAAGGCTGTGAGGGACAGTCTTTACAATGGCACAAGTGACTGTATAAAGGGTTTGAATCACGCAAGTGCTATCCTGACTGTAGGTCTGTAGCTTTGTGTAAAGAACAGACAGAAATTTACAGTTTTGTCAGTACGAGTCTCTCTATTGCCACGCAAAGCTGTAGTATGGTTGCATGGACCAGTTTTTTTTATGTCAATTAGGTACTTTATGATACTATGGTATAAATAACTGAAATGTAACTGTTAAGTTGACCATGAAAGGACAGGTCTAGGAAGCATCAATCTTTTTTTTTTTTTTAATGATGAGATCCACCATACTGATTCAGAGACGATCACACAAGCTCCTCTCACTGCAACAATAAATTAATTTTGGCAATTTCAAATTTATTTTTGTTAGAGGCAAGACTGATTTCAGCTGTCCAAGGGATGGGACAGATTTTCAGCAGTGATCAGAATCTGCTGTGAGAACAGAGAAGTTTTTTGAAGGAATTTTCCATCTGTATGGCAGAAATTCATAATTTCCATTTCTGGCATGCACAGGTATGTGAAATGACTACGTACAGGTCATTTCAGAGAACAGAAACTGTAAACGGGAACTTTTTTTTTTTGCACAATCAGATCACTTTTACATCACTTCCTGTTGACATCCTCAAATTCTGCCAGTAGAAGAAACCAGCTCCCTAGAAACCAAGCACGTTTAAATCTGTGTATTCAAAAACACAAATTTGACACATGCACATCTGGAAATGTTCTTTGTACAAGCACGCACGCACACACACACACACACACACACCCCAGAGATGAGTTTTCCAGTACCTCATATTTTTAAAACTACAGCTCTTGGATTTAGCAAAAGGATTGATATGTAAAAATCTGTGCATCTGCGCAAACATACTATTAAAAACACTTTTAAACCCTGCTTGTCTTTCCTTTCTCCATCGTGCCTCTGATGATGTCACACAGCAGGTAAAAAGCTTTTCTGGGCTGCAGGAAACTGATCTAAAATTAGATGAATCTCACTTCCTGTCTTTAGGGCACAAATTCTACCTTTATTGTATGCGTGCACATATTAGTGCATCAGGGATGTGTGTGTGTGCGCATGTTTGACTGTGTGAACTCTTTATTTTCCCAAGAATACATACTTTCGGGTTTACAGTCATTTAAAAAAAATAAAAAAAAATCACAGATGTTACTGATTACAGAGACATCACCTCTTGAACAGAACAAATAAATCTGTTTGCAAACATGTCCACGTGTTTTAACAGCATCAAATATGGCTAATAGTTTAAAGAGAGTATGAATATCACTGTTAATTTGCCTTTGGAAACATCTGTGATCCGAAACTGAATAGGCTATTCTCTCTCTCTCACGTAGTGAGGAGTTTTAGCAGTGTGCCGGAGGCGACCTCAGATTCAGATGATGAAGACAAACTGCACATTGTAGAGGAGGACAGTATTGCTGACGATCCTGACCAAAAGTCCTCAGTATTCCAGCTCAAAGCAGCACGGCAGCTCTCTGACACATGCATACAGGACGGTGAGTAAACAAACAAAAAAAAAAATCAAGAGATTAGAAACTTAATGCATTTATTTTGGTTAGTTCAATTAAGCTTTGAAATGAAACACCAAGTTTTCAGAAACAAATGCAGTTGTAACCTAAATATTTGAAGTATTTATGTAATAGACTAAGATTAAGGATGACTGATGTTTGACAGTTAACCTTACCACAGTGTAACAATCAGTCTGTCGGTTGAGTTACACGAGTTGAAAATGAGGTCAGATTAAAAACTCCCAACCTCACAAACAACAGGATTAAAGTGAATAAATGAAGTTTATTTAAAATATTCACATAAAACTTAGAACAACACAATAAAAAAATAACTTTAAAACTTTAAATTAAAAAAACTTTAAAAGCGTGGAGTCCATTTGCACCATACCATAAAACAATCCATAAGAAGCCTAGAGTGTTGTCAGTCCCAATGTGAAAATGTCCACCAGTGTATATACAATAAACACAAGTGATAGTCCAATAAAGTACGATGAGGCTTTCTGGAAAGGTAAGTACCTTAGACTCCACAGTCTAGCAAGTTGGTGATAACCAGTTGGTCGTTGTGTTTGAGACCCCTGTTTGACTGCCATGCTGCCTGGTTGTGGCTAGAAGGGATACAGCTACGGCTGGAAGTGACACAAAATGTTGCCATAAAACAATAAATTACATTAGCTACTTAACAGATTGTGTTTTATTAATGTCTACACCTACCCCAACCCTAAACCTACCCTTATAATACAGTAATTAATTGTTGTTTAGCGTGACAAAAATGACGCAATATTGATGTGAACATGCCGAGTAAGCCCCGGTAGGACAATCTGGCCTTGGCTGTATCCCTTTCTAGCCCCAACCATGCTACCTCCGTTATGCTGGCTTCCAGTCATGTGATCACTCAGCATGGCCTTAGTGCTGTGACACACAAAGCCATTGGTCAGCCATCGGTGAGTGTCTGTCAGGCTAGATTTTGCTGTTTTTCACTTCAGCGGGAGTTTGCCCAATTCAGCATGTTGAATCGGCATCAGGGCCCGTCGGTGAGAGAAATCGCTCTGATTGGCTGTTCAGTTTAGCGAGTGGCACAGACAGAAGGCTGTTCTAATTTTACTTCATCTTACCAAAGCATTCCTATAAGCAAATATTTTTATAACAAGAGTCACCTAGAATGAAGGAAGTGATCAGCATGATTGATCTTCACAGTGGTAAGCTGGCTCTGCTTTGCTTATGCTTTTGAATATCTGCAGTCCTAGTTTCGGTTTCCCATTTTAAATGACAAATATTGACTATTGATAAATGCAGGTGCAGAACACACATGCTAGTTGACAGTCGCCTACAGTCCTTTTGGCATGTTCAAGTGCAGCTTTTTGGCCCAGATGCAGCCAACACGAGGCAACAACAACAACAGTCCGCTTTTGTCACCGCTAGTTCTTTGACATCGACTTGCCTTTATTGGTACAGATCTAGTATTTACTGCAGTCATCACTGCAAAGGTAAACTCTTCCCCTTATAGGAGTATGGGTTCAGGCAACAGGAAGTGACCTTTCTGAAAGTTCATTGTAAAAAAAGAATTTGAACAAAACAATGAAGTAATAGATTTGTTTTTTTCTTTCAACAGATGGCAGCCTGGGGCCAGATGCTTTAATACAAGAAATAAGGGTCAAAGGTCAGTTTAGTGCAACACATTTATTTTTAAATTAATTTCATAGGCTTTTACACTACGCGACTTTTGTCTCAACTTGCAATCTGGATGAGTTGACACTAGTTGAGCCAGTCTGAAAATTTTGGGCAGGTGGAGTTGACAGATTTCACACAAAATTGAGTAGTGCATGATGGGCACAGACTCCAATTGTTTTAGCTTCAGACTGTGATTCCGTCTGGTCAGAGGATAACCAAACAGGTTTGATATTTTGAGCCAATTTTAGAACACATATTGTTTTCATTTGTCACACATCTCTTAGAAACAAGGCACATTTCCACATGAGTTTGTTGTGTTCAGAACAAGTTTTTCTCTGTAACCATGTGAAGTCAGAAAGTGTATTCCAGTCGTAAGGCAGGACAGCAAGACATAAAACAGAAACAACAGGAAGAAAGAAACAGGTGATGGGATCAGAATATACCACACAAGTTTATAGTTTCAAACTCAGGTTGCCATGCTTGTCATGGAAAGATCTTGAAATTATTTTGGTAAAGGGAAAAATAGTTGGACTGTGAGAGTGTGTTAGGCTAGAATGGCTGGATCAGGTGTGTGTGAGATCATTTTTCTCTCTCAGGCCGTTATTCATTCGTAATGTGTCACATGGTCCTTACGGGCCTCCATAGCACATAGGCGTGGGCCTTACTGGCCCACTTCCCGGTCAAATATTAATACACTGTAGTATTATAAAACTGCTATGTTACTATTCAACATACAAATTCAGTATCACTGTATGTCATTCTGTTTCATTTAATCCAATGTGTGTTTCACTTGAGGCCACAGGTTGTTTTTTGTCTTAAATTCGGTTGTATTAAATTTAAGGCCATAAAAAGCCTTAAATATCCTAAATGGTATGAGAAAATTCTTAATTATTATTTCATGAGGACTTAAATTTAGAGACAGGGTTAGCCCTAACCCTAACGATATTGCTTAATGTGAATATTAAACCTCAAAAGGCTATGACTTAGAGTTGTCAAAAGTAGTACCTTTTCGGTACTGAAATTTTAGAAATGTGACACTTTGAGCAGATTCGTAAACACCTCTGATTGGCCATTGTTTTCACGTCTCATCGGATATGTCTGTGATTGGCTTCAATGATCAACGCTGTAAAAATGTTGTAAATAGTCATCAATGACGCTTCTCACCAAGGTCTTACAGAGCTATACATGGGAGAGTTTGAAGGCAGGCGTCTATCACGAACCATTCCGCTGATGACGCCTGCTTTCAAACGCTCCAGCTCCTGCTTTCAAATTCAAACACTTCCATGTGCTTTCAAGCGCTGCCATGTGTTGATTATTGTAGCCAATCACAGACATATCCGATGAGCATGTAAAAACAATGGCCAGTCAGGGGTGTTTACGAATCCGCTCATACTGTTAATGAATTATGACAATGTTTACCTTATGGTGATTATATCATACCTGCAAAATAGTAGCATTTCTAAAAAGTGCAACTATGTTGTATATAGGAGATACCAGGGTAACCTCTATATTTCTGCTGTACCTCTATAAGCACCACATACTGTCAGAGAGTGAAATTTCATTTTCATTTATTCAGTGGATCAAAAATAAGCTAATATGCATTCTAAAAATCTATATATACACACTGTGAAGTTGTTTAGATTCTCACTGTTGCAGTCATTTTATGGTTTGGTTGCTCTATCCCACATAAATGGCATTTTATTTATGCATGTCTTAAAAAAAGGTCTTAAAATGCCTTGAATGTGATTTTAAAAACCCTGAAGATACCTTGTTTTTGTACATCACCATATGTGTATGTTTCAAACAAAAAATGCAAATATATTTAATGCTGAAGCAGAAGCTGTTTGTGTGTATTTGTGTGTATTTTAGTTGATCTAATCTGCCTGTGTGTGTTTGAAAGAGGAGTGTGTCACTGATGAGGAGGACGGAGCTGATAATGAAGTGGCCGGTGAGGAAAAGCAGACGGAAACAGAGCGTATTTACTCAGATGCCCAGGAGGAGCATCAGAGAACACCAGAGCGAGGGGTCCATGATGAGAATGGTACCAATCCAGTTTTTTGTCTTTTTTTTTTTTAAATCAGCTTTTCCTCTACAGCTGAATGCATAAATTGATTATGACTCTCTGTCAGGTACTCCTGATGCATTCTCCCAACTGCACACCTGTCCTCACTGTTCCCGTGGTTACAAGCGTCACACGTCGCTGAAGGAGCACATTAAACTACGGCATGAAAAGAGCGAGGACAACTACTGCTGCTCCCTCTGTAGCTACACCTTCACCTACCGCACGCAGCTCGTCCGTCACATGACCGCACACAGACATGTTCGAGAGCAGGTACAGCAGAGAACTCACACCTTCATGATGTTCACACCTCTCTGGAGGAAATGGCACAGACTTTTGTTCACAGTCACATGTTGACTCAAACTACTTTGAAGAAACAAACTTTTTCCTGTCTCTTTTCTCAGCGGACTATTTCTCAGTCAGGCGGAAACAGAAAGTTTAAGTGTACAGAATGCTCCAAGGCCTTCAAATACAAACATCACCTGAAGGAGCACCTGCGCATCCACAGCGGTCAGTTGCCAGCCACGGCAGAAATGATTCTGATATAACCCTAGTTAATGTCTTTGTAAATCCAGGTTAAACCCACGTTAGGATAAGGGTTCATTTTCAACACCAGTTTTAAACCTTGGTTTTGAAACCCTGTTCCAGAGAAGGGTTAACCTTTTTAGCAGATTTTATACAGTAAGCGATTGTTATAGAGAATTGGATCACCAATTGTGATATTTAATTTATTTAATATTTATTATCTTTGTACAGTCGCAGACACTTTCACACAGTTTAGTTTCAAAGGGAAGCAACTAAAAATATTGAACAGTGACAAGAGATATATTTACAAGTGCAGAGACTTTTTTTTTGTATGCTTTGGGGGAAAAAAGGCCTGTTTGCACATCAGAGTAAAAAAATTAGAAGAATATATTATTTTTTAATTATGAATAATTATGAAATAAAGTAATTTAAAAAAAAAAAAGTAAAGAAAAAAATAATTTAAGTTACATTGTGAGATAAAGTTGCAAATGTGTGTTTGTTTTTCTCTGAGGGCTTCCATAATACCTTTAATAAAGTTAATAATTCTGAAATATGCAAATTAAAACATAGTTCATTTATTTGATCAAAAATAGTCAAATAAATTAATTGTGAAATATTATTACGTTTTAAAATAACTAAAATAATTTCCTATTTTAATATATTTTAAAATGCAGTGCACAAGCTGAATTTTCCGCATCATTACTCCAGTCTTCAGTGTCACATGATCCTTCAGAAATCATTCTAATATGCTGATTTGTTCCTTAAAGTTGCCCTAGAACGTTCTTTCACAAGATGTAATGTAAGTCTAAGGTGTCCCCTGAATTTGTCTGTGAAGTTTCAGCTCAAAATACCCCATAGATTTTTTGTAATTAATTTTTTTAACTGCCTATTTTGGGGCATCATTGACTATGCTCCGATTCAGGCTGCGGCCCCTTTAAATCTCGCGCTCCCTGAACCCCGAGCTCTCGACTATAATACAGTGCATAAACAAAGTTCACACAGCTAATATAACCCTCAAATGCATCTTTACAAAATGTTCGTCATGCATGCTGCATGCATGCTTCGTTTTATGTGAGTATAGTATTTATTTTGATGTTTACATTTGATTCTGAATGAGTTTGATAGTGCTCCGTGGCTAAAAGCTAACATTACACACTGTTGGAGAGATTTATAAAGAATGAAGTTGTGTTTATGAATTATACAGACTGCAAGTGTTTAAAAATGAAAATAGCGACGGCTCTTGTCTCCGTGAATACAGTAAGAAATGATGGTAACTTTAACCACATTTAACAGTACATTAGCAACATGCTAACGAAACATTTAGAAAGACAATTTACAAATATCACTAAAAATATCATGTATTCATGGATCATGTCAGTTATTATCACTCCATCTGCCATTTTTCGCTATTGTTCTTGCTTGCTTAACTAGTCTGATGATTCAGCTGTGCACAGATCCAGACATTAATACTGCCTGCCCTTGTCTAATGCCTTGAAGATGAGCTGACATATGCAAATATTGGGGACGTACATATTAATGATCCCGACTGTTACGCAACAGTCGGTGTTATGTTGAGATTCGCCTGTTTTTCGGAGGTCTTTTAAACAAATGAGATTTACATAAGAAGGAGGAAACAATGGTGTTTGAGACTCACTGTATGTCATTTCCATGTACTGAACTCTTGTTATTCAACTATGCCAAGGTAAATTCAATTTTTGATTCTAGGGCACCTTTAAGAAATATTTTTTTATTATCATCAATATTGAAGACAGTTGTGCTGCTTAATATTTTTGTGGAAACCATGGTACATCTTTTTCAGTTCCTTGAGGAAGAGAAAGTTCAAACTTACTTTTGAATTGACTACATATACTTTTCTAATCCATAATCTTCTTTATCTCTGTTTTTATACAGGTGAGAAGCCATATGAATGCTCTAATTGTCGAAAGCGTTTCTCTCACTCGGGGTCCTATAGCTCTCACATCAGCAGTAAGAAGTGTGCGAGCGTGAACAAAGCGGTCAACGGCCTGCCTCGCACACCTGGAGTGACAACGACTCTTACCATTTCTCGCCCAACACGCATCCTTCTGAGGGAGAAGGTGGAAATTACCAACAAGCCTCTGCAAGAGCAGCTCCCCCTGAAACAGATCAAACAGGAGCCTGTTGAACACCAACCCAAATCTGCGCCAGCAACACCTACAATAGCCACCGCAAATACCAACGGAGTCGTGCCTCCGCAAGGTGTCGTCCAAACCTTGGTCCTGCCCACTGTTGGGCTGGTCCAGCCAATCAGCATCAACCTTAGTGACTTACAGAATGCGTTGAACGCTGCGATGGATGGAAGGCAGCTGTTGACTAGTGGCAATGCAAACGGAACCAGTGCTAAAATCGTAGGCCAAGTGCCGGCGCAGACGCAGGCACAAGCTGTCGTGTTGCAGCCACAGCAGGCACAGCCCCAAGTGATCTCCGCCATCTCTCTACCAGTCGTGGGACAAGACGGAAATACCAAAATTATCATCAACTACAACCCCCAGCTAGACTCACAACTCAAGGGGGTAAAAGTGAACACAATGCAGCCCACCGTGACGCAAACCGGTACGGCGCAAGCTAAATCTACAGCTTCTAACATCACACAGCCAAACGTGGTCCAGGTTAATTCAGTACAGTCCAACTCGACTGAAACCCAAACATCAGGTACACCAAAACCTACACAGGTAAACATCATTAAACCAGTCCAAAGCAAACCGCCATCTATCATCAAGATAACCCCTGCACAGGCCGCCAGGTTGGTCCAAGCTCGGGCGGCACAACCTAAGCTCACCCAGCAAACCTTACTACTAGTAAGGAGGGCAGATGGGTCGCAGAGCCTCGTGGTTCGACAAATACCTGTCGCCAATCCCAACACGCAGGGCACCGAGATGAAATCAACCCCAGACAAGACTACAAACACACCACCAGAAGACAGAAAGGAGACAACTGAAAATACCAGTTCGCTGGAGGATAATTGTGAACAACAAAAACTGACTGCACCACCAGAAATCAAAATCAAAACCGAACCAGACTCTCCATCCAAGGTCGAGACCGATATGCAGAATGAAGGAGAGAAAGAAGAGATGAAGACAGATGGAAATAAAGAGGAAGGGAAACAAACAACAGCAACAACTGATGCAGTCACTCACTCTGGAACAGTTCACAGTGGCGTCGCCTGCGGAGATAACTTCCATAACTATGCGTCATGTCTGCTTTGTGACAACTCCCCGAATAAACGGAAGCTTGCAGACTCTCAAGACAGTGACGCCAAAGCGTCTCCTACAACTATCTCTCTCACCTCTCTACTGGATAAGGATAAGAGTGGAGCAGCAGAACGCCTCCTTCCTCTTTTGAAGGCCTACAGTCAGAACCCAGAACCTACTGACGAGCAGCTGTCACAGGTTGCCAAGACAGTCAAGCTTCCTCTAGAGGCGGTCAGCAAGTGGTACCAGAAGATGCGCTCTAAAAGGATATTGCTACAGGCTGCAAGCAACCCGAAAAACCACCAAGAAGTAAGTACAAATCATTTTATTTAACTGTAAAATAGAGTTGTCACAATTAGGGCTGTTATGAATACAAATAATTGTGTAATTAAGTAAAAGTCAGCACTAGCCTCAAGTACCTTATTGCTTTTATAAGACGGTTAACCACACAATACAAATATTAAAGCCAAAAATATGTAGCAATGCAACTTTCATGAAGTAAACTTTCCCTAAAAGCCTTCCTTCCCCCTGAAAAAATAGTCCCTGACCGTGAACAGCAACATTAGTTACATTATTATGCCATTAGATTGCGGCAAAGACTGTCTTTATGAGTGTGTCAGTCAGTAGCGAAGATATTTAAATTGAAATACTGTATTGTTGTGAACACTAGGGGTGCAACGGTGCATCTTCCAAATGGAAGTGATTATCCCTATACCCTACTCCCTCTGAAGGGCAAAGCCCTTAAGGCAGGAACACAACAAGCCGACGCAGATGAACTAGTGGCGACGAAAGCAGACTGCGATGTTGGGTCACGTTGGCAGCGTCTGGGTCCAAAGTTGGCCTGACATACCAAACGACGCTCGACAGCCAAGTAGCATGTCCGTTCTGCGCCTGCGCAAGATGAAATGCCTTTCCATACCCACAGGTGGCAGTAGCTGATCGGCCAATCAGAATGATCAGATGGCCCGACGGACAGACAAGCTCGATGCCGATTCAACATGTGGAATTGGCTGAAAAAAAGCTGACGAGGACCAATTTCAGCCGATGGTGTGGAACACTGAGAAAACTTAGTCGGCCGACGAACAAAAACTGCCCGACAGCCAACCGTCCGCTTGGTGTGTTCCTGCCTTTAAAGTGGGGACTTTGAAGTGAGCATGGCACGCGCGTGCCGTATGTAGCCGTTTGGAATGCACTTGGCAAAGGGAGCGGCGTAATTTTATCATTATCTTCAGCTGGGATGTTCCCACGACAATGCAGCAGATGTCGCTGTTTTAACGGCATAATTCTTTTTTCCCCCCTTTTTTTTGCCTAACTGTTGCAAATAAACAACATACATTTTATATTTTGAAGTTAAAATATAAAAAAAGTTATATATATAACTATATATATTAATGTCGTTCCACACCAGTAAAACCTTCGTTCATCTTCAGGACACAAATTAAGACATTTTTGATGAAATCCAATAGGTTTCTTATCCCCAAGAGAAAGCAACGTAATTACTACATTCAAGGTCTGAAATATTAGTAAAGACATCATTAAAATAGTCCACATGACTGCTGTGGTTCAACCTTAATGTTATAAAGCGACAAGAATAATTTTTATGCACAAAAACAAAACAAAAATAACGACTTTATTCAACAACTTCCCGTACTTGTCTCCTATGCTGTTTACATTGTAGACACAGTGCAGAGCTTCCAGGTTCTATGTCAGAATGCCGACTCAGTATTGGCCAATAATGAGTCGGCGTTCTGACGTAGAACCTGGAAGTGATGCAGTGTATCTAAAACATTGCATCACATATCAGACATGTTAATGCTTTCACTTAATGCACAAAGCAGTTATGTAATGTATCAAGGTTTAAAAAAAAAAAAAAAAAAAAAAATTCTAAGGTGGTCATCAATGATGCTTTTTAAAATGAATGAGTTGTTCCTAAACATGTTGATAATTTCATGATTTCTTGTCTGACCAAGAAAAATACACCATCTGCTGTGACTCAAGAAACAAAGTCAACTCAAGCCACCTGCACTCCCACTCAACCCCTTGATGACACCTCAGCGGACACCCAAAATGAAAGTGCCGCTTCACCCGCCTCCCCTCCAGCCAGTCTCTCCACCGATGATCTCGTCATTGTAAAGACAGAAGACGTAGAGGAGGAGCTGCAGTCTGAACCGCTGGACCTCTCACTCCCTAAGTCCAGCCCCACTCAACCCAGCACCACCACTAAGCTGTCGGTCTCCACCCAAAAGGAACCGCTCAACCTCACCTGCCTCAAAAAGCAACCGTTGCCAGGAAACACCATCTATGTGACGCAGGGCAGCACGGGTCCATTAAACATCGTGTCAGCGTCATTGCCAACTCTGGTTGCCATAGCAGAGCCAGGTGGTGTTCCGTGCATCGGCACTGCAATAACCGGTAACAAACGAACCATCCTCATTCCTCAGCTCACCTACACCTACACCACCAACTCTAGCATCAAGACGCCTGACAGTGTCTCGACAGACACAAAGGGGACAGTGATACTTAACAAATGTCCGGTAAGCACAACAAATACACACAAACATTAAGATCTGCACATACCTTTCTTTATTAACTCTGTGTTTCTCTTCCTCAGAAGGTACCGGACATCGCTTCTGACTCCGTGTCAGGGGTAGAGGACCAGAATGATGAAGATTCACCTCTCATGAAGAAAAGGAGGAAGACTGTTGGTGGCCTGTATGCTTGTGATCTGTGTGACAAAATCTTTCAGAAGAGCAGCTCACTGCTGCGACACAAGTATGAACACACAGGTACGTAAAACCACATGATTTACAGCATTTGGACACTTGAAAAGGTATTAATGTATTATTAGAAAACAAAATATACCTGTAGCTCAACTGGTGCCGCTATCAACTCCAAAGTCTTGGGTTTGATTTACAGGGAAAACAATCCTGATATTAAAAAATAATAATAATAATAATAATAATAATAATAAATGTAGACCTTTATTACTCTGTAATAACCTTACAAACCTTAAGTTGCTCTGGATGCAATTGTCTGCAAAATGTATAAAGTATCAGACATTTGCTGATTGTAAAAAATAGCCGATGATCAGGGACAGCTGTATCCTGCCAATCAAAAAAACAACAACTGCTCAGCCAAAAAAAAAAAAAGGTCATTGTTGGGATTTAAATCGGCAAATACTTAAAGGGTTAGTTCACCCAAAAATAAAATTTCTGTCATTAATTACTCACCCTCATGTCGTTCCAAACCCGCAAGACCTTCGTTCATCCTTGGAACATATATATACATACACACACACACACACAGTATATATATATATATATATATATATATATATATATATATACATATATACATATATACACACACCACAATCTAATACAGTGACATTCATGCATTTTGCAGCCACTATACCTGTTAATTTATACTTTCTTAATGGTAACCTCATCGTATTGCATCATTCCCAGGTAAGCGACCCCACGAGTGCGCGATCTGTAATAAGGCTTTCAAACACAAGCACCACCTGATCGAGCACACGCGGCTACACTCCGGAGAGAAGCCCTACCAGTGTGACAAGTGTGGGAAACGCTTCTCTCACTCGGGCTCTTATTCTCAGCACATGAACCACCGATACTCTTACTGCAAGAGAGACACTCATGAACTGCCAGAACAGATCAGCACCTCCACTCCTCCCTCTCACCTCGACTCAGACGAGAGAGAGAGCGACGCAGAGGACGAGGAGGAGGAGGATGAGGATTTGTCCGCTCTGGACATGAGCGATATCAGAGTGGTGCGAGTAGGAGAGGAATACGAGGATGATGAGGACAGCGGGGGAGAGGAAGAGCAGGATCGAGGACATGAGGAGCAAGAGACTGAGGAAGGAGGAATGGTTATGGAGGTAGAGCTTGGAGATACAGACACTCTGGAGGAGGAAGTCGGGGAAACTGTGGAAACGGAGGATGCTATGGAGATGGAGGAATCGAGGGAGGTGTCAGGCAGTGCAGAGGACACAGTTCTCACTCATAATGAAGAAAACACAGAGATGGCACCCGAGAACTGAAGAATGAACGCTCCTTTTTTCTTTCACTCAAGTGGGACTAATGAAAGAGGCGATGAGCTCTTCATCAAACTAATCGTCGGTTGCTATGGAAACTGTCTCAGCTCTTTACTGTGTATAAAACCCAGGTGTGCCTGATTTACAAAACAATATTTCCTTTTTTTTTTTTTTTTTTTTTTTAAAAGTATTTGAGTATAACAAGGATAAAAGGAGAAACAAAAACTCCAACTCAACTAGACTTCACAGGACTTCAAAGTTTCAGTTGTTTCGCTTGGTTCTGTTACTGATCCGCCCCGGTATGTCGACTTTTCAGTGTTCATGTGTTTTTGTTGCTCTGTACAGCCAGATTTCTATACCTTTATATTTGCCAATGAAGTTTACGAAAATCAGTATTTTAAAGTTTTGAAAAACAAAACTAAATTCTGCACTGCAGGTATAACTGGTTTACTAACTGGGGTGATTCTCACAAAAACTGTCAAGGAGGCTCATATTTCACTCCAATAATCAAAAGAAAAAAAAAATGAAGAAATTATATTTCGCTTGAAGAAAATTCACCCTATTTTTAGGACCATCACAGGCATTATTTTATTGATAATTTAACACACTCCCTTCAATTGTCTATATCATTTGTAAGTATACATTCATTTTAATTTATGCCATAAATTTTAATTCATGATTTTAATAAACAAAAAAGAAAAAAGGATGGTTTTCATTACTATATTACAGTAATGAGAGAACTCGGGCAAAAAATGCTTAATTGTCATGATTATCTGATGCAAAAAAAGCTCAGTCTTTAAATAATACTTTATTTTCTTCATGCAAAATATAAATTTATTTCACCTCTTTATTTTTTTTTTTTAATGTGAAATATGACTTGGGTATTTCTTTGTGAGACTTACCAGATACTTAATGCCTCAAGTTTAAAATACCATTCAGTATTTTTGTCTTGTTAAACAGGCAATCTGTTGGTTGGCATTGCCTCATTTTCCCATCTGATTGTTTGTCTGCCTTATGAAGGAAATTAGATTGCACTTCATTATTAAGAATTAATGATTCAATTTCATATGAGTCATTAATTATGGAAATATTCATAGGAATGCTTATTGTCATTTAACAATTAAATATAATTTAAACTGTTCACTTGTAATGAACTACTCGACTAATCAATAATTCAAATTATATTGTAATTCTATTTAGAGAAAATGTTTTGTATTAAGCACTCCAAAATATTTGTCGGTAACTGTTAAAAAAATGTAAAGCTACTTTTCACAATCATGACACCCTATGAAAACAACAACAAAAAAAACAGTCAGGAAAAATTGATTGTCATTTTAACCTCAAAGGCAGTTTCACCTGTTCATTTATCTTTGTGAAGCTTTATGTTGTAACGTGTCAGTCTGTGTGTATTGGACATGCTCTAAGGAACTGCACACCCACAGCCTTATGCAAGACCGCCAAGCTGTAAGTGCCATTCAAAAATGTTAACATAGTGCTCCACAGTCACACTGGACAATCTAGACTTTAGTCAGCTGGCCAAGATTTTAAAGGCAAATAATATATGTCAACATTGGTCAAAAACCCAACCCAACAGATTTGACAAATTTACAAAAAGATTAAAGTTTGTAACACTGCCCTCTACCTGTGATAATCGAAATGGCGACTTTACAACTTTTCACTTTGCGCTCCTAAAGGTTTTTAGTATTTAGAAAAGTTGTTTTTTCTCTCCTAGCCCACTTTGGTGAAGTATTGCCTATTTAATTTTGGTATTAAAACAAGAAAAAAAAAAGATACAATATACTAAACCAAGTCAAATTTTGAACACAATGCTTTCAAATTAGGCACTTCAATTCAGAAATCCTAAATTGTCCACTTTAGACAACTTTATTCTTCTTTTATTATTCAGTTTGAAATTACAATAGCTTAAACCAAGTAATACACACAAGCCAATTAGTAGTAAGCTAAAGAATGATGAACGATGATTAAAGAAATGTACTTGAAATGTATGAACCATAGGATTGTATGGATAAGGAAACCCATATTCATCATCAACGTGTTCTCTCTGTTATTAAGATTTCCAAGGTGCATGGCTTTATAGACTAAACAAAATCTATCGTACAACAGGAAAATACGGACCGCATGTAATACGACTGTGAAGTGCACGATGAAAGCAGCACTTTGGAAGAGGCGCATAGGATTAATGTTTTAGTTGATTGTGTCTGAGCAGACCTTACAGTATTATTAATTTCAATGTATTTCAAAATGTTTATTCTTTGTGTTTATGCATGTGTATATTGTGTAATACCATCAGTATTATTGTCATTGACAAATGTTTCATTTGTAGAACCTTTTTATATACGTCTTATTTTTGTATTGCTTTATTTATTGCGTGTGTAATACACAATGTTGTAGTTTAACACAATGTATTTTAGATTGAATTTCAGTGCCACGAAGGAGGATAAACCCTGATATACAGTATATAAATCCAACCTCACAGTATTAGTTTTATAACTTCAAGTTATTTTGTAATACTACCACAGAAAGTCAGTCAGGCAGACATTTGCACCCATAGTTTTGTTTTTGTTTTTTTGTTTTTTTCTTAAACCCTACAGCTTCACAGTAATTAATAGTAAATGACCCTTAAACCTGTGATGAAGAGCATGGATTCATGTTGTTGTACTGGTGTTGAAATTGCCATTTTGGAACCAAAATAAGTCAACCCATTTCATCTACATTTGTTTTCATTTGTGCCAACCTTGCATTGTGTGTGTAAATGTCACATTTTTCACGAGGTGATGAACCTACTTGTAAGATTTTTCTTCCTTTGTTTCCTTTTATGATGCCCCATAAAATAAAATGAAGTGAAGCACCAGGTTATTACTTATTCATTCTGATGAAAGCACACTAATATTTAAATGGTTAGTTCACCCAAAAATGAAAATAATATAATTTATTACTCACCCTCATGCCGTTCTACACCCGTAAAAGACCGTTCATCTTCTGAACACAAATTAAGATATTTTTGACGAAATCCGATGACTCAGTGAGGCCTCTATTGCCAGCAATAACATTGAACCTCTCAAGATCCAGAAAGGGATTAAAAACATATTTAAAACAGTTCATGTGACTACAGTGGTTCTACCTTAATATTATAAAGCGACGAGAATATTTTTTGTGCGACAAAAAAAAACTAAATAACGACTTTTCAACAATATCTAGTGACGGCCGATTTCAAAACACTGCTTAGAAGCTTTACGAATCTTTTGTTTCGAATCAGTGGTTCGGAGCGCCAAATCACATGATTTTAGTAAACAAGGCTTCGTTTACAAGATCCAAACCACTGATTCAAAACAAAAGATTCGTAAAGCTTCGAAGCAGTGTTTTGAAATCGGCCGTCACTAGATATTGTTGAAAAATCTTTTTTTTTTTTTGCCGCACAAAAAGTATTCTTGTCGCTTTATAATATTAAGGTAGAACCACTGTATTCACATGAACTGTTTTAAATATGTCTTTAATCCCTTTCTGGATCTTGAGAGGTTCAGTGACATTACTGGCAATAGAGGCCTCACTGAGTCATCGGATTTCATCAAAAATATCTTAATTTGTGTTCCGAAGATGAACTAAGAACATGAGGGTGAGTAATAAATGACAATTTTCATTTTTGGGTGAACTAACCCTTTAATGTTATATCTCATTTTTCCTCAATAGTTGTTATCCAGGAAGATGTTTAGAATTTGATATAAAACGTAGACAAGCCTATAATACATAAAACCTTAAAAAGCAGAAAAGTGATAAAAACCTGTCAGAGCACTGTTAAGTGACACAGCATCCACTGTTTGTGAGGTTATTTAAGTAAAATAGCATTTCACTTAGTTGAGAGTGAAATAAGGGAGTATTAGAAAAAGAAATAAGAGATGCGATGAACAAACTGCATCTAATTCCTCTTTTTTTCTTCCTTGTGTGGTCAGTCTGCATCTTTATCTATAACAATATAATCTGTCATAATATATCAACAGCATTAAAGGAATGTTCTGGGACCAGTCATTTAGATTCTCCCCTCAAAAGCAAACCAAAATAGCATTTACAGTAACAAACTTACAAGAGATATCTGAACCGGAACATTTCTTTATACAGCTTTGATCTAATTCATAATAATCATCAGGTGAAATTAAAGAGTAGGTTCATATACCAGTAGTTAAATTTTATGTGAAAAAGTTCATGCGAACACATGAAAAACAACAGTGTTACTTTGATGTTTGCTGCCCCCTGGTGGAGAAACTTTGGGAGTAACGACACTCAACAAGGTGACAGATTTGCCTTGTCAACTTTATTTTGATCAAGACAAAGCTCTGCAACATAAAGCAGAACATTTGATGAATTACATTCAACAGCCATTTACCAAATAACCATATCTGAAATAATTCTTATGAAAACATTTTAATAAAGTCTCTAATACAATTGTGGTGCCTTTACCTCCATGTGCTCTTTTTACTCCTCACACGCACATATAGTATGTCCATCAGATATCTTTACAAAGAGAAATCCGGTTTAACCCACTCACAATTTCTCTCTCTAATACAAGATCTTCACATGCTATTTTGTCTACAGCATACTGTACTCATATTAAATAGGATGTGAGACTTGCATGACTGGGGTCTGGTCAGGAACAGTAGCGAATCTATTGTCCTCACAGGGTTAAATTTGTCCTGCACACATTTTATTCCAGTCTCTCTAAGGGCCAAGATGGACAGATGCGCTCACACAGCATGAAATATACCAGACATATACTTGCATACTGCAAGAGTTTGTGCATCCTTTGATTTTGGACTGATAGTCTGGAAATCAAGGCCGAGACTCAAACAAAAGATTGTGTGTCCGTATCTATGGAGTCTACACAATAATTCCAGTGTTTCCCAGCAATGGTCATCTCAGAGGTCACTTCCAGCAGGCCAGAACAGAATGAAATCCATCCCCGCAGAGATTTGAATTTTAATACAAGATAAAATCTATGTCTATCATGTCAGTCAATCAGCTGACGTGTTGTTCCAAAATGTATTACAGTATTACCACGGAAAGACGTGATGTAAAATGTAATACTAGTAGTGAATGGAAATCTAAAATGATGCATCAGATTTCTTCCATAAGCAACATGGTTTTCAGTTGGACAGAAAAATTTTCATATTTCAAGCCCTCGTTGCTTCAACCAAAGCCGTAAATGGTCCAAAAATCACATAGTCCAATGGATTTGGGTATATATAAAAAAATACAACATCCAGGCAAGAAAAACATGACTATAAGTTAGTCCAATAAAGATATGAGAAAGGATTAGACTGTTTATGTTGAAGCCAGAATGGTTTTCTAATATGGGCGGTCCTCTCATGTAAACATACCAAAACATGTTCAGTGTTCAGACTGGCAGTCAATGGGCTGTCCGGTCCTCAGCAGTGACTGGCCCGTTGAATTTGGTCAAAGGGTCCGATGTATGTGACCTACCTGCCGAATATGGTCTCATATTCCATAAGAACAAGCTCAACAATCTGGTTCTGGTAGACCATGTGCACGGCCATATTTGCCGTCTCTGTCTCCGGGCGCAGAAGTGTCGGGCCGAACACAATGGCTACACTCTGGGTGGTCATCCTGTTCTCGTCGACATGCTGGATCACTCTACAAACAGAGAAAAAGGTTATAAACACGGGGCAGTTGACATGACATACACTTCATCAAAAACTATTTTAGCATTTTTCTAATTATAAACTACCTAATTATTTCCATTTATGATTATGCACTTTCTACAGTAAAAAAAATGAATAAAAAAAGATTTTTATTCATCATTTGTTTGGTCTCCTTTTCCTTTAATACTCACTTCTTCAGGTGTTTGAAGAGCACCTGTATGGTGTCGTGGTTGGGCCGTGGCAGTTGCTTCATCAGATCCTTAACCGTCTGAACTTTGTGCTTATAATCTGGCATTTCTACATGAAGAACACGCACAAAAGTGGTAAAAATTTGCAAGAAACATCTCTCTTTAAAAAAGCCATGTTTCAAATATTCTTCTCTACTCACTGATGGCGGCGATGAAGTCATTGAAGAAAGCATAAGTGAATAAAGGTTCTGGTAGCTCGCGGAAAAACATCTTCAGAGCTCCAGTGGTCACGTGAATGTCCTCCCATTTACTGTCCCCTAAATCCACTTTCTCATCTGCATTTATGTGGATTATAGTAACACAAACTATCAGTTTTTTCCCAGTAATTGGTTATATATACATCAGTAAGGCTGTAAAATGGTGTAAGCGCATACCATGATTAACAGCAAATCTCAGTTTTTGTATGATGGCCAAATTTCCACTGACTCTGTACAAACCATCCACTCCTAAACCTGGATGAAGGGAGAAAGAGACAAAGAAATTACAATCATTACAAAGCATTAGAATGTATATTAGGATGCAGTTTGCAGCAGCACATCAACTCATCCGTTTACATGCACACCAAAATTGTAATATTTATCAGAATTTGGCAATATTCTGTTTAGTATTGAGTCATGTTAGTGTCGAAATTGCAAAGAAAACACCTCATTCAGAAAATCCACTGTAAGAAGACATGCACATGCAAGGAATTGTGGGTGCTAACAGATGCTTAGCTAGGTATTCAGATATGGCAACTCAATTTAAATGGACACATTTCTGGAGTGATAATAAGACTGACTTGTTTTTATATGACTATTAAAAGAAATTAACATCAATGCTTGCCCGCCCTTTTCAATTTTGTGATGGTGTTGTGTTCAGGTCTTAATTAAATTATTGTGAAAAAGTAGTAATAAAACTAATAATAGCTGAGCATGCTGTATAATCAATGGCAGCACTAAATCTCCTGGTAAATAACTGTGGGAAAGGAAACATGCATGTGTGCATGTGTAGTTTGGCATACTTAAAGGCACAATATGTAAATTTCCCTGCTAGAGGTTGCTTATTCAAAACAAAGGTGTAGCTTGATGACGCCTTGATTTCGCAGAAGCATGGGAGGTGTTGTCTTCACGTCGCAAGCCGGTGGAAAAGAATCTGATGGGACGCAGGCAGAAATCATATTCATGGACGAGCTAATGTATTAAAGATTCATTAACATTACTGTAGTATGAAGCAGGGTGTGGCTGAAAAACGTTGAAGCGGATCGAGGTCGCTGGAGCGATTGCTAATGAGAGAAAGTGCAACACACGGCTCAAGATAGCAATGGAGCTTTTATTATGCCGCAGTTGCCGCTTTCGCCTTTTCCGGTCATGCGTATGTGGGGTAACGCAGCGCTGTTTTATCATATTAGATACATTTGTGTGTTGAAAGTTGTTATAGTACTACTCTGTGTTCACTCGGCGGCTACTATGAGAGACTTGTTGCAAAAGAAATCGAGGGTAACGCGGGTATGATGTCATTGATTGGGGACGCTGGTTAAAATTGCTTATTTCTCTGGATTTAGACATTCTTGGAAACAATTGGGATAATGTAAGTACACAAGTGGTTCTAGTGGTTTTTAGATTTTAATCCAAAAATCTTGCATATTGTGCCTTTAAAAAAGCCACATACACAGGAATATTACAATACTTATGTTGTGCATGAAAAGGCAGTCAGTGACAAGGAGTGAAAATAGTAATTTAAAAAGTTTTATTAAGCATAATCATTCATGGGTAAATTTAGGATTTTGAGAGTTAATATTCTCAATATTCACATGGGCTAAACAGAAGATTACCTGTCTTCTCCACATGCTCAATGCACATCCAGACGAAGCGAGGGACAGTGGAGTTCTCTCTCTGACAAAGACTGCTCAAACTGGAGCCAAACACCTGATCTACAAAAAGAGAGAAAATCAAACAATATAAACTGCCTCTGAATTTTACAGATAACCCTGAGATCACCCAGTTCTGTTTGTAGATGCATGTGGTACCTTTAATGTAGCCCTTGTCTTTGACAGCCTGTAAAGTGGGTCTGCCTGTGAGAAGCTTCATCAGCTTGGTCTTCTTCTTCTGTTCTGCATTATCCATGCTTACAGACTTCTTAATATCTAAAGCATCAAGGGTGGAGAAATCTATTTAAGGAAGGGTACACAACTCCAGGTGCACTGGGCTGAATACAGTGATTGGTAACAAAACAAAAAAAAAAACATGCTCAAGCTCAGTTCTAAAAAAAAAAAAAAAAACCTAATGAGCTGCCTACATTAACAACATTTAAAGATCTAATATGTGGACTACTGTTACTGATACAGCTGATACAGAATGTACATGTGCCATGTGAACATGTGCCATGCCTGAACAGTCAAATACACCTCAAATTTGGTCAAAATGGCTGTATTGGTGAGTATTAATGTAAATACACCTGCAGCTGTCATGAAAATTAAACCAAAGATGAAACTGCTTGCTTCTCTTGACTAAATAACTTCAGTAGCAGTATTTAACATTTTTTTAAACTTTATTTAACATTTACTACTTTTTGAAATTTCTTGATGTTTATTCGGAGCTTAATTTTTTTTCAGGCATCTAGAATTTGTTTACTTCATTTTCAGGGCCTTGACATTAACTTTTTTGCTCACCAGCCAGCCGCTGTGGCTAGTAGTTTTCCAAAGTTACAAGCCACTCAGCATTTTCACTGGCCATAATTTTGACATCGATACCATGGGGAAAAAATTGGCAGCAGGTATATTAGGCTGCTGTCACTTTAAGACCTGACGCACAGATCCATTATACTGTTACACATGCTTTTTCTTTCTCAACTGTTTACGTTCACTTAAAACATAACTGACTGTTTACATGAATACTTGCCAAGACTAGCATTTTGACATTATTTTGTGTGTATTTGACTGTTTAAGCTCAATAAACAGCAAAAAAAGAACTCAATTTAGTACTGAAAGGTTGATTTATGTGCGCACACTTCGGGTGTAATGGAAAATTAAGTAAACAAAGTTTCTTCTTTGGTTTAATTTTCATGACAGCTTTAGGTTTAACAACTTGATGTCGGCTGGAGAGATAAGAGAGTGAGAAAGCGCAGCTGGTATCATGTATCTATTCTGCGGAAAATGAGTATATATATATATACACACACACACACACACCTCTGTTCTTCTTGGAGTTTCTTTGCTCTTTTTCTTTGTCATGTTTCTCCGTGTCAGGAGATTCTGACAAGTCTTCTTCAATGGCCTCATCAGACTCCCACATCTGCAACATGAAACACATAAATGTCAGTACAAGGATTCAGAACAATTAGAGTGGAGACATAAAATAAGTGTATGCATACAGAAGAGTAATCTTACATATGTGTGTATGGCATCAGTCAAAGCTTTGTGCCAATCGCTAATGAAGCTGTCATTGTCTGACTGCAAGAGGAGCTCCATGCCCTGCCGGGTCTTCAGCTACACATGAAATTAAATCAATATTTGTTACACATGAACCATGTTCAAACATTAAGCTGTGTTTAGCAAAGCTTCATCCAGGCTCCTTAAAAAAAGGACAGGTTAATCCACTGAATGGCCTTAATAGCAGTTCAACATTCAGACCTCTTTAAAGGGATAAATATTCAGACCTCATTTAATCAAATCAAGCACAAGAGATCCAATTAGGTCAATAAATCCTGCTTCATCTGCCAATGGCTGATGAAATGAAAACATTCACCCATTAAAAATATGTTGTATTAGCCACTGACATATATTTTGCATTCATTTCAAAATATCAGACGGGGGGTGGGGGGTTTAAAGCACCACTCACATTTTCATGAGATAATGTAAGAATCTACCTTTGTTTTGTTTTGCTCATCATTAGAAATATGCTGCTGCATGAAGTTCTGGAGATACGACAATAAAAGGAAAAAAATCTTTTGGCTTCCTAATTAAACTTCTGATGGCAAACTTTCCATTGAGATAAAAGTTGGCAGAAAACGTCACAGTCTCCGAACTTAATCAGTGAGAGTCATTCTTGCATTGTTATTTACTAGCATTGTGTAAAACATTTGTGGCCAACTTGTTGCAAACTCATGCCTGAACAGCTGAACATTCTGCAAACTCATTAACTTCCAATTTTTTCCCCCATTCATGACTTCCTCTGAGAATATAGTGGTAATAAGTGATTCTGCTTATCAAACTTTAATTAAATCTTTTGTAAATTTAGCCTTCCTGCTAAATGATTAGACACACACACACACCCTCAAACACCTTAATTTCTAATCAGTCAACAAGAAATGTGAGATCAGTCTCCAACAGTCTGTTTACCTCTAGAACATGTTTCTTGCTGGATTTGTCTTTAGACGCCCAGTCCACTGAACCCCCTTTGAGATCCACACTGAACTCCAGCTTCTGGTCTCTTCCAAACTGAATAACACATTTACATACACACCAGACATATAAAACAGAGTACATCACATGGGCTATTAAAGATTTTCTCTCAGCACTGAACTGTCACTCACCCAACCAGTCCCGCTCCCTTGGCCTTTATTAAATAGCAGTAATGAACCCTGCAAAACTGTCCAATAGGAGGTCCAGTTCTTCCTGTAGGCATGAAATTAGACAAAGAAACCAATTACAATATCAGCATGGCAGCAGTCATTTGTTCAATCTGTCAGATGAATAAGAGCAAACCCTCCATGTTTGTTTTTACTTACCGGACCTTTTTTCCATTTTCAGTGATTTTGGTCATGTTTAAATTGCCACATTTCTCTGACGGCTGAAAGGAAGAATAGACAAACAGATGTGAAAAGAGAAAAGGAGGACAAACCTAAATAAACAAACTACAGTTAAGAGTGATAAACAGCAAGCAGCCACAGAATCAATCCAGAACAGAGCGAGAAAAGACAAGCAACCTGATTTTGCCCAGTGGCAACAAATCCTGAACCACCATAAAAGAGAAATTACAAAAGAACAGTGGTTTAGACCTGACCTACCTTACAGTCAGTGTTTTACTAAAGAAGCAGCAAAACAAAGCAAATGCAAAATAGCTGATGTAGACACCTGTGATTACATATCAAGTCTATTCGGTATCAATGCACCACAGTGACTTAGAATTACTTTATTTTTTATTAATATCACTGCTAATGAATGTAATCACTTGACAGTCTGGATATATTGCAGTTGCTTACTAAAGGCAATGCTCCATGAGAGGCCGTCCAGTGATTTTACAATGACCAAGAGGGTTCACTTCACATAAAGCCTATAATCAGCCCTTAACACTTAGGCTCTCTTGGTTATTGATTTATTAAAAACCCACACCACAAGCACACAACATATCAGAACTCAGCATAAAGAGGAGTTAAGACAAAGGGGAAAAAACGAGGACCAGGAAGAGAAAGAATGGATGATGCTGATACTAACAGACTGGGGGGGTTTAGGAGAGGAGGGACAGGACGAGTCAGAGTCGGGGGAGCCAGTTTTAGTGTCCTAGACAAGAAAACAACAAACCACATAATGTGTCAACACCTGTAATAATATGTTAATGAGATAGAATTATATACACTTCTATCTTCATTTCAGGATCAATCAAGATATTCTGTCTTTGCTTGAAGTCAAAATCATTTATTAGGTTAAAACAGATTGTTTGAAGACAACATCAGTTTCCAAAGCCAGACAGGACATGCTTTTCTATTACTGATCTTTTAATCAAAGTATGTGATTAATCACAATTGCAAAGCATTTCTCAAATCATTAAAGAGACAGTTTATTGAAAAATATAAATTCTGACATCATCTCCTCAACTTTACGCCACTCAAAACTATCAACTGAAGCAAAAAAATAAACATTCTAGAGGATGTGAGCAACATAAGTTTGTGTACATGATCACAGAGCTGAAACGATTACTTTAAGCAGGATATATTCGAGTGCAATTTTTAGGGATGCTCCGATCGATTGGCTGCAGATCAGTATTGGCTGATCATCACATTCTATAATTCGATCGGGAGTCACAAAACATTAGTAAACCACAGTAAATTACACAGCTTTATTTAGAGCAGTTCAAACAAGCCCCAAAACAACATAACACGATGCATAGATCTTGAGAACATCCTCAGAGTGTGACATGACATGCTGCCTGGCTAAAGCTTCTGGGATACGATTGCGTGTCGTGATTATGATGAAGTGTTTTCCAACGTAATTTGAAAGTTCAACCAATGAAAACTGGATCTCAAGTATGGTGGGTAGGGACGATGTGTTGAGACCAACAGAACACTGTTTTAAAGCTAGAGAGTGCTCAGATTGACAGGTCTTAATTTCAGCTGATCATGATGAAATCGACAGTCGCATCTGCTGCAAAAATCCTGATCGGAGCATCCCTAGCAATTTCTCATGCAGTTTGAACACATTTGTTCAGAAATCACTGTGTGTACTGAAATGAGTTGCGATAGGCAAAAGTGGGCATGCATCATCTCATTCGACGTGATTGCTTGGTGGGATATAGGGGTGGGACAACACTGACTTGTGGCCTATAAGGGTGAGAGCGGAAGGTGCTTTTGCGGTGCGGGGGGAAGGCTCGCCGGTCCTTGACAGATTTCTGTTTTAACTTCAGTCAAACATAAAGCACATGTGAACATCATCACCCAAATCAGGATGGGAGACTTTTACCTCATTAAAAACCAAAAGAAATGCATTCATTTCAACCATACCAGCACTAATAACTAAAATAACCTCTAAGCAGTTACATTGTGACTTTGTCAATCTTCATAAAAGACTAAAAAAATAAGAGTTTAACCACTAAATGAAGATAAAACCACCTTAAAACAACATGTTGGATTAATCAAGCCTGCCATTTTTACTGAATTGGAATAGTTTTATCTCTGGTAAAATGTTACGATACCCCTTTTTTTCCTCTTAGTTTGTATGTATATGTATGTGTACCTTGTCATTGGACTCTGAATATATGCTGTGTCTCGTCCTGATGATAGGAATGGGATCTGGCAGTCTCCGATCAAGACTACGAGTTTTGTGTGCATCTCCTGGCAGCAGAGGTGTGTGGTTAGACTAAAATAGATGGGACGAGAAGATGCAAAATTATTAGGACTGATAATGATGTCTGTTAGGCAAACAAATGTTGATATACATGCAATGTGTACATGCACACACAGACGCACACTTTCAACTAAGCACCATGCAGGGAATTGAAACCGGGATTATTTGATTTAAATCAAATTGAAAGGGATATGTGGGACTTCCTGAATATTTTTAATGCTGATAAGCACCGGAATCTGTTGTTAGTCTCACCTGTGATTTAAGACCAATTTTAGGAAGCTCCCATTCAGATCTGGAGTCACCTGCACTGTAGTAATACAGCCGGCCTCGTTCGTCTGTGTGTCTCAACCACTATATACAAAACACACAGAGGCATGATGTGCAAAATAACATCTTCAAAATCAACTTGTCGTTCAGTTGCCTGAACAACCAGTTGACTAATCGGTCTTGAGAAAGCCCTGTAAGGCTAGTTTTGGGTTCATCTAACCCTAATCAGACACGTTTCTTGCGTAAGAGATAATTATTCATAATCACCCATTTTATAGAACAGCGTTTAAAGATTAAAGTTAGTGCAAAAAATTATTGCTACTTCTCATCTTGCGCTCATAGTTTTGATTGGAATACATCACATCCAGTTTGGGTCATTGCATACAGTCAAGTTGCAAAAGTTCCAATATTTCAGCACAACCAAAGCTCAAATTAGATCTAAAAATTCTGCATACAGACATGAAGGACTGCCGGTCTGACGTTTGTTGGAGAAAATAAAAAGGCGGCTTATGTTCAAAAACAGCTAGAACACGGTTCTTAAACTGAGGGTCCGCAGTGGTACTGCAAGGGGATCTGCCAATTAATGTTTGATCAGAAATAATTTTTATTAAATTAAAACAAGGGTAAAAAAAAAAAAATCAGTCAAATTTAAATATAAGCACCCTCAAACGAAAGCAAGAACACCCTCAGTTGATACTGTAATAATAGCATATCCTCCTGGGACCCAGGAACAGACTTTTGTCCTCTGTAGTGGACATTATATTTTAGTGAATTTCTCTGACCATCATACATGGCACAATTTTAAGTCTGGATGCCCTGTAAAGAGCACATTCAGGACTTTTCAGAGATATCAAATGTTTGGAGGTTTCACCATGACAACTCCTCCATGTTCTATAAAATGACTGACATTAATTTAGTGATCACATTTAGCACACTTGTGGAAATATGATAATATTTTGTAATTATCATTTAAATCTGACAAATTTTCAAATTTTCAAAATCAACATCTCAGGAAAATGTTATGAGGTTTCTAATCAAAATATGACTTTCTGTTAAAAAACAGGGCATTGATTTCACTGTAGGACACCAGGACTTAAAGCATGTTTATCAGGCATTTTGGGAGACACAACAAGTGAATAGGAAAATAAATTATATATCAATATTCAGTATGAAATATTAGATATTATGAAAATGTTGCCAATTATTACTCCCATTATGCACTTCTTTTTTCATTACATGTTGCCCCAAGAACACATTAATATGCAAATGAAATACAGTGTATAGATACATTGTATAGAATGGGACTACCCACTGATTTACCATTTTACATGTTAAGTAAAATGGTAAATCACTTCACTCTGTTATAGCTTTCACATAGCTGAGAATCATCTTTATACAAAGTTTGGTTAAATCGTAAAACTAAAAAAAATGATTGACGAGTGAAAATAATCCTATTGTTTTTAGCTATACATGTCATTTCATGTCTTTTTATTTTTTAAACAACTGAGTCCTGGTGTCAGCTAGGGGTGGGAGAGGGAAAAAAAGATACATTGCGATTCTCTCCAAAGATTCAGGGTCATTTCTGAGAATTTCAAAATCGATTCTGAGCTTCGTTTTTAACCGCAGATGCACGATGACGCTGTGTGTTTTAGAAACACCCGATTCCAATTCCTCACACATTTCATAAACTTTGGAGAGGTTGAAGCAATTTACAAGGACATTCACTGTCTTCATTGCACAGGACATGCGCTGTGAGAAATGTTAAGAATGCTGCCAAGGAACTTTGCTTGATGTTACGCTTGCAGTGTGCGGCCTCGTCATTCGCTCTGCTAAGAGGGCCGATGGCCAGTTACACGCTGCTAAATTTCAGAAGTGACATAAATATAAATGCGGGATTCACTCTCAAAATTGCAGTTGACATAGGTCTAGTGATAACTAGCACGGGACAAATATGGCATGTCAAAATAGATATGAGCAATGTAAACTCAGACTAATAGATTAATAGAAAAATATTTATATCCTTTTCAAGATATATTGTGCTTTTAACTCTTGTCCCACTCTTTATATTCTCATTTATGCATTTCAACACTCTGAAGTGTCAATAGTGCTATATATTTATATACCGCAATGTACTCGATATTACGGTGACCGGGAGGGGACATGTTCGGTTCAGTTAGTTTTGTCGTGGCCACGACATATAAACTCGTGGGAACGTGATAAGTCGTTCCCTCACCATATGATCTCGAGGCCATGACTTTACATCGCGTGGCCACAACATAAGGATGTTGTTACCTCAACAAAACGATCTCGTGGCCACGCGATGTAAAGCCGTGGCCTCGAGATCATATGGTGAGGAAAAGAGATATTTTTCTTGTGGCCACGACTTCATTATGTTGAGGGAACGACATCTATTTCTCATGGCCACGAGTTAAATGTGTAAACAATCTGCGCTACCATAGCAATCTGGAACTATCAGAAATGGATAAGATTATAATAATATTTATTTTTAATTAAGAAAAAGCGCGGAATTAAGAAGTGATTATTAACATGTTGCCTATTGTGTTGTGTGCGATGCCTACAGCAGCATTCGAATGTTTATCAATAAATATTAGAAGTTTATCAATAAATATTAGAATATGCCATGTATATTTTTATCACATCCAATCTTTTAAATCCATTCACTGATTGTTAAATTTTTTATTTCATATTTTTACATTATTTATTATTATTATTAGGCTATCATTATTGGTTAAATTTTTTATTCATTGTTATGTAGTCCTATTTGCTTTATTTTACCCTTCATTTCGTGTATCCTTTCTGTAGGCCTATATTATGTTGTTAGCTATATTTTGTAAATACTTTAAATGCCAGATCATGCCAATAAAATGTGACTTTATGACTGTATTGTAGCCGTGAAGATAGGATAAATGAGCGTCTGTTATCATTTGTAGACCCTCATGCCCGTGACAGAATTTGAATGAAGTTCGAATAATTTATTATTATTAATTGGTTGTTAAAAGAATATTTAAGCTAAAAAAAAAAATCCATTCACTGATAAAGCCTAGACAAAAACTTAATTTTGTTCATCATTTTATTTAGGCTTTATAGGCATAATAATAATAATAATAATTATTATTATTATTATAATAAAGACACGATCAGATTAAAAGGCTGTGAGATGGGATGGATAAATGTTCATTATCATTAAATAAAGTTTGAAATTAATATCTTGTGGCCACGACATATCACGTTCCCACTAGTTTATATGTCGTGGCCACGACAAAACTAAGTGAACCGAACATGTCCCCTCCCGGTCACCGTACGATATAGAAAATTGTGGTAACGATATATATCGTCATACCGCCCAGCCCTAGTTATAACCCGTCATACAGTATGTTAAACCATACAAATGAAGAAAAACAAGTGTGGCCATTTAAAAAAAAAAAAAAGGTATTAAACAAGCCAGTTATTGATGAAAGAAGTTAGTAGTTTCTACATTAGTGAGATCTGTAAGAAAAAAATGGTCACACAAGCATAAACACACCGAGTTTGTCTGTACCTTCTCACTAGTATAGTCAGACACATACAGAGTGTGTCCATGCTCATCCATTTCTTCAGACCAGCCTCTAGGGGGCGAACCGTACTGGCTGTCTGATTGGCTGCTCAGACAGTTTTCCTCCGATGACAGAACCTTCACCCAGCCAATCACAAAAAAGCAAAACGAGTAGAAATGAAGATGAGAGAGAAAAAGAAAGTGAAAAAGTTATTTCAGAGATGCAAACAAGGAATAGAGAGACGAGAAATTAATCAGTCAAGCAACCCTTCACCCACCAGATAAGAGAAACTCAGTTACCCAGAATGCTTTGCATGCATATAAACATACAGCAGGTAAAGAAAGAGTTTAGCTAGCCCATCATGCATTTCCCAAGGCCACAGAGGATATTTTGTCCCTGATGGAGTTGTTCTTTACCTTTTGCGAGCCACATACGATGATATGATATAAAATGATAAAAGTGACAATGCATATGTGTGTGTGTGTGCGTGCGTGCATGCATCACCATCAGTTGTAAAGTGTCTAATCTAAAGGTGTGTACCTCAGTGTCAGTCATGTCTTGTTTCCCCTCTTTCCTGGTGAGACTATCCCGTGCCCGTGGTGGTTTCCAGGTCCTCTCCTGCGTGCTGCGGTTGTAGTAGAAGTGTCTGCCATTCTGGTCTTTGTGAGTCTCCCAGTCGCCAAAGGTGTGGAGTGGAGAGGAAGACGGCAGTGGAGGGGTAGATGACTGAGTGATCTTCAGCTCCTGCAAGTTTGTGTAGACAGGAGAGTCAGGCCTGCCCTGCCCTGAACCTAAAGTCTGCATAATAAGAGAGAGAGACAGATATTAAATATATAATATTTAACCCTGGGTCATTCATATTTGTGGTGTCAGTGTCACTGTCTGGACAAACGCAGCACGCAGGTTTTTTTTTCAACTTTTCGAACTATAAAAGATAAGAATGACAGTTTCTTCTTCACTCCAATTATCACGTTTTCCATCTCCGTTTGACATTTTTCCTGTCATATGCAGAAACGATTGTTTAAACATCACGCTGTGTTTCCGTGACTGCACAAAACACGTGAATATAAGGTACATGATTGGTTATCGGATGCTAAGCATCTAGTTGTAACATTCTAACACTGCACCGTTTCACACTGTACAAGTTTGGCACCACGGTGCGGAGGTAACACTGCAAAAGTGGTGCTAACCCTGCTCCAGAGCAGGGTTTCATAACCCCGCATCTAAAGTACAAGTGTGAAACGCTCCTTTACCCGAGGTGTTTAGAACGACGATAACCCGGGGTTAAGCACAGTGTAAAAAGCCCTAGAGTGAATCAATCCTCAGAGTTACAGCGCCCCTGAACACTGCCGCCCCCTCAGATGATGACACCCTATGCAACCACCTAGTTTGCCCATGCCTAAAAACAGCTCTGGGTTAATGCGAGCAGCTTATGATCCAGTGTTTTTAACACCTCGGTTCACAGTGAAGCAAAAATCCTATGCGAATCACTGTGCCCTAAATATACAGTTTGGATAGATATATATATATATAGATATATATATAGATATATATATATATATAGATATATATATATATATATATATATATATATATATATATATATATATATACACACACACTAGGGCTGTGCGATTAATCAATTGATTTTTCAATTTTGATTTTGGCTTCCATCAATTATGAAAACAAGATGAATCAAGGTAAAATGATTATTGTGCCACTGCCGCATTCCACCCAGCACAACATCCTTTCCTTTACAGTGGTGCGCTTTTGTTCCTTCCAAAGCCAATCTTTACATCCAAATCAGCAGAATAAGTGTGTTGTAAAATGCAGTCTACTGTTGGTAAACTGCAGCATGTGCCTGATATTAAACAGTGTTATTAAAAGCGCATTAAACTGCAAGATACTTTTTTTCCTTAGGTGGCTTTCTGTGCACATGCTCTGAGACGGGGCAGAATGCGCATAAGCAAAGTGTGCTGTGGTATACTGTGGGCTTCGGATATGCGCCTACACACAAAAATGTCAAAATGCCATTTTGCCGAGTATCCTCATAAACACAGCTGGTTATATCTTAAATGAATATAAACATTTGAGAAAAAAAATGCATGTATAACAGTATATTGGATCTGTGCAGCTTTTAAAGTGACAGCAGCCTAATAAATCTGCTGCAGTTATTAATGTTAATCAAACAACAAAAGACAAAGATAAAATCACTCGCTGCTCTTGAATGAATAATTTTTGTAGTTTTAATAAAGATTATTAATTCTTATCATTAATTTCTGTTGTCTGTTACTTATCTGAATACCACTGTTAGTACACCTACCTGAAAAACCTAAAGCACTGTTTATTTAATTTGTATTTTTGTTCTGTTGTATTTATTTGATGGTTTTGTTTGTAATAAGTTTCTTTGTTGTTATTGTATTGCTGACCGTTTAGTTATTTTCTGTAACTATTTAAGGACCTTTGTCTTACATTAGTTAACCTAGCATTAGTTTTTGCTGAAGTACCAATAACTGTGAAATTTCACTGATATATAAATTACTCATATCATGAAATAAAACTTTGATCATATAACCTGCCAATAATCATGTTAAAGAAGCATGATTTCATTATTGACCAAAATAATCATTATGATTTTTCCTATACCCAAGCAGCCCTAATATATACTGTATATTATACACATATATAAATAAAACTGTGGAAAAAAAAGTAATTTCTCTTCCTTAAATTAGTGTGACATCACATTTGCACATTGGCTCCAACAAGTTTTTAAATATTGTTAATAAAAAATGGCAACTGTATAGAAAAACAATGTATTACATGTATTACATGACATAAATCATAGGCACACTGATTTTTCACCATGTCATAGTTCCTGTTATCCGGCCTGTTAAAGTTTTCAGATTTTTGCCACATTTTTTCTCTTGAATGGAAACGGAAATGAATGGTATCTGCAGCAGCCAAAATTTCTGTGTATACCTAATGCTCACAGAAACTGATTAGAATAGAATTTTTTTTTCTATTGCTACATGACGGATATTATGAGACTAGAACAATAGAGTAAAAGTCAAAGAGGGGAAACAGAGGGGATAGATTAGAGAGAGAGGGAAAGACTGTCATTCATACCTGAAACTATTTATAGAAGAACCTGCACAACGACATTCCAGACCCTTACAACACGCATCTGAATGTTCGCTTACTTTACCACCAGGCCTCTTAACAAGATTAGATTTGCAATAGATAAAAGGTTGTTTAAACAAAATAATCTGGATAATGAGGAACGCCATAGAGTAAAAAGCACTGAATAAAAGGTGAGAATTTATGACAAACCTCTATCCTTACAAAATACTGAAACAGAGACAGATGGAGGGAGAGAGGCGGTGAACAATTGTGTCCGAACTCCATTGCTTGTCATTCAATCAAATCTGTTATACAACAGCTTCATGGGTAATTTAATTATGACTAAGCACATTAGAGAAAGTGTGTGAGAGAGAGAGAGAGAGAAAGATCTTTTGATTATTTTGCAAAGCTATTGGCGGTTTTACTATAATGCAAATTATAATGCATGTGAAGTGAACCAGTCCAGTCAGATTCTACCCTCCAGAGCCAAATCATGCATCACTGCACTGTCTGAAATAAGGTAATGAGCTCACATGAACGTGTGCATAGTGAACCAGGATGGCACTTAACAGTTTAAGCCACACAGAGGATAACGTCATCAGATTAAAGAGTCGGCCTGAAGCGCACAAACACACGCTAATGGTGTGGTATGATTAAATCAAGTAAGATTTTTAAGGTCAAATCCCAAAGTAGCATTGAGAACCTACACACAATACCCCAAAAATGATCATGTGATCACAACGATAATGTAAAACTTCTTAACAACATTCCCACTTACTGTAAAAAACAAAAAACAATGAAAATGAATGCAAATCTGTGTCATAGAAAAAGAGTTGTGCATAGTGTGTGTATGTGCAAGAGTTAAATCATAATTAACAACCATAAACACTAATTTCAGCCTGCTGGGGCCAACAGGCTCATAGTAGTGATGACATATTGGCCAAGACAACACCACAAAATCCAAGTTTCTTTTTTTTTTTTTTGTGCACAGAACAGTTTATGATCAAAATATTTGGTACAATTTTCATTAAGTATAATCATAGGATAAACAGCAAGTAGTTATGGGAATATAAGCAGTATAAAAAAAGTATGAATGCTAACAATGTCACACAACTCAGAACTGGTGCTAATACTGCTAGCAGCAAATCCCTTAATGAAACTAGAACCAATTACCCAGTCTCTCATGTGCTGGGGGTGGGATTATGTAATTGCCTAAAGTGTGAAATGTAAAAAAAAAAATAATAATAATAATAAAAATGTATTTGTTGTGGAAACAAACCACTGAATGTGTATGAATGAAAGATGAATGATAGTACATGAAAAGCCTAGGGCAAAAAATAAAAACATACAACTAGTTTCCACTATGGAAACTCACCAATAAAGCATTTCAAATTCACAGAATAAAGATCAGTAGACAAAAACATGCATCACAATGACAACAATTGAATCTAAAAAAACAAAACAAGCAATATATAAACATAAATTATCGCAAACACAAAGGCTAGTCAATAAAAAGCATATCAACAGAGAAGCAAAGTGTTGTTTAAACTTCAAACAACAAGCCTGCTCTTGATAATTCAAAGCACTATTATTTATTAGATGGGTGAGTACCCAAGAAACCAGCTGGATGATAAGAGACTTGTAGAAACAGCCAGCAGGGGGCGTAATGCTCACCCTGTATGTCTGTGGATCCTCGTGATTTAGGGCAGGGGCCTTGGCTTTCAGATGACATATCAAACATGACATCTCTCATGATAATCAATGGGCCTTACATTACAAAATTATTTGATTACGTCTTCCTAAAATGTGCCCATCTCTGATTGACTGATATTCACACCCCTGCTGAACAGCTGATCTGTGCCTTTGCCTGATTGGCTGAAGTTTCATCATTGTAAGGCGTAGTCACCATCGTGAAGCACTTCTGGTGCATGAATGCATCTTTTATTTGGTCACTCATTGAAGTAAAAAAAAAAAAAATGGGGCTGTAGGTTTGTTTTTGCATGAAACCAGAGAGGAAATAACAAAATAAAGAAGTATTGTCTCTGTAGTAATTTAATATACCCAGTCTTTAAACATTAAATTCATACTGCAAACTAAGTATGTTATAATTTCTTACATTTAGTAGCAGCATAGGAAATGCTAGTATGACGACAAGCTCCAAGTGGACATTTTGTGATTTATTTACAATTAGAGCCAAAATAAGAATTGGGTACAGCAATGAGAATTGTACAGTTGGCAAAATATTGGTTATAGACAACACAGTATAAGCATGTACCTTAAAGGTGCGATAGGACATTTTCAGAGAGGCTAGCAATAGCGAGCTAGCTTTCAAATCATAACATCCCACCCTCCCTTCAGAGCCACGCCTCCTCCAAAACACATGAAGGCACACACACAACTGCTCTCAGCAAAGCGTCACAATAGATGGTGTTAAACTACCTCATGTCTCAAAGCAAAAAACATTACAATAATAATGAATGTAAACAACTTAGAGATCTTGTACCTAACTTCTGCAGATTCATTTTGGTGTTGATACTATTGACATGGATACGCATAATTCCGAGTCTGAGGATGTGAACAGCTCTGATCAGAACACAGGTTTCCAATGCTGCTTCCCAATTCGCATACTGGGCCCTATAATACACCCGGCGCAATGCGACGCAAGGCGCAGCGCAAGTGTGTTTGCTAGTTTGCGTCCGGGGCCGTTCGCGTTTTCCCGTTCAGCGCCATGTCCTTAAATTAGTAAATGCATTTGCGCCAGTTAGTGCGCCCATGGGCGTGCTGGTCTAAAAAAGAGGTGTGTTCAGGCGCATTGCCGGCGCATTGCTATTTTAAGGAGCTGAAAATAGACGGCGCCATAGACCAACTCAAACCTGGTCTAAAGTCTAAAGTCAATGGCGCAATATTTTTTTGTTAGAGCGCGTTGGTAGAAACTACGCCTCTGGGCGCGTCCACAGTGCGCGTTGACTTTGCTTATTACACACAGGGATGCGCATCACACAAACATGCCAAATATTAAAAACAAAAGGATTACAGTGTAAAAGAATATTATTGTGTAGGCTACATAAATATAAAAATGTAATGATGAATAGTCATTGTGTGTATTAGAATTAGGCTACCTATTTTCAATTCAGCCTATTACTACTTATAATGATGAACGAAATTGGCTAATTAATTGAACAATCGTGCCAATACACACACATATATATATATATTAACTGACTCATCGCGTGTACGCCATGTAAATAGCAATCCGCCATGGCGCGAGCGCATCTCGCTCTTAAAGGGAATGGGAGATGACACTTTGATTGGTTTATTGAACGTTACGCCCATTACTCATTAAGAGAATAGGGACAACCCATTTCAAAAATGCGCCCCGGCACACGGACCGTTTTTCCGTCGTTAAAATAGCAAAAGTGGATTTGGACACGCCCTGAGTGCACCTGCGCCGTGCGCTTTACACTTTGCGTTTAGATCGTTAAAATAGGGCCCATCATCTGTTCTAAATATTATTTGAAATTAGAATTAGTGTCCCCCAAATCGTAGTATGTTGAAATAAATATTCCAAGGATACCCGGATGACGGATGTGCGAGATCGACAGTTAAGCAGAGCGGATTTGAGTGATTAATAATCAGTATCTAACCTGACGAAAAGATATTTATTAAATGTTATTCACATTATATTCCATTTGCAACAACATTGTGAACTTTTATAATGATGCATTTGGTCATTAACTTCTAAATGCATCATTGTGCAAAAATGAAGAGTTCTCTGCTTGAAAGACCCATGACTGGCAGATCAACTACATTAGTGCGACTACATTTCTTTCTGAAATGGTAGGAAATTAAATTTAATTGAATGTGGAGAATTTTAACTGTGACAAGATGATAGAAAGGGCAGATTAAACGGTGGCAGGTTGCACATAACCAAGCGACAGAGCGTCCGTTAAAGATGCAATTATGACAAAGTAGTATGTCCCAAAGCTTGCATACTCTTCTGCTACACACTCAAAAGTATGTACTTTTTCTTCACACAAACGGTATAAACTTTAACGTTTGTATAGTCTAAGTAGGTGAATTGGGATGCAGCACATCTCTAAATTACGGTAGTTATGGCGTGAATAAGCTCGTTGTTTTGATTTGCTAGGAACTGTAAAAGGTGGCTGCTGTTTGTTTGCGGTGCTCCGTGACGGACGTCTGTCTACATAAACTCTGCATAGCATGAAACGTGCTGATGACGCATGATGTCTGCCCTAACAGGTGTTCGAGGGTATTTAAAAACATATGTTGACAGGCAGTTAGGACATTGTATTATTTAATTTGGACCGAATATAATGATGGGTAATCATTTTATGGTCCTACGCCTTCCACAGATGATATATATTTATAAAAATACATTTAGACCATTTAACATAGTGATTCCTATCAGGATATGAGGAGGAATTCAACCAGTACAACAAAAATGTTTCTGTAGAGAATCACCTATTGCACCTTTAATGTGCCTTTATGAGTACGTGAGCATGAGGGTGTTCAAGCAGGACTGTGAACAAGACATTGTGAGTGCTGGAATGAGGAAGTGTAAGTGTTCTTGTAGCATGTCAGAACAGAATCCCTGGAATAAAGAAGAGCACAAAGCTACCTCCATTTCTCCCTCTCTTTGCCTCTACCTCTTGCAGCCTTCATTCCATTCTCCTTTATATCTCCCCGTTTCTCTTTCTATACCTCTATAACTCCCTCTCTTAGCCTTTCTATCCCTATTATAACTCTTATTGCCATGGCAAATATTTGCACATTTGTACTGCTAAAGTATTTACAGCTATGCTGAAAAAAAAAATGAAAAGAAAATAATATTAAATTGAGTGATCAGTAACTGACAAACATGGTAAATGGTAAAGGGGTGACTAACTAAAACAAGTTAGAAATTAACATATAAAAGGAAACATGAAACATACTAAAATAAGGAAGAGCATTTTGAAACTTGAGACTTCCTTTCTCCCTCTCTCTTTACAACTAAATTTCTTCCATTGTTTTTAACTTCATATTGTCGTAATTTCACCCTCATTCCACTACGCCACTCTGTTTCTGACATGAGGAGACTTGGCACCTCAAATCAGCAGAACACTGTGTGCAAACATGCCCTAAAGACACAGATGAGTGCATTTCTGTGCCGCTCTCTAATAGGCACGCAACCAAAAACACAAAAGAACGAGGGAATCAAAGAAAGAGACTTCAAAAGAAGAAAAAGCAATTATAAGGGAGCGAGACAGAGCAAGAGAGAGAGAGAGAGGGCATGGATGGAAGAAAAGCATTTGAATAACACCTTAGAATTAGAGTAAAACAGTCACAAATCACACTGAAATATCTACAGCCAGTCCAGCTCCATGCCACACACCAGGACCAAAGCATCCCATCATGCATCAGCTAGAGAGAGAGAGAGACATATTAATCTGGTAATCTAATAATGTCTGAGTGAATCATTTTTGAGTTGCTTCACTCATTCAATCACGTAAGAGTCATCACTGGGTAATTAACACAGAGTTTTCTTCTGTGTTTGTTGTGTAAATAGACCCTCTGTGGCAATTTATACACCCCACAGACACACACACACACACACACACAAGTCTGACTAGTCCTAGAGAGCTCCTCAGTTTATTCAGAATAATCCTGCAAGTATGTGTCCTCTGTGCTTAGGATGATAGGACAGATTATGCAGTGCAATCCTCCTTAGAGTGACCCTTGAAGCTAAACAGTACGCGAGAAAGAGAAAGTGACCTTTGAACCTAAACAGTACTGTCTATGCAAGTGTGTCACAAGTTTGTTCTGAATATGAGTATAAGTACTGTCGCCTTAGAAGCAGCAAGATTTGATGACAGGTTAAAATCAGAGAGAATGTACTGAAAATATAGCCCAAGGTGTAGACTACTATGTGAAAAACCTTTGGGAAAGATGTTGCATAATACTCAATAATGTCATAAAATGCCCCGGCGCCACAAAGAACGAGTACAAAGCAGAGTATTAAAAAAAAAAAAAAGCGCTAAAACTCACTCAGTTCACTTAACGGCTATCAAGTACAAAATCAGTCATTTTCAGGGCAGCAAGTATATCTCCTATATAACTGAATGGGGAAACACTGAAATCTCAAACTACTAGCCAAACTCACATTTCAAAAACATATTTCAAATCAGCAATAAAATCTGACATGAATAGTATAATAAATGATGCTTCTTACCCTCAAATAACGCACACACGCACACACAAAAAAAAAAAATGTCCCAGCTATATTTTCTGGCCCAGCCAATGTACAAGTACAAAAGCTAAGTGCAAGTTTCACATAAAAGATCAGGCGCTGACTTTCCAGATTGATTATTTAATTTAGAAGGTGAGATATACTTCACTAGACCAGCCATATTGGCCATTTCAATATCTCATTCAATTGTAATGCCAATGAAGCTTGTGGTTCTTGCCATTTTTGACTCCAATATTCATCAGCTGAGACAGAGTCTGTGGCTGAGACTACAAAAATCCGATGTTAAAACATAATACAACACCAGTTATTAGAAACACTCTCAAACTCAGCATTCACATCAAGCACTGAATCCAATCAACTGAGTCATAAGAAGGTTTAAGTACAAACCAGTGAAGGGATACATAAGATTAAACCATAAGCTCACAGCAGCCTTCTAAAAGGAGAAGAGAAATTAGCATTAGAATGCCATTTATTTGTATGCTTATATCAGGGAATTATATTAAAATATTTTTTTTTTACAACCAGCACAGTGAGGTTAAATAAAGCTTTTGCAGCAGTGATAAGTGATCCATGTTTACAGTGAAGTGTATTAACAGTAGCTACCCTGCAGTATTAGCATTATAGTATTATGTAAGCTACAGAGCAATAGGCCCATGGAACAGTTGAACACTGAGATTCGGTCGACAGAGCAAACAGATTAAAACAGCTTATGCGTTTCATCTGCATCAGGGCAGAGGAATCAGGAATCTTTTTTTTTTTTTTACAATCAATTACAGTTGTGTAAAATGCAAAGACAAATTAAAACACACACACACACACACACACACAAGTGCCAAAGCCTGCTATTGTGTGTGTTAGCCTGCTTGTGCAGAGATGTATATGCTGAGCGTTTGCTTTCTTAAATTGTGTATTCTTGATGTAGAGTCTGTGTGTGATTCTCAGGCCAGCTGTCCACTAAACTGTTATGTAGCAGAGCTTATGTAATACAGCAATACACATCACACACATGCACATCCTGGTCACATCAGCATGTTACAGTAACTCAAGACAATAAGCACATCATGTTCCAGCTCCATTTTTTTTTCCCTCTGAAAACAACTGCTGTTTGTGTGTGGATGTGTACAGAACAACCTGTGTGAACGTCTGTGTTGCACATGCAAGCTCAAATTCATTTTATTGGCTAGAGTGTATCAAAAAACATAAATTGTCGATGTGCCATTAACCAAAGAGAAAATTCACTCAGAAATAAAAATCCCACACCTGTACAACTTTCTTCTGTGGAACACAAAAGAAGAAATTTTGAAGAATTATAATAGTTTGACATTATCAGGATATTTCACTGTCACAGCCAAAATATACCAAGACATTTTTCAAAATATCTTCCATAGAAGACATAAATACAGGTGTAAAACACACAAGAGTGAGTAAACAATGACAGAACTGTCATTTTTTTTGGATGAATTATTCCTTTATTTATATTTGACCCTGGACCACAAAACCAGTCATAAGCCACACAGGTATATTTGTAGCAATAGTCAATAATACATTGTATGGGTCAAAATTATTGATTTTTCTTTTATGGCAAAAATCATTAGGATATTAAGTAAAGATCATGTTCCATGAAGATATTTTGTAAATTTCCTACCGCAAATATATATATTAAAAATGTATTGCTATTTGCTAAGGACAACTTTAAAGGCGATTTTGCACCCTCAGATTCCAGATTTTCAAATAGTTGCATCTCGGCCAAATATTGTTCTATCCTAACAAACCATACATCAATGGAAAGTTTATTTAATTCAGATGATGTATAAATCTCAATTTAAAAAAAAAAAAGACCCTTATGACTAGTTTTGTGGTCCAGGGTCACATATATGTTTCAGCAAAGAAAGAAACAAGAAAAAGGAAAAGCAGAGAGAATGCACTTTCTAACTATTTTTAAGTGTAGTTGTGGTAAATTCAGCATTTGTGCATGTGTGAGTGTATGTGCATTCATGCATATTGTAAATGGAGGTGTGTGTGCGCCTTACCGGTTCCTCTGGGTACATGATGTCTCTCTGCAGTGCTGCTCAGTGCAGAATATCCTATAATGGGAGACGCGGCAGCAAGCAGCTCTGAACTGGGCTGGATGCAGGACGCTAGTGCAGTGCGCTAATACACAAAAGCACGCACACAAACACAGAGCAACACTCTCCTCACCCCCTCCCATTCAACACCGTCACATCATGCTGAACATCCCGACCCAAACACTCTCTCACTCTCCCCTCTGTTCTCAGAGATTAAGCAAATCTTCATATGAACATAATAAAGACAACTGTTCTGTTCAAACGCACAGATGATGGAAGGAACTACAGACTGAGCGTTTTCATCTCCGTCTTCCATCAAACTCTCTCTCTCTCTCTCTCTTTCTCTCTCTCTCTATGTAGTACTGTATGTACAGTAGTTCAAAAAATTCTCCACGTCCCTGCAAGTGACCTTTGGTCACATACATTAACAGACACATTTGCACAGAACACACCTTGCTGAGTTTCAGAGTCTTTACCTATAATATACTGTAGACCAGTGGTTTTCAATTTTTTAGATGCCACGGACCCCTGAATGTGATCATCCTCATGTGAGGGACCCCCATTTTAAAATATAAAAGGCATCTATCTTTATAAAAATCCAATTTATACACTGAAAATGTATATTATAAATCCAAAATTAGTTAATATTAAGTTACATTTTATATATGTATGTATGTATGTTCTACTCACTTTATTTAACTGTAATGTAACTATTTATTTATTTATATTCATCAAATATATATATATATATATATATATATATATATATATATATGTACTTTGAACTAATTTAATCTATTTAATAGATTAATAATTAACAAATCATTATTATTATTATTATTATTATTATTTTATTCATTTATTTATTTTAATCTAATTTAATTATTTTCTTATTATTTACAGTTTTTCTCTAGATCTTTCACAGGACGATTGTCACTCCCTTGTGGCCCTCGTTTGTAAACTACTGAAATTATGATGCCAAGACCATTATTTTGGTTTGAGGATTTCTGATGTGTACAGACAGTGGATTATGGAAATAAGGTTGGAATAAATACAGAGAGGGTCATATCCCAAACAGTCCCTCCAGGATTTTGCGATTCTGCAATCGCAGAATTCAATGCAAAATCACGTAAACTCCGCATATTTTGTGGCAGCTCGCATTTTTGTCTTCTTTTCATAATTCTTTCCAAAAAAGAGAGTGGGAAAGCAATATTAGGTAATAAAAACCTATCCAAACAAATCAATCAAAAGTGTCCTGCTGCTGCATTGCAGAGCACCAGGATATCCAGTTATATACAAGTGCTTTAAAAGAAAATCATTCATTCACAACCTACACTTTTCTATTATTTTTTCAACCTGTTTGCTTCCAGAACGCATGAGAGAGACGCGGCTGTGCAAGTGATCCAATGCCTTATTTATATTTACATGTTAAGCGTGTGGGACGAAATGAAAGTTTGTAGAGGTTAATGATAGGCTACAATTAAACTTTAATACTGAAAATAATGTATAATGGGGTTAGGGGTGTGATCAATAACACATACTTGCTTAATAAAAGAACTAATTTAAACAAACAAAATCTTACTGACCCTTTAAATGGTAGTGTAGGTGTGTGAGTAAAGGAAAGCACTTAAAATAAAGCATTCACGCCGTCCTACACATGCCATGATGACACAACATCAAACATTTGCTGTTTAGCAGAAATGCTGTGATGACACAGCAGGAGGAAAAGACAGAAAAACAGTGGGAGGAGACAATGAAAAAAAAAACTTCAGAGAAAGGAGGGAGTGTGACTGTGAGAGAGAGAGATGACTTCACATAACCACATAAAAAAAAAAACTGATGAGTAAACAGGCTAAACAGCAGTCCAACACCATGTCATACAGGAATGTGTTTAGGAATGAACATGTTTAGGTGTTTGCGTGCATGAAACTGATTATAAAAATGTGACAAATTTTATTAAATCGACGTTCAAAAAACAGATATTTTGTTAATTTGATTAATCTAAATTGTTTAAAGGGGCTTAAGAGATAGGAATGTTGACTTTTTGGAAAGATGGGTGGGTATACAAGTGATTCTCACCTGTAGGTTATCAGTGGAACCGCTGCTGAGATCATCCCCTGATTCTGAATCATTCCGGTTCTTATCCCGCTCTCCATCCACTATGCGACTTGGGGACTCTGCTCTGGAATGAGGAAGCGAGCCAGATAAAGTGTTTATTTGTCCCGTCGGGCTGCCGGGGCTACTTCTATCATCCCTGGGGGGCATTAAAGCACTGCTGGAGGGAGAGGGAGAAGGGCTCTTTTTGTTCTCATCTGGCCGCTGGATTTCCAGGCCAGATGGTCGAATGGGTCCAGTCCCGCCTCGGCAGGCTGCACTGAGGGGTTTAGGAGGGGGCATGAGAGCCCGTCGCACCTCTCGCACATACTGTGCTGGGACATAGAAGGGTTTACTGGCCTCGTCCTTGCGCACCTGCCACCAGTCATCATTGGTCTTCTTAACAAGAAGATAACTTTCCCCCTGTTTAATGGTGATCAAACGGTCCTTGGATTTGTACTCATAGTCGTACTCCACCTCTATGTACGTCTGACCTGGAGCCACCGAGCGTTCTGCCATCACTGCCAGAGGTCAAAGGTCAATAGCAGGAGGAGAGGAGCATGGTGGGGTGCGGTGGGTCGATGTGGAATCAGCTGCAGGAGAAAGGGAGAGAGACAGACAACATTTTATCAGAAATATCCATGACTGATGTCTGTATAAGTATGTGAAATGTTTTGCGATAGCCAAGTCAAGTCATTGGTATGGTAAATGACTGAAGAATGACAAATAAATACTTGATCAGGCAACTGTCATTCAGTTTCATCTTTGATAATAAACATTTTTATAAATAAAAATGAAATGAAAATGAATTTAAAAAGTTTTCCCACCGAAAATAATGTCTTACTGATAATGTCTAACTTCCTTAAATATGTCATTAAAGATCTGGCTTTGTTTTGTTAATTCAATTGATATTTCAAAATACTAACAGGGTGGTAAACAAAACTAAGGAGAAAAACAATGATTACCAATTAAAACAGCATTACTAAGACATAATTTGAAACATTTGGATTAAAGAAAGGAAATGCGAATTTGCGACCTGTGCTGGTAAAATGAGTCACAATGAGCAAATTTTCAATAATGAGTAAAAAATCTTTAAAATTATTTATGATTTGTTGTAATCTGACTAAAAGTGACTGATCTACACCTGTTTGAAGTTGACAGAGTCAGCAAAGTCCATTTGAAAAATCGAGTTAAAGTTTTCTGAAGCTTCCAAAACAAAATCACCTAGCAAACATACCTTAAAATCCCTGGTAATACCACCAAATTTGTCACAAACCAAGTCAAAACCCATATCTTATAGGAATATTCAACTTTTTTTCCATGATTCCACAATTGTTTGATGGACATTAATGAAACAGAAAGCCTATCTATTAAGGCCTACTGTATCACACAGATCTAATAGTTTTTAGTTTTTCCACCAACATTTAACCAAACGTTCACTTAAGACATAACAGATAATATTTGCATGAATACTCGCCAAGACAGATTTTTTGAAATACTGTAATTCTGTGTATATGTGTAGGATCATGGCGTCTTTGTGCACACACTTCAGATCTGTCAGTCAGCGTAAGTAAGATCGGTTTACATCATCAGAAAATGTACAAATAAAGATACTTTTAGATGTTTAATTGCTATTTTGAGCATTGAGATCGCTAGACGAGGGCTTAATGAACTCATTTTTGTGAAAACCTCAAATTTGACCAAAATTGACATTTTTCACTTGTTTTCCTAGGTGAAAAAAAGTACATTTCAATAATGTACTTAAAGTGCTTTATTTTCGCACACTAATTTTGTACTTAATAAACTAAAAATTCTTCTTTAGTGCTAATTAAGATAATCTTAAGAACATCAAAGTGTACTCAACTATGCTATTTTGAGACACCATGAAATATGAACTAAAATGTGTACACTATGGGTTCAAATGTACTATAAGTGGTATCTAAACACATTTTTTAAATACAGATATTATAATAAAAGCACATTTAAGTTCATATTTCATGGTGTCTCAAAATAGCACAGTTGAGTACACTTAGATGTTCTTAAGATTATCTCAATTAGCACTAAAGAAGAATTTTTAGTATATTAAGTACAAAATTAGTGCACGAAAATAGAGCACTTTAGGTATATTATAGAAGTGTACTTTTTTTCACCTGGGTTGCCTGTATCTTGAAATTAGCCTGTGCACATTCCGACTCATTATGCCAGCACGGGTCACATTTAGGATGTATAATATTTAGGATGCATAATAATAGTTAAGCTGATAACCAAATGATGTAAGCAAATAAACAATAATTAAAAACCATTTACAAAAAATTGTGAGTTCAATATTTTGGCCAATGTATATTCAGTATATTCTTAAGACATCTTTCACTTCAACAGCTAATCACATGACCGCCTCCATTACCACCTTTCTATATAGACCAGCAAATTTAACCTATAATTTCTCATCCAGTAACATTTTAATGCACAGTATTATGTTCATGTCTTTATTTGTGCACTTTACAGTGTAAAGTGCACAAATAAAGACATGAATCAAATAAACTCCAAAGAGTTCATAGCAACACTACAGTGAAAACTACCATCATGGAGAAAGCAGAGAAACCAGGATTTTGAAACAAAGAGGAATTTGCTTCAGGGCATATGAACTTCAGCACACAGCAAACATCCTGACTCAGGTGACTGACTTGTGCAACTCATCCTGACTACTGAGACACGATTAAAGTCACATAATAATTGTACTTTTTCAGTGATTTTCTACAGGTGACACCAAACACACACCAACATACATTCACCTATGCTAAACATGACAATATTACACATATTAATATCACACTAAACATATTTGTCAAAAGCACTATTCATGTCTTAAGGGCTAAAAGTTTTTTATGTATGAACTTAAACATCTAGGTGACTTAGTAGTTGCACAAATGTGCAGTAGTGATTTTTACCACACACAACATCTTTAGCAAGGACTCACAGCACTGATATGATGTTTAAAGTATCTACATGTGCTTAATGCTTGCAATGATAGTGTTTTCAACTTCAGCTGAAACGATGTATCGGGCAATAATTGGTATCGGCCGATAAAAGCAATTATTTTCACTATTGGCCATCGGGCAATCGTTCAAAAACAGCCAATGTTCAGGCTGATTATATCCTGTCAATCAAAAGGGTGCGGGAAAAAAAACATGTTTCATACTGTGTGTGAAGAACCTTGTGCTGAATTTAGGGTTGTCGAATTTAAGACGATAATAACGCATTAATAGTTTAAAAAAATAGCTATGTTAAAGCAGGCTATATTTAAATCACCAATCAAGCCAAGGTTGACACATCTGCAGTTTTTCCCCAAAACAAACGCTTAGTACAAGTTACAAAAAAAAATGCATGAACATCAGAAGGTATGTTGAAACATACAGTACAACTTATGTTTTAACTTATGTTTTTGCTCAGTATTTCAACCATTAAAAGATGTCGATAAAACAATTTGTGAACAATTTATGAACAATTTCACTTAACCTTGCATTTACCTCAGGAAAATTATTCAATGTTCAGTCAAGAGGAGCTTATTTACTGTTAATTATATATGTACATTTGAATAAATCCGTCATGAAGACGTGTTTATGAAAACTATGTTATGTGCAACTAAGTTTTTTTGTGTAATTATTTGAAAATAAATAGCGGTTGAATATAATAGTTTAGGCTCTGTTGTTAATTTTAATCTCTAATATTATAGAAATGTACAAAATATGAGACATTTTCGTGTCAACACAACACACACACATCATGGTGCTCTCGTGAACGCATTAGAGAATAATATTTTGTAAATAAAGTGGTAAATTGTGTTTTTAGCGGAAACAAAGCACTTCATTGTGTTCATGTGTTTATGACAGATTTTTTTTTTTTTTTTTTGTGAACTAACACTTTACCAGAGACCGCTGAACACAGCAGCTAAACACTGGCCTACTGAACACAAGCCTGATCCAATGAGTGATGATGACATCAGTAAGAGTAAATCCTGCGGTGAAGTGTCTGAGAATGGGATTTTGTTGGGTTGCACAGAGATAAATAAAAGACATTTAAAAAAAAAAAAAATTCCTAATTCTTTTGACCAAAATAAATATGACTTTTTCCATGACTTCCCAGTAATTCATGATTATTGAATAAGGATTTTTTTTATATTTAATAATTATAATAATAGTGCTAAACAAAGCAATTTCAAGCCATAAAATATTTTTGAACCAAGCATAGCTAGAAAAATATATAATCCCTATATGAGACACTTTTGATGGTTTTGCTAATTTCCACATGACTTTCCAAGATTTCCATGACCTTGGAATCCTAGAGAAAGATCAAAGCTTTCTTTCATCTTTTTGGACTAGAAGACCAAAACGTTTCATTCACGTTTCAGGGCCTTTTCTCGCATTAAACACAGACACATCTGTCATGGGAAACTGTAGTGAATGAAAGACAGAAATGCCAGTAAGCAGCAAAACAGCAAACGTTTCAGTTAATTGAATAGATAAATAATGCACAAAAAGTTTAACAAGACAATGTACGAGCAAAGCATGTGACAGAAGCTCCGCCCACACACAGAAACCTCATATCTCAAACACAATCTTTCACACATACTGCCCTGCTGTCAACATGACAACAATCTAAAGTGCTGTCATACAGATTTTAATCCGGGATTTGCAGGAAAGGCCGTTTAAACTAAGTGTTAAACTACATGGCAGAATATGTAAACTAGCGTTTAACGTTTGCCAAATATCATTTCCCCCAATATATGACACACAATTTGCAATTTCCTTGTCATTTTCCTCGGTGTATGGCATAAATGTAGCATTATGTCATTTAATGTTACACACTTCAAACAATGACACATCAATGTCAAATTTCACGCAATCAACTTTTCCAATCAAATATAACCAAATGACGAAAAAAATCTATAAACGTGAAAAATGTATTTTAATAAAAAATAGTTATTAAAAACAGAATGACGCTAAAGTGAAGATCTTAAATAATCTGAGGTCAGGTGAAATCCCTTCCCTCAGGTGAGAGACACACTTTAAATCTCACCTGTGTGACAGATTAACCTCTCAAATAAAATTAAATTAAATTTTCTCATTTAATTCAGTGTTCATGTCTGTATAAATCAGTTTACTCAGAAAAGAAGAGTTCAGAAGAGAAGAGTTCAGCTGACCTGAGGAAACAGGTTCGCTCTCATTCCTACCTGCTAACCTGCTAACACGTTTAAAAAAATCAGTAAAACAAGATGAAACACCCATCATTGTACCTATTTTCACAGATTACCGACAGATTAACGTACCTGAAGAGATATTCCAGGTGTTTCGGGGGCTATAGCCAAAGAAACAGACTAAATTGACGGCTCATTGGACTTGCTGGGGAGTTGAGCGTCGAAGTTCCTTGTTCCTGAGCCGCGGCGCGAGCGAACTCCTCCGGCACGCTCGCGCCCACTTTCCCCACAAGCGCACTCCCGCCTCTCCGCTCCCACGCGCTCCTGACGGGCCGGTGTCGGAGAACATCACTTGGACTCAGGAGGGACCTTCGACGGGACACTGATGCCACCGTGAGGCAATAGACAGAATTCTCGAAAACTCACAGAATTGTAATTCTAAAATAATGTAAAATAAAAACAAATTAGACGCACGACAGACATTTTGTTGTGTTTCCTTCAATCAGACATAGCCTAATGAGTTGCTCATTTAAATGGTTTCATTGCATTTCATTGTTATCATTTGTATTTCTAACTCAAAACAGATCAAACATTCAGTGGATTTAGGGGTTCTACTTTCTATTAAAATATTAAACATTATTCAAACCAAGTGGATTCAACAGTGACTTTTCAACAAGCCTTTTAGGCTAATTGAATGAAGATACAAATAAATAGTAAAGTATGTGTTATGAATGTAAATATTGTATGATTTTGTAATAATAAATTGTTAATAATTGTTCACTGAATTAAATGAGAAAATTAAATTTAATTTGAGAGGTTAATCTGTCACACAGGTGAGATTTAAAGTGATATTTTTCAGGAATAAATAAAAGTTACAATTGAGTCTCATTGCAGTAGATCAATCACAGCCACAGGCTTTCCATTAAGATATCTTAAGAGCACAATGGTCAGACACATGTGACTTCTCCCTAAACCTCCAGACTTTCATTCTCTACCTGCACTCAAAAATTAATTCATTACCTTTACTTAATTTGATTGAAAAAAGTTTTTACAAACAATTTCATTGAGTTAATTCAAAATAGATCAGTTTATTTGGGTCAACACAATTTAGTTGGTATAGGTCAAATTAAGGTAACACTTTTCAATAAGGTTACATGTTAACATTAGTAAATGCACTGTGAACTAACAATGTTTTATTTTTATTAACTAACATAAACAAAGATTAATAAATACTGTAATAAATGTATTGCTAATTGTTAGTTCAGTTAATACATTATCTAATGCTAACAATTAGCTTATTGTTTTACCTAAATTAATTTACTCCATAGGCCTATGTCTAACTTTGTCAAATGTTTTTTGTTTTTGTTGTCGTCTCTTTTTTATGTTGGTCCAACTTAATTGTTTTATTCATTAACTGAGAAGACTGACCAAATTCTTAATGACCCTACTCACCCTCTATATCATAAATTCATGAGAAGTAATAGGTCAACTGGTAGAATTTTACAACAGAGAATTAGAACAGAAAGGTATAATAAATCATTTGTCCCCATAGCGATCAGATTGTATAATGATCAAGCACATCGTAAGTTATTATAGTTTTAGTTACCTGTTAATATTATATATTTTAATGTTAAATGTTGGATTATAATTCTGTATTTGTAATTTTGTATTTTGTATTGTAATTTTTCATTTTTTGTAGTATTACTTCTTTTTGTCTTTATTGTTCTATTTATAGACTGTTTGTGTATTATGTGTTATGTTTTCTTTTTTGTTTTTGAAGAATATGTTGTGATAAGGGCACGTAATGAATGAATGACCATATGAATTTCCCCTTGTGGGACAATAAAGTTTACCTTGACCTTGACCTTACACAATGTATATAATTTATGAACATAGCCTAAGATAAGACTGGTCTGTCTATTTTGCACTCTTGATATTTTATAGGCCTAGTGTCACCCCTTCATTGCTTTGCACTTTTTCTGCATCGTGGATAATTTGTAGATTGTATACACAAAAAATTCTCTGTAGCATATTTTCGTATTTTTGCATTTATCCCATTCATTCCACCGCAAACAACACAAGTTTGATTATTTTTACGACCATTTAGCCTTTTCTAATCAAGTCCACGATTGATTGATTGATTGATTGATTGATTGATTGATTGATTGATTGTGATCACATTAGCCACTGCCATAAAAGTTTTGTATTCTGATTAGGCCTAAGTAGCCTGGTTTTTTTCTGTCTAAAATGACCGAACGTTTAAGTTTGTGTTAATGCTGTTTCATTCTTCCCTTACTCTCATCATTTCACACTTACAAAGATCCTAAATGTTGTTTTAAACTTTTTCTAATAGACCTTGACAAGTAATCAGTCTATTACATGGTAATCAGATGGCAATCACGCAGCAGTTATAAAGCAACAAACAAGTTTAAAATTATATAAGATTTGCATAAATATAATTGTATAAATTGTCATGTGATGAGACTGTAACGGAGTGGGACTCAGACAGAGATCCATGTGCAAGCTTTTATTTACAGTGAGCGTGGTTGTACAGGCAGGAACAAACAGGAGCAATAAAGAACAGGCAGAGTCGTAGTCAGGGTACAGGCAAGGATCAAGACAGGCAGCAATGGGTCGTAAAACAGGAATCAGGCAGGAACAGTAACAAACAGGTAAACAGGGCAATAACGCTTGGAATTGTACACTGAGGAAACAAGACTTCGCGGTGAGGTGGTGTGAGTGAAAGTCTTTTATAGTCCTGTTAATGTGCTGCAGCTGGGTGTGGTGATTAGTGAAGTGATTGGTGGAGTGAGTGCAGGTGATTGGCAGAGAGGATTATGGGGAATGTAGTCCGGGAAGTGACAGGACAGACGGTGATCATAACAGAGACAGTTAGTGAACAGTCAATTCACCTTTATTTTTACAGCGCTTTATACAATACAGATTGTTTCAAAGCAGCTTTACATTGATAAACAGGGAAATAATGATCAATGATGCAAACTTCAAATATGGGACAAATTCAAATTCTGCTGTAAAGGAGCTGTTAACTGCAGTTTGTTCAGTGTTGATTCAGTTAAGTTCAATAACAGTGTTGATGGTGCAAAATTATTATTTGTGTCCAATAGAGGGCAGCAGAGCGTTAGATTGTAACTTAGTTGAGACGTCTACCAGTTTTCTCTTTCCATTCTTTCTCCCTCTGTTAGCACCCGCCCACTCCTACTATCAGTTCAGTAAAAGTGAAACTCATCACTTCCTGCTCAGTCTGGGTGTGGGATTCAGCAATTTTGTGCTATTGTTTCTAACAGTAAGACTGTCTGTGAGTTACTATTTGTGCAGAAAAATGGCAGAATCCAGTGTTTCTTTGGCTCAGGATCAGTTCAACTGTTCAATCTGTCTGGATCTACTGAAGGATCCAGTGACCATTCCCTGTGGACACAGTTACTGTATGAACTGTATTACAGGCTGCTGGGATCAGGATGATCAGAAGGGAGTCTACAGCTGTCCTCAGTGCAGACAGACCTTCACTCCAAGACCTGTTTTAGGTAAAAACACCATGCTGGCTGAAGTGGTGGAGAAACTCAAGCAGACAAAACTACAAGCTGCTCGTCCTGTTCAATGTTACACTGAATCTGGAGATGTGGAGTGTGACGTCTGTACTGGGGACAAAAACAAAGCCATCAAGTCCTGTCTGGTGTGTCTGAACTCTTACTGTCAAAATCATCTGGAACAACATGAGAGTTTCTTCAAAAATAAAAAACACAATCTGATGGATGCCACTGGACGACTGCAGGAGATGATCTGCCCTCAACATGAGAAACTGCTGGAGATTTTTTGTCGTTCTGATCAACACTGTATATGTTATCTGTGTACAATGGATGAACACAAAAACCACGACACTGTATCAGCTGCAGCAGAGAGGACTGAGAAACAGGTATGAACTGATACTGAGACTATATAATATCAATTGAAATGTGATAAATTTGAACATATTATCATTAAGGGTTTTGCTTTTATCACACTGTGCCATGTGTTTTCTAAATATCTCCTGAAAAATCTGGAAATTGTTATATGATTTAATTAACATCTAAATCATAGCAGGTGGTATAGGAAAAGCAGTCAGATACTAAGTTTTGAACAATTTGATTTGTAAGGTTAACACAAATGTTCTGTTGATTTAGATATATTTAAATATTAACCTGTTTTTATTATCGAACACATACTGTACACTGAACAATACACTTTCCCAACAGAGACAGTTAGAGGAGACACAGAGAACAATCCAGAAGAGAATCCAGGAGAAACTGAAGGAGCTTGAGGATCTGAGAGAGGCTGTGGAGTCTCACAAGGTGAGTTTTGAGCAGAAGAACAACTGCTGGCTGCTGGAAGAGCTGTTTCAGACTCAGTTAGGACTCTCCTCAATCAGTCAGTGAGGAGCCAGTGCTGGAGCTCTTTCCAGTCCCACTGAAGCCCACTGTGGGGAACAGGCTGTGTGAGGGACCAGTAAGAGCTGATTCTAATGCGTCTCTCTCTGTGTGTCCTAACAGCGCTCTGCACAGGCAGCAGTGGAGGACAGTGAGAGGATCTTTACTGAGCTGATCCACTCCATTGAGAGAAGCCGCTCTGAGGTGACACAGCTGATCAGAGATCAGGAAAAGGCTGCAGTGAGTCGAGCTGAAGGACGACTGGAGCAACTGGAGCAGGAGATTGATGATCTGAGGAGGAGAGATGCTGAGTTGGAGCAGTTTTCACACACAGACCATCACATCCATTTCCTCCAGGTAACAGAGATATGACAAACAGGACAATAGAAGGGAAGAGATTGTGTTTTCTATCAAATGTTTCTGTCTTTAGCTGGTGTTTTTATTGTGTCTTTGTGTCTATGTAGAGTTTCCAGTCTCTCTCTTTTCCTCCTGGATCTACAGACTCACCCAGCATCACTATCAGTTTTCATCTCTCTTTTGATGATGTTGGTAAATCTCTATCTCATCTGAGAGAGAAACTGGAGCATTTCTGCAGAGAGGAGATAGAAAAGATATCTGGTAAATGTAAGTACTGGATCATTTATGTACTCTCACATTTAAGTGATTCATCATGAAATATAATGTGGAATGAAAAGTGTACAAAAATGAATATAAAATAGATGTATATTTAATGTTCTCTGTATTTTTATTAATATTCCATAGTAACATACATTAAGATCTTTCCCACACCTGAGCTCAAGACCAGGGAGGAATTTTTACAATGTAAGTCTCTACACACACACACACACACACACACACATACACACACACACACACATATATATATATATATATATATATATATATATATATATATATATATATATATATATATATATATATATATATATACACACACATACAGGTCTGTTTTGCTATCTTAGTGAGGACATTCCAAAGGCGTAATGGTTTTATACTGTACAAACTGTACATTCTATCCCCTACACCACCCCTACCCCTAAACCAACCCATCACAGAAAACTGTCTGCATTTTTACATTTTTAATAAAACATTAAAACATTGTTTAGTATGTTTTTAAATCTATTTTAAATATGAGGACTCATGAAATGTCCCCATTCTTCATGTTTACGTCATAATACCAGTGTAATACCCATGTCATTATACAAATTTGTGTCCTCATAAATCACAAAAACAAGCACACACACAAACACATGTTGGGTTTCCATGTTTTATAGGGACTTTCCATAGACATAATTATTTTTATACTGTACAAACTGTATATTTTATCTCCTAACCCTAACCTACCCATGAGAGACAGCTTTCTGAATTTTTACATTTTCAAAAAATATCACTTAGTATGATTTATAAGCTGTTTTCATGGGGACCAAAAAATGTCCCCACAAGGACAAGGATTTCAGATATTGCTGTTTTGCAACTACATTGATTTACCCCCTTATAATCTGATTGACACCAACAAGTAGCACTACATTTCCTCTCTGTTAGTCTTAGTTGAATAAAATAAGAAATGAAAATAAAACTCTTGCAACTGTTAATATTTCAAATGATTATTTCCTGATGTAGATTCGTTTTGTTTCCATCAGATTTCCGTCAGTTCACTGTGGACATAAATTCAGCGAATAAAAGAATTTGTCTGTCTGAAGGGAACAGAGTGATTGAATACACTGACACAGTTCAGCCGTATCCTGATCATCCAGACAGATTTGATGATTTGTTTCAGGTGTTGTGTAGAGAGAGTGTGTGTGGACGCTGTTACTGGGAGGTTGAGTGGAGTGGTAAGGTAGGTATATCAGTGTCATATAGGAGCATCAGCAGGAAGGGACAGGAAAATAAATGTGGTTTTGGACACAACATTCAGTCTTGGAGATTATTTTGCTCTTCCTCCACATGTTCATTCCGGTACAACAATAAAAAGACTAAACTCCCTGTAGAAGTTTCCAGCTCGTGTAGAATAGGAGTGTATGTGGATCACAGTGCAGGAACTCTGTCCTTCTACAGCGTCTCTGACACAATGACCCTCATTCACAGAGTCCACACCACATTCACTCAGCCTCTCTATCCTGGGTTTAGAGTTTATGATTCATTTGGATCACATATTTCAAAAGTAAAACTGTGAGAATTTAACTGTATTGATGGTACAGAGATTAATCAGATGAATTGATGTTTATTAAAAAAGAGTAGAAAATGAATGAATGTGATGAATGTGGAGAAATAATATTTGTAATGTGCTTTAATTTACTCACTTGCAAATAAAACAAATTAGATGCATGAGAGGTGTTTTGTTGTATTTCTTTCAATCATTCTTTAATATGTGTATGTATGTATGTATATACACAGACATTAATGGCTGTGTGTCGAGTTATTTTGAGGGGACAGCAAATTTACACTGTTATACAAGCTGTGCACACACTACTTTACATTGTAGCAAAGTGTCATTGGAAAGATATAAAAAAATATTTACAAAAATGTGAGGGGCGTACTCACTTCTATATTTTTCTATATATATATATATATATATATATATATATATATATATATATATATACAGTATATACACACACACAAACATATATACAGTGGGTACGGAAAGTATTCAGACCCCATTAAATTTTTCACTGTTTGTTATATTGCAGCCATTTGCTAAAATCATGTAAGTTCATTTTTTTTCCTCATTAATGTACACACAGCACCCCATATTGACAGAAAAACACAGAATTGTTGACATTTTTGCAGATTTATTAAAAAAGAAAAACTGAAATATCACATGGTCCTAAGTATTCAGACCCTTTGCTCAGTATTTAGTAGAAGCACCCTTTTGATCTAATACAGCCATGAGTCTTTTTGGGAAAGATGCAACAAGTTTTTCACACCTGGATTTGGGGATCCTCTGCCATTCCTCCTTGCAGATCCTCTCCAGTTCTGTCAGGTTGGATGGTAAACGTTGGTGGACAGCTATTTTTAGGTCTCTCCAGAGATGCTCAATTGGGTTTAAGTCAGGGCTCTGGCTGGGCCATTCAAGAACAGTCACGGAGTTGTTGTGAAGCCACTCCTTCATTATTTTAGCTGTGTGCTTAGGGTCATTGTCTTGTTGGAAGGTAAACCTTCGGCCCAGTCTGAGGTCCTGAGCACTCTGGAGAAGGTTTTCGTCCAGGATATCCCTGTACTTGGCCGCATTCATCTTTCCCTCGATTGCAACCAGTCGTCCTGTCCCTGCAGCTGAAAACCCCCCACAGCATGATGCTGCCACCACCATGCTTCACTGTTGGGACTGTATTGGACAGGTGATGAGCAGTGCCTGGTTTTCTCCACACATACCGCTTAGAATTAAGGCCAAAAAGTTCTATCTTGGTCTCATCAGACCAGAGAATCTTATTTCTCACCATCTTGGCAAGCTCCATGCGGGCTTTCATGTGTCTTGCACTGAGAAGAGGCTTCCGTCGGGCCACTCTGCCATAAAGCCCCGACTGGTGGAGGGCTGCAGTGATGGTTGACTTTCTACAACTTTCTCCCATCTCCCGACTGCATCTGTGGAGCTTAGCCACAGTGATCTTTGGGTTCTTCTTTACCTCTCTCACCTAGGCTCTTCTCCCCCGATAGCTCAGTTTGGCCGGACGGCCAGCTCTAGGAAGGGTTCTGGTCATCCCAAACGTCTTCCATTTAAGGTTTATGGAGGCCACTGTGCTCTTAGGAACCTTAAATGCAGCAGAATTTTTTTGTAACCTTGGCCAGATCTGTGCCTTGCCACAATTCTGTCTCTGAGCTCTTCAGGCAGTTCCTTTGACCTCATGATTCTCATTTGCTCTGACATGCACTGTGAGCTGTAAGGTCTTGTATAGACAGGTGTGTGGCTTTCCTAATCAAGTCCAATCAGTATAATCAAACACAGCTGGACTCAAATGAAGGTGTAGAACCATCTCAAGGATGATCAGAAGAAATGGACAGCACCTGAGTTAAATATATGAGTGTCACAGCAAAGGGTCTGAATACTTAGGACCATGTGATATTTCAGTTTTTCTTTTTTAATAAATCTGCAAAAATGTCAACAATTCTGTGTTTTTCTGTCAATATGGGGTGCTGTGTGTACATTAATGAGAAAAAAAAAAGAACTTGCATGATTTTAGCAAATGGCTGCAATATAACAAAGAGTGAAAAATTTAAGGGGGTCTGAATACTTTCCGTACCCACTGTATATATATATGTGTGTGTGTGTATATACTGTATATATATATATATATATATATATATATATATATATATATATATATATATATATAAGAAAAATATAGAAGTGAGTACGCCCCTCACATTTTTGTAAATATTTTTTTATATCTTTCCAATGACACTTTGCTACAATGTAAAGTAGTGTGTGCACAGCTTGTATAACAGAGTAAATTTGCTGTCCCCTCAAAATAACTCGACACACAGCCATTAATGTCTAAACCGCTGGCCACAAAAGTGAAAATGTCCAAATTGGGCCCAAAGTGTCAATATTTTGTGCGGCCACCATTTTTTTTCCAGCACTGCCTTAACCCTCTTGGGCATGGAGTTCACCAGAGCTTCACAGGTTGTCCTCTTCCACTCCTCCATGACGACATCACGGAGCTGGTGGATGTTAGAGACCTTGCGCTCCTCCACCTTCCATTTGAGGATGCCCCACAGATGCTCAATAGGCTTTAGGTCTGGAGACATGCTTGACCAGTCCATCACCTTTACCCTCAGCTTCTTTAGCAAGGCAGTGATTGTCTTGGAGGTGTGTTTGTGGTTGTTATCATGTTGTAATACTGTGCTGCAGCCCATTCTCTGAAGGGAGGGGATCATGCTCTGCTCATTCATGGTTCCCTCAATGAACTGTAGCTCCCCAGTGCTGGCAGCACTCATGCAGCCCCAGACCATGACACTCCCACAACCATGCTTGGCTGTAGGCAACACACACTTGTCTTTGTACTCCTCACCTGGTTGCTGCCACACACGCTTGACACCATCTGAACCAAACAAGTCTTGGTCTCATCAGACCACAGGACATGGTTCCAGTAATCCATGTCCTTAGTCTGCTTGTCTTCAGCAAACTGTTTGCTAGCTTTCTTGTGCATCTCAAAATAACTCAATAACTCAACACAGTGGCTTCACAGGTTGCCACCTGATCAGTGTGTATATATATATATATATATATATATATATATATATATATATATATATACACCGATCAGACCACCTTTCAAATATTGTGTTGGTCCCCCTTTTCCTGCCAAAACCGCCCTGACCCATCGAGGCATGGACTCCTCTAGACCCCTGAAGGTGTGCTGTGGTGTCTGGCACAAGATGTTAGCAGCAGATCCTTTAAGTACTGTCAGTTGCGAGGTGGGGCCTCCACGGATTGGACTTATTTGTTCAGCACATCCCACAGATGCTCGATTGAATTGAGATCTGGGGAATTTGGAGGCCAAGTCAACACCTCAAACTCGTTGTTGTGCACCTCAAACCATTCCTGAACAATTTCTGCTTTGTGACAGGGTGCATTATCCTGCTGAAAGAGGCCACAGCCACCAGGAAATACCGTTTCCATGAAAGGGTGTACATAGTCTGCAACAAAGCTTAGGTAGGTGGTACGTGTCAAAGTAACATCCACATGGATGGCAGGACCCAAGGATTCTTCCATTGCTCTGTGGTCCAGTTCTGATACTCACGTGCCCACTGGTGACGCTTTTGGCAGTGGACAGGGGTCAGCATGGGCACCCTGACTGGTCTGCGGCTATGCAGCCCCATACGCAACAAACTGCGATGCACTGATTCTGACACCTTTCTATCAGAACTAGAATTAACTATTTGCAATTTGAGCTACGGTTGCTCGTCTGTTGTATCGGACCACACGGACCAGCCTTTGATCCCCATGTGCATCAATGAGCCTTGGCTGCCCATGATCCTGTCGCCAGTTCACCGCTGTTCCTTCCTTGGACCACTTTTGATAGATACTGACCACTGCAGACCAGGAACACCCCACAAGAGCTGCAGTTTTGGAGATGCTCTAACCCAGTCGTCTAGCCATCATAATTTGGCCCTTGTCAAACCCGCTCAAATCCTTATGCTTGCCCATTTTTCTTGCTTCTAACACTCATCACGGCACCTGTTAGTGGGTGGGATATATTAGGCAGCAAGTGAACAATTTGTCCTCAAAGTTGATCTGTTAGAAGCAGGAAAAATAGGCAAGCGTAAGGATTTGAGTGAGTTTGACAAGGGCCAAATTGTGATGGCTAGACTACTTGGTCAAAGCTTTTTCAAAACTGCAGCTCTTGCGGGGTGTTCCCGGTCTGCAGTGGTCAGTATCTATCTAATAGGGATTAAACAGTGACACTTTAGAGACACTTTTTAATAAAGATACAAACATGTATGATGTTTTCCAGAAATAATGGTTACAGTTCAGTCACATATTCTTCTGTCACTGCACCTCTGGATCTTCTCACTTTGCCTCAACAGGTTTACAGTAAGCCATGAAGCAGTCATTTATTTTAACCTCAGTGATTTACAGACCAATCACAGACAGGGTCAGTCCTGATCTATTGGCCTGCCATTAAGAGCTTAAGAGCACAATGGTTAGACACTTCCCATGTTCCCTGTTTTACATGAAGATACTTTATCCTAAACACGCTAGATGTTCATAGTTTTTAGTTGTTTTAGTCGGTTCAACGCTGCTCAACGCTGCTGCCTGCCTGCTGTCTGACCTACGCTCGGAGCTTCGTGGAGTTTATCCTAAATCCTTCTCTTTATTCCTATTCACATAATATAACTTTCTTATTTTTCACTAGATTACTTAACCTATTGCATAGTATTACTAAACGTAACGATTTATTACTAGCAATCCACCAGCGTAATCACCTAGTGTTAGCCATAGCCTGCTAGCTACCGTCTACTTTCTTTTTTCCTCTAAACCAACCTTCCTTGTCGATTTAATGGCGGATTTATCAGATGTATGTTATTCTGATCTGTCCTCGCCAGATCGGGAAGCTGTGGAGACGTTGCTGCCCGGCATTCATCGATCCACCGCGAGGTACAGCGTCCCGCACATCACCCTTGCCCCAGGCACCGGCAAGCGACCGAGACATCCAGCCAGCGAGTCCTGTGTGCGTTGCAGTTTTTCGGACGGCGTTCATCAAACACACGGTCAGTCATGTCCGACGATTATCATGTGTATTAAATGCAACATGTACAGCTTAGCTCTTTCTGCCAGCAGTGAGCCTTACACATGTGATAAATGCAGGGATATTGTTAGGCTGACAGAGAGAATCTCAGAATTAGAGACACGCATCCAAACTTTAATTGAGGATAGTGAGAATGAAAGGGCCTTAGATACTGCTTTGGATGCGACTAGCCTAGTAAACACTGCACATTCGGTTCCGGTTGTAGAAGCCACGCAGCAGGCTAACTGGGTGACTGTGAGGCGGCATAATGGCAAGAACAAACACCACTCTTCCGTTCCGATTAGAACATCAAACAGGTTCTCCCCACTCAGTGACGCACCCACTGAGAATCCTGTTGAAAGTGCCCTAGTTATTGGCGATTCTATTACACGGAACGTGAAAATAGAGACACCAGCCACCATAGTCACATGTTTGCCGGGGGCCAGAGCACCTGACATCAAAGCAAATTTAAAAGTGCTGGCTAATGCTAAACGTAAATATTCTAAAATCATTATCCACGTCGGCACAAATGATGTTCGACTTCGCCAGTCGGAGATCACTAAAATTAACATTAAAGAGGTGTGTGAACTCGCAAATTCAATGTCAGCAGAAGTAATTTGTTCTGGCCCTCTTCCTGTTCGTCGGAGTGATGAGATAGTTAGCAGGTTATCATCACTCAATGGCTGGCTGTCTAAGTGGTGTCCGCAGAATAATATAGGTTTCATAGACAATTGGAAAAGCTTTTGGGGCAGACCTGATCTGTTGAAAAGAGATGGTATTCATCCCTCCCGGGATGGTGCTGCTCTTCTATCTAGAAATTTGGCAAATAGTCTTAGAGCTGAAACATGACAAACCAGGGCCCAGATCAGGACGCAGACAAACTGGCTAAACCGACCGTCTGCTAGCCGCCTCACGTCACAGAACTCAAATAATTCACAGCACATAGAAACTCTTTCACCTAGATATTATCACATAGAGACTGTGTCTGTACCTCGAACTAGTAAATACAAAAAACTTCCGAAACCTTTTAAGGGTAAAAATTTAATTGATGTTCAAAAAATGAAAATCACAGATAAATCAGATAAACAAATGATAAAGCTTGGGTTACTGAATATTAGATCTATTTCTTCAAAAGCACTTATTGTAAATGAAATTATCACAGACAATAAACTAGACTTGCTGTGTTTGACAGAAACCTGGCTAAAACCAGACGATTACATTTCTTTAAATGAATCTAGTCCTCAAGGTTATGATTATCAACACAATCCTCGACAGAAAGGCAAAGGGGGAGGTGTTGCTGTAATTTATAGTAATATATTCAGAATCATTCAAAAGAATTTCAAATATAATTCCTTTGAAGTGATGGTGCTTTATGTAACATTATGTAAGTTGACATTTGTGCTGGCTACTGTATACAGGCCACCAGGGCACCATAATGACTTTATCAAAGAATTTGCTGATTTTATATCAGAGTTAGTACTGGCTGCGGATAAAGTCCTTGTTGTTGGTGATTTTAATATCCATGTAGATAATAATAAAGACGCATTTGGATTGGCATTTGCAGACATTTTAAACTCTATTGGAGTTAGACAACACGTGTCAGGACCCACTCATTGTCGTAATCATACCCTAGATCTAATACTGTCGCATGGAATTGATATTGATGCTGTTGAAATTCTACAGCAGAGCGATGATATATCAGATCATTATTTAGTCTTGTGTATAATACAATTAGCCAAGGCTACAAAACCACCACCCAGCCATAAATATTGTAGAACCATCACGTCTACCACTAAAGATTGCTTTATAAATAATCTCCCCGAGCAGTTTCATTGCCTTAGTATACCTGACAACTTAGAAGAACTCGATGCTGCAACAGAAACTATTGGCTCTCTCTTTTCCAGCACATTAGATGCAGTCGCTCCTTTACGTCTAAAGAAGATTAAGGAAACTAATCCAACGCCGTGGTATGATGAGCACACTCGGGCTCTAAAACGAGCTGTTAGAAAAGCTGAACGTAGTTGGAAGAAAACAAAACTAGAAGTTTTTCGCCTTTCGTGGAAAGAAAAAATGATTGAGTACAGAACGGCTATAAGAAATGCTAGATCTACTTATTTTTCAAATCTCTTAATAGAAAACAAACATAATCCTAGGTATTTATTTGACACAGTGGCTAAATTAACTAGAAACAGAGATTCAACTGCTGACGTTTCCATAGAGCACAGCAGTAATGACTTTATGAACTTCTTTACTTGCAAGATTGATAATATTAGAGAGAAAATTAAAAACATGCAACCGTCTACAGTTTCGCTTCAGACAGTGCACTGTAGTGTCCCTGAGGTAAAACTAGAATCATTCGCCGCTATAGGAGAGGAAGAATTATCTAAACTTATCAAATCATCAAAATCAACGACATGTATGTTAGACCCAATGCCGACTAAACTACTGAAAGAAATGCTTCCAGAGGTCGTAGGTCCACTTCTTGATATAATTAATTCATCTTTAACACTAGGATACGTGCCAAAAACCTTTAAGCAGGCTATTATTAAACCTCTTATTAAAAAACCTCAACTAGATCCGAGAGATTTTGTAAATTACAGGCCAATCTCGAATCTACCTTTTCTGTCAAAGATACTAGAAAAGGCAGTTTCAACACAACTGTGCTCCTTTTTAGAAAGAAATGGAATCTGTGAGGATTTCCAGTCAGGATTTAGACCATACCATAGTACTGAGACTGCTCTCGTTAGAGTTACAAACGATCTACTCCTATCATCCGATCGTGGCTGTATTTCTCTATTAGTGTTATTAGATCTCAGTGCTGCTTTTGACACTATTGATCACAACATTCTTTTAAAAAGACTTGAAAACTATATTGGCATTAGTGGAATTGCTTTGGCATGGTTCAAATCATACTTATCTTGACCGTTATCAGTCTGTAGTAGTTAATGAAGAGATGTCGTATCGATCACAGGTTCAATATGGAGTACCACAAGGCTCAGTACTAGGACCGTTGCTTTTCACTCTGTACATGCTGCCCTTAGGAGAGATAATTAGGAAGCATGGTGTTAGTTTTCACTGCTACGCTGACGATACTCAGCTCTATATTTCCTCGCGCCCTGACGAAACCTACAAATTCACAAAACTAACAGAATGCATAGCTGACATTAAAAACTGGATGACAAGAAATTTCTTATTATTAAATTCAGAAAAAACTGATATCCTAATCTTTGGACCAAAAACTTCCTCACGAAAAAACCTTGAATACTCTCTAACACTTGACGGGTGCTCCATTAAATCTTCGTCCTCAGTTAGGAACCTGGGTGTGCTCTTCGATACCAATCTTTCATTTGAAAGTCATGTTTCTAGTATCTGTAAAACCGCCTTCTTCCATCTAAAAAATATATCTAAATTACGACATATGCTCTCAATGACAAATGCGGAACAGTTGGTTCATGCATTCATGACCTCAAGACTAGATTATTGTAACGCTCTACTGGGTGGTTGTTCTGCTCGGCTTTTAAACAGACTACAGTTGGTCCAAAATGCGGCAGCTAGAGTTCTTACTAGAACCAGAAAGTATGACCATATTAGCCCAGTTCTGTCAACATTACATTGGCTCCCTATTAAACATCGTATAGATTTTAAAATCTTGCTACTTACTTATAAAGCTCTAAATGGTTTAGCTCCCCAGTACCTAAGTGAGCTCTTAATGCATTATAGTCCTTCACGTCTATTGCGATCTCAGAATTCAGGCCAGTTGATAATACCCAGAATATCAAAATCAACTGAAGGCGGCAGATCCTTTTCCTGTTTAGCACCTAAACTCTGGAACAATCTTCCTAGCATTGTTCGGGAAGCAGACACACTCTGTCAGTTTAAATCTAGACTAAAAACACATCTCTTTGCTCTTGCATACACATAACACATTATCAATACATTTACATTTTTCAAATCCGTTAAAGGATTGTTACGCTGCAATAATTAGGTCGGCCGGAACCGAGAACATTTCCTATAACACTAGATATACCTGTACATCAGAATAAGAATGGCATCTACGCTAATATCTGTCTCTCTGCTTATCCTGAGGTTTTCCGGGTGCTGGATCCAGGCCGTATCCAGATCAGATGGAGAACCTGTGTCTGGACCTGACTACAACGTAGCCCAGGAGACAATGGGCCTACAGATCCAGTTCTGGCTGCATCTATAATTCAGATTTTTAATCCCCGTATCCGCTTACATATATTTATATATAATCTATTTTTAATCTCTATAATAAAAATGTATAATTCAGATTTTGATCTCCATATCCATTTACATATATTATATATATCTTCCAAGGGGTTTTTTCCCTCCTAGGACTTTTTTCCCAGTGTTAGCACGCTGGGTTTTTCTCCTAGGGGTTTTTTTCCACCCCTGGGAGTCAGCCGACATTGGCTTAATGTAGCACCATCTTGTATATGTTACATATTACCACGCTTGTTTGTACAGCTCATTTTTAACCACTTCCCTTTTTTCTGTGCTTCTAATATGTAAAGCTGCTTTGAAACAATTACCAATTGTAAAAGCGCTATATAAATAAATTTGACTTGACTTGACTTGTTTTATTTACATTTAAATGTAAGTTTTTGTCACTGCTGTTCCATTCTTCTTCCATAACTCTCACTTGTTCACTCTAATATCCTTAATTTTGTAAACACTTTTTAATTGAGAATGTAATGTGATGAGACAATAATTTCAAGTTTATCATGGACATTATTTAACGAAGTAATCACATGACAATCATTCATCAGTTATAAAAGCAACAAACTATTCTACAATTATTTCTGATTATGATTTACAGTAGACTCATTTGTAGGGACTGTGATAGGAATATTTTGATATTCAACATTAGTATTAGTGGTCAGTAGAGGGCAGCAGAGCGTTAGATTGCAACAATACATGAGAGATCAACAATTAACACATAAACATTAACACAATAATTTTATATGTGTGTAACAGACATGTATGTAAAGCTGGAACCTTCATTTTAACAGCTCTTTCTCCTGCTTTGGTGCTTTCCCTCTCTTTCTCCCTCTGTTAGCCACTCCTACACTTCAGTTCAGTAAAAGTGAAACTCATCACTACTTCCTGCTCAGTCTGGCGGTGGGATTCATGTGATGGGTTTTGTGTTTTGTTTTGTTTTTTCTCTCTTTCTGTTTGTTTCTGTTTCTGAGGGCTCGACTGTCTGTGGTTCACTGTTTGTGCAGTAAAAATGGCAGAATCCAGTGTTTCTTTGGCTCAGGATCAGTTCAGCTGTTCAATCTGCCTGGATCTACTGAAGGATCCAGTGACCATTCCCTGTGGACACAGTTACTGTATGAGCTGTATTACAGGCTGCTGGGATCAGGATGATCAGAAGAGAGTCTACAGCTGTCCTCAGTGCAGACAGACCTTCACTCCAAGACCTGTTTTAGGTAAAAACACCATGCTGGCTGAAGTGGTGGAGAAACTCAAGCAGACAAAACTACAAGCTGCTCGTCCTGATCAATGTTACACTGAATCTGGAGATGTGGAGTGTGACATCTGTACTGGGGACAAAAACAAAGCCATGAAGTCCTGTCTGGTGTGTCTGAACTCTTACTGTCAAAATCACCTTGAACAACATGAGACTTTCTTCAGAGGTAAGAGACACAATCTAATGGACGCCACTGGACGACTTCAGGAGATGATCTGCCCTCAACATGAGAAACTACTGGAGATTTACTGCCGTAGTGACAAAAAGTGCATTTGTTTGCTTTGTTTGGTGGATGAACACAGAAACCACGACACTGTATCAGCTGCAGCAGAGAGGACTGAGAAACAGGTATGAACTGATGAAAATGCTGGTATATCAAATGCATGTGAATTCTCTCAACCTCTCAATTCTCTCAAAAATAATACATTTGTGAACAAATATACTGACATTTATTGATTACATGAGATGAGTGTTTATGAAAATACATGTTAAAGGTTAAGATTATGGATCCACATATAGGACACACATAACAGTAAACTTTCTCAACAGAGACATTTAGAGGAAATCCAGAGAAAATTTCGCCAGAGAATCCAAGAGAGACAAAAGGAGCTTGAGGAGCTGAGAGAGGCTGTGGAGTCTCACAAGGTGAGTTTTAAGCAGAAGAACAACTGCTGGCTGCTGAAGAGCTGTTTCAGACTCAGTTAGGACTCTTCTTCAGTCACCCTGTTGAAAAAAACAGCTTATGCTGGTTAGGTATGCTTTGAAGCATGGCAGCTGGTTTGAGCTGGTTTGTGCTGGTCCTTATGTAACCCCTCTACCCAGGTCCTACTCGCCCCGCTCCGCACGGGCCTTGAATCCGGGTCTCCGGCGTGGGGGTCGGACGCTCTAACAAGGAGGCTAAAGGCTGCAACCTCTAGCGTCAGTCGCTAGAGCATGTCTTGAGATCAGAGGAGTGAGGTTTACTCGCACAGCAACTACTAGCTGGCCTCTGTTACACTTAGTTGGTCATGAGCTGGTTTAAGCTGGTCCTGAGCTGGAGCTGGTTGCTTAGGACCAGCACAAGACCAGCACTTGACCAGCATAAACCAGCTCATGACCAGCTAAGGACCAGCTTAAACCAGCTCAAACCAGCTGCCATGCTTCAAAACATACCTAACCAGCATGTGCTGGTTTTTTCAATAGGGCAGTGAGTGAGGAGCCAGTGCTGGAGCTCTTTCCAGACCCTCTGAAGCCCACTGTGGGGAACAGGCTGTGTGAGGGACCAGTAAGAGCTGATTCTAATGCGTCTCTCTCTGTGTGTCCTAACAGCGCTCTGCACAGGCAGCAGTGGAGGACAGTGAGAGGATCTTTACTGAGCTGATCCACTCCATTGAGAGAAGCCGCTCTGAGGTGACACAGCTGATCAGAGATCAGGAAAAGGCTGCAGTGAGTCGAACTGAAGAAATACTGGAGCGACTGGAGCAGGAGATTGATGACCTGAGGAGGAGAGATGCTGAACTGGAGCAGTTTTCACACATAGACCATCACATCCATTTCCTCCAGGTAACAGATCTGACAAACAGGACAGTGGTCTTTAGGAAGGAAAGAGATTGTGTTTCCATCAAATGTTTCTGTTTAGCTGGTGTTTTTTGTGTTTTTGTATCTGTGTAGAGTTTCCAGTCTCTCTCTGTTCCTCCTGGATCTACAGACTCATCCAGCATCACTGTCAGTTCTTGTCTCTCTTTTGATGATGTTGGTAAATCTGTGTCTCATCTGAGAGAGAAACTGGAGCAGTTCTGCAGAGAGGAGATAGAAAAGATATCTTATATGGGTAATATACTGGATTGTTTTTTTTTTACTTTCAGAAAGACGTATCATGCCAGAAAAATATAAAATATAACATTTCTTTAATACATTAAATGTGTCTGTTGGTTTTCATAGTAACATACCTAGAGTTTGTATCCACCCCTGAACCCAAGACAAGGGAGGAGTTTCTACAATGTAAGTATGACAACACACATACACACAAGTGGGTGAAAATCTTGCCATCTGATGTCAATAATTTCCTGATTTAGAGACAAAATATGTGTTTTATCTTTTTCAGATTCCCATCGGTTCACCCTGGATGCAAACACAGTGCATAAATACCTATGTTTGTCCGAGGAGAACAGAATGATTACTGAAACTAACACAGACCAGCTGTATCCTGATCATCCAGACAGATTTGATGGTCGTCCTCAGGTGTTGTGTAGAGGGAGAGTGTGTGGACGCTGTTACTGGGAGGTTGAGTGGAGTGGGAGAGGAGTGTGTATATCAGTGTCATATAAGAGCATCAGCAGGAAGGGTCAGGGAGATGAATGTGCATTTGGATATAATGATAAGTCTTGGAGTTTGTATTGCTTTCCCTCCAGTTACTGCAAATACTCATTCTGTCACAATTATACAGAGACTGAACTCCCTTTAGCAGTCTCCAGCTCCTGTAGAATAGGAGTGTATGTGGATCACAGTGCAGGAACTCTGTCCTTCTACAGCGTCTCTGACACAATGACCCTCATTCACAGAGTCCACACCACATTCACTCAGCCTCTCTATCCTGGGTTTAGAGTTTATGGATCAGTGAAACTGTGTGATATTACTAAATAGATGATACATTCATACAGTCATATAGTCTACTACAGTCTACTACAGCATGTGATATTATTAATAAAAATATAAGTATATATCTTATTAATCCAATAGATGCTGTAATGTAAGTGTGAAAGAATAACGACAATGAATAATCTTACTTGTAACCAAGGGGACAAATAATATTCATACTGTCACTGTATGCTGTAAATAAAACAATTAGAAAACCAAAGGCCCTCATGTCATTTATTTGGCCTACTTATTTAAACTTCATGACATTATAGTTATGAATTAACAACCTTGCAGTCAAAGATGTTGCTGTTCATTCTGTTTAAATAGTAAACGTGAGTGAAAACATGGAGTGTGATTTACAATGAAACAACTCAGATTTTACTTCAGTAAAAAGAAGCAGAGAAAGTTTAGGCTATCTTTTAAATATCGTTTTACAACAATTTTACTAAAGAGATAATGGCAAATGACTAAAGATAGGTAGTAAAAAGTAAAACGTTTGAATGAAGAAATGCAAATAATAAAAATAATGCAAAAAACTTGTACAATATCGAATACAATTATACTGGAAAAGTATTAATAATCACACATAAACTGTAACATGAAATCATTACATTTGAGTAGCCTGTTGTTAATAAAAATGAATTATCAATATAATAGCCTCATGCCATTTTTAATTGTCATTCAGATAAAGACTCGTTTTAGAGACCCATTTTTGGGGTGAATTGTAAGTTATTAGACAATTATCGTGTTTTTATTTGTGTATACAATGCTTGTCATAGAGGATATACGAGTTTGCTACATAATAATATATCATTTTGATTTACAAATACATATAAAAAAACAAGGGTTATACAAAAAACAATGAAAAACAAAAGATGACAAGACACAAGAATACATACACTATCATTACTGGTACAATAACACATACATTGATATATAGGGAAAGCTTTTAAATACATGTATTTTCTTTAAACATTTCTTCATAATATTTTATAAATCTTAGGGATTTTTTGTTATTTACATAATGAAGAGATTTGAGAAGTGATATTAATTCAGTTTTGAAATGGGGAGGATGGAATATTATTTGCAAACTTTTGTTTATGAAAAAAGAATTTGCCATATAAAATAAAGAAATTAACAATGTACTCTAGGGGTCTATTTTGTCATCAATATAATAAAAAATAATGTATTTTAGACTGAAAGAATGAGTAACATTGGCAGAATTATATATATAGGAGCCAAGGTCGGACCAAAACTGCTTGGACAGGGCAATCATAAAACAGGTGTGCAGATGTCTCCATTGCTAGTTTACAAAAAGCACATGAGCTGTCAATGTCCAGGTATTTAGAAATATTAGAGTTGACAGGATATATTTTATGTCAAATTTTGAAATATATTTCTTTAGCTTTATTGGATATGCAGTATTAAAGCCATGCATTTTTCCAATCTATATCTTCTACCAAAGATCTCCAATAGAACTTTCCTCTTGGAGAATTTTTTTTTTTTTTAATTGAATGATCTGGCGTACATGTCTATTGGTACATTTCTTGTCCAAAAGATCAATTCCATCCAAGAACAAAGTAGATTGTATTGTGAAATATATAATTTTGATTGTTATTTTCTGTTTGCTCTCGGTGTCGTGACGGGCGTAATGTGACGTCACCGACCGGAGGCCGGGTGATCCTCCAACGCGGCGCTTTCTGTTCAGACAGTCACACGGGCCAGGAATCAACAACCCAGGCCGGAATTTTAGAGCGAGGCGGTGTCCCCACCCCTCTGTCCGTGTCTGCATCCGTCTGTGTGCGTGTGTTCTGGCCGGTGCTCTCGTAATTCGGTAACCGGGGGAAGATGGCGGACCCGGCGGAGTGCACCATTAAAGTCATGTGCCGTTTCAGGCCGTTGAACAGCTCGGAGGTGACAAGAGGGGACAAATACATCGCGAAATTTCAGGGAGAGGACAGCGTCGTGATCGGGGTGAGTGTTATTTTGGTACAGGGTTATTTTTTTTTATAGTTTATCTTTCGGCTGGATTCGCGCGAGCGGCTAATGCTAATGACCGCAGCCCAGTACAACCAGAATTTGTCACAACCTGTTCATCTGAATAATTGACACCGACACCAGCCACTGCCTCCGGTCCGGTGCTGCCCGAAACCGACGGTTTAATTAAGACATAAGTGTTAATTTAGTTCATTTCTGTGTCGTTTCCTCATTCGCTTCATGCTAACTGTGTTAGCCACTCCTGCACATTCAACGCGGAAACAGACAGTTTTACGCTTTTAGAAAAGCATAAACTTATTTTATCTATTTATTCAGTTTATGATACGGATTGGTTGCACATCGTAGGTTTTTATCATAATTTTAAACCTTTAATTGTATGGTTGGGTGTAGATATATGTTGCATGAGCAGGAAACTGTCCATATTTGTGTGTTTAAATAAAGAGAATTTCTATATCAAAAACGTTGATTTTCAAAAGTTTTTAATATCAAGAACCACCAAATATGATCCCATTGCCAATGTCTCCCTCCCTAAAATGCCTTAAGGCATTATATATCAATATATTGTCATTCATAAATACTTGGAAAACATTTTCTTTTAGTAGATACTTTTTTTCTTACGAAATATTGAGAAATTTTTTGGTTAAATTTAGTAAAATTTTCTAAAATATTCCACACCCCCTTTTACGGCCCATAGAGGTTTGCGGACCCCAGTTTGAAATCCCCTGCTCTATATAAAATCAGCAGTCACATATATGCACATATAGTTACATGTATGCATTTAAATGACAGGTGAAATTGGACATAAGGTTGTTCATTGGGTGAGAATAAAGGCTCAGTTGATTGTCATTTTTAACATACCTATTAACATATAACTTTTATGGGTTTCTATTGAACCAAAGACCTAATTTGAGACATCCCTTTTAAAAGGACCAGTAGAGATGTTGATGTTCCTGGTACGATCCGTATATGCAGTGAGAAACATGATTGCACTAGGATTTACTTGTATTCATGGGTGGGGAATTGATTAATGATTGTCACTGTGCTTTGATTATCTTTAAACCCAGTTCAAACATGACAGACAATATCTGTCATAAACTCTCAAGCTTTTTTTTTTTTTTTTTTTTTTCATGACTAAACTATGTCATGACAAATGACATTTGAAAACAAACATGCTATGTGGCAAGCTGTTTCAATCATATGGATGACCACTATCCCTTTAAATCTAAATAATAATGATTTCAGTTTAACTTGTACATCCGGGTCAATTTCACACATCTTTTGTGATAATGTGGTGGATCGAGAATTTGTGTCTGGTTACAGTGTGTACTTTCCAGAAAGACCGGCTTTGAAACGGATATGTTTGTTTTTGTTCAGTCCTCGCTCTCTTAATAGTCTCTCTTAATAGAGAGAATGCCCAGGAATTGGAGACTCCTTCAGGCTTATCCACAGTAATTTTAGTGAAAAGAGTGTGTGTTAGCACTAGAGGAAGGTGAGATAATGCTTTGGAAATAGAGAGCGCTCCACCCTGTGCAGCCCCTGGGACTGTGTGTGAGTAAGTGAAATGAGAAAGTAGTTGGGTAAGAAATTGCTCGATTAGAACTCTGGGAAATTCTCTTCTCACTGGAGACTGGCCTCAGTTCTGTATCAGGGTCAATGACGTGACGGGTCTTCTTTTTTTTTTTTTTTTTGTCCAAATGCCTTAATAATAATAAAAAACAAAGATATGACATCCAAAGTATGTAAGGTAGTACAACTAGATCTCTTTTATTGAATCCAAAAGATTTTAATTATATTTTGCTATATAAAGGTATTTAAAAGATTTGTGAGGTGTCAGAAGGTCATTCGGCCAATACAGCCATTTCAATTATGATTAAAATATCTTAAAATGTAATAAATGTATATATTTTTTATTCTAACATGATTTTATAACATCATATATCAACCATGCAAACTGGTATTAAAATTATGTGTAGAAGTCATTGCTTTGTTATGAGAAAGAATGTCCGAAAAAATGAATTTAATTGATGTCATTCGGAGTAACCAATATTAAGGGACCATTTTGGATTAAGTCATGCGGTCAATATCGTGTGACATCATTCAGACAACTGCAAAGGACCACATGGTCATGAAGGAAAGTAAATTTGAAAAATTCATGTTTTCACTTGCTCATACGCATGTCCCGAAACATCAGGTCATTTGGTAAAACCGCTATAAAACATGGAACATGATGTAATATTTTTAAAAACTAGTGCTAAATATAAAAAGTTTGATTGGCCTTTTGTTAGCTAGCTAGCTAGCTAGATATCAGCCTGTTAGCATTGTTTGAAAATATCGTCATTCGGTATAACCAAAAGTATCATTCGGTAAAACCGAAATATTGATTAAACTGAATGGCTTTTTTGGTGACAAATTTTGTCCATCTTGTAAAAAATGACAAAAGCAGTGTTAATTGATTATTAAAAACCACATAATCTCATTGTTAATATTTAATAAAACTTCAAAATGAATTATATCTCCATTTATGTTTTTCTTATTTGTTAATGACCCATCAGCACTGTGGCTGGCCCCTATTTATCAGTTCCCAAAACAAATATGAAAATAAATTTGCAACAGTATGTTTTTTATTAGAAGATAAAGCAACTTTTCATAAATACAATAATTATAATATTATAGAATTTATTCATTTTGTTATTATTATTATTATTATTAATGTTTAATTTTAGTTTTATTATTAATAATTATTATAGTGTCAAAAGCAGGAGTCATGACAATTTTTGTATACACACAAAAAATATTTTTTTTACACAAAAAAACAAAAACAAATACTTATGTGTAAAAAGTATTGTCAACTCTTGTCAAAAGATCAAGGCAAATATGTATGTAGTATGTTTTAATTCTAATTATAAAAAATAAAGAAGTATATTACAATAAACTACAATTGTACTGTAAAATAAAAAAATAATAATATTGATATTTATAATAATGAAATGCATATCAGACTTACACTGACTACAGTTATTTATTTAAATTGCAGCTTTTGATTTGATAATTACACTATGCTATATTGCGATTATCGTGCTGCGGACTAATTAAGAAAAAAGTACATTCAATATAATTATTAGCTTTTTATCAACTCACGAACCCCCTGCAGTTCCCTTACAAACCATTGTTTGGTAAACCATGGTGTACAGGAATATGTATTAGTTAAACGTGCTTTTACTGGCAGTCACAACTAAGTCTTCCACCTCTGGCGTTAGATGCACCTTTGCGATATTTAAAATCTGCATTGGCTTAAAAACTGGCTTGAGACTTGCGGCTACATCAAAAGCATTTTACAGACTGTAAACCGTGGCCTGCTTGTGAAAGGCTGTTAAACATTTTATTTCCCCTGTCATTCCCTCTAGACTTTGGACATCTTAAGACAGTCATTCACCCTGATATTTCAAATGAGTCAGTCTTTTTGTCATGCATTGCCATGTTGATTGATAATAACAATGTTGAATTTTGTAGTCTTAAATTTATTTACCAAAATTTTGCATCTGGTTTAGGGTAGGCTTAATTTTGTTTTCATCAACTCATCGAAAAAACAAAAAAAGATTAAATTAATCAGCCATAAACTGATGATTAAACAATTAGGTAGGTGGCTACTTGTCACAATAAAGATATGGGATCCAATCCTTCAGATGCAATAATAGTGCAACATTTGACATTGCTCTGACTGCATAAAAACAAGGTAGCACAATAGTCAAAGATTAAACTTTATAGATCAGGTGAGAGAATTCATGTAAATTGTCACAGTGGCAGTCTGTACAGTATGATGGCTGGAAGGGTGTGGTAGTTTGTGTAGTTTGTTCCATTACCGGTCCTGGCCTGCTCTTTTTGTCCCTCGGGGTCTTAAGTTTGTACTTTTGTGATGTAGTGATGAAGTTTGTTTATGTGTGTCTAAATTTACCAGAAATATCTGAAACTGTGTAATGTTATAAAAGCCTTAATTGACTTCCCCTCAGCCCAAACTCCATAGAAGAGCTTGTAGTTTGGAGCCAAAGAGTTGGCAATCTTTCTTAGTCACTTTGCACTTTAGCAGAAGCTGAATCTGCAGTCTTTGTGTTGGCAGTCCAGAGCTTTAACCATTAGGCTACCATCGCCACAATTGGATAGTATCTGTGTTTTGTTAAAGGGTGTTCACCCTCTGTGTTTTTGAATGCATTTTTTTAACAATTTCCCCCCAGTTGTAAAAAATAATAAATATATTCTTTGTTCAGCCACTTCCACATAAGTAGTTATCAAATTGCCTTTTAATGGCAAAAACTAATGCTATCATGTTAGTTCCTCGGTGCAGTAGGGTTTGCTTTAAAGGTGATAGAGAGGATTTTTTCGTCGACTGAGAATCCAAAGACTGTTACTGAGTTTTTGAAATGAGCGCATGCGTAAGAACAGCCCCCCTCCTTCACAGCTCATTTTAAAGGAACGCCTCCCAAAACTCGTGCACGAGTGTTTACCACCGGCATTCGCTTTGTCGTGTTTTTTGGATTCATTATGTCGGACTTACCGCAGCTAACTCATAATCTGCAGTTGTTACTCCTGTCTCCTGACAAAAACATTGCATGCGGTGCCTGTGGAGTGTGGAAAGTTACTGGAGTGCGCAGCCGCGCTCGTCTCTCACAAGGAACGTCACAGCAGTGATTGACAAGCCAGAGGGCCAATCGTTTACGCGATGATCGCGTAAACGATTGGCTGATGTTTTTAAGGCCCTACCTCGTGCACAGATGATGTATATTAATATTATTACTTTCAGTGCACCTAATAAATAGTCTTTTATCAGTTAGTAAAGACAGTTTGAAGTAATATTGCAAAACTGTATAAAACAAAACATCCTCTTCAGCACCTTTAAGTTGTAGGTTGTGATCAGGAATTTGTTTGTTGGCGTGTGGTCTTTGCTGCCTGCTGGTGTAATCATCACTGGCACAATATATGCATGTGTTTATGCTGAGAATTGTCAAAACTGTCAATGTAAGTGCATGGAGTAGCACAAAACACAAAGGTTAAAGGGCCTCTATGTAATAATGACACCCAGTGTTCAAAACCGGTACTGCAGTCCAAATTCAAAATATTGTTTGGCCCGCCCCCTCGTTCAAAGACGCGGTTGCCAGCAACAATAGGGAGTGCAATTCATAATGAAAGCTGAGGAGACTTACACACTGTAAGCTGATGAGTTGATTTATCTGTTTTAATATGCTGTCGTTCGTAGAGATTTATAGATGGATGCAGAGGCTTTTTAGCCTCAGGTAGAATCTGCGATTCTCTGACCCAGTTTGTTTGTTGTTTCCATGGTTGCAATACGCAGTGTTTTCCGCCAACTGGCAACCTGTGATGTCGAAATACTATTGGATAAACTGGCAGCACACGTTTCACACAGACCAAAACAAAGACAGACATTCCGACACGGAACGCACATTTTCAAAGTAGAATATCTGGCTGTAGCATTGTTTTACTGAGGAACAAGTAGGTGAAGTCAGCATGTTTCCTAAACATCTGCAAACATATCGGGGTATTTTTATGCTTTATTAAAGTAAAAATCTTACATAGAGCCCCTTTAATGAGTACGCTACAGTAGTGCTACATTATGGCACAGAACTTGAAGCCAGTAAATGAATAGTTTTATCACCTGATTAGTACCACGTTCCTATGAGACGTTTGATACAGCCACATATGTTATTTACATTAAAGGGTTAGTTCACCCAAAAATGACTATTCTGTCTTTACTCACCCTCATGTCGTTCCAAACCTGTAAGACTTTCATTCATATTCGAAAAACAAATGAACATCTTTTTGATGAAATCTGAGCACTTTCTGTCCCTCCATAGACAGCTATGCAACTAAAACTTTGACGTTTCAAAAGGTTCATGAAGAGATTGTAAAACTAGGATAATCCATATAAATTGAGAGGTTTAGTTCAAATTTTCTGAAGAGACAAGATCGCTTTATATGATGAACAGATATAATTAACGCTTTTATTCACATATAAACATTAATCAGCGAACATGAACAGATGCATGAACCAAACCTGCTTGAGGCGCAGGAACAAACCCCTTGTGGAAGCTCAAACATGCTGCATAACACATGAGAATGAACCTCATAAGTTCTCGCATGTTAAGCAAGCATGCTTGTGCTTCCTTTTACCACAACTGATGTGTGATTTGATGAATGTTTATATGTGAATAAAAGCCTAAATTCAATCCGTTTATCATATAAAGTAATTGTGTCTCTTCCGAAAATTTGGACTAAACTGCTTAATTCATATGGATTATTTATGATCTCTTTATTACATTTTTGAAGCATTAAAGTTGTAAAAAATTGTGTGGACTGTCAATGGAGGGACAGAAAGCTCTCAGATTTCATCAAAAATATCTTAATTTGTCTTCTGAAGATGAATGAAAGTCTTACAGGTTTGGAACAACATGAGGGTGAGTAATTGATGACAGAATTTCAATTTTTGTGTGAACTAACCCTTTAATGCTGGAGTTTTTAATTAATTATACAATTAAATATTTGATTAGAAAAGCCATATTTTTTTGGGCCATATGTTTTTTCATTCCTTTGTTTCTCAGCTGATCAATTCAAGCAGTTGAATTCTGCAGTTTTGTGACCAGTAAACTCATGAAAACCTAAAAAAAATGTTTTCAATGGTCTAATGGTACTTGGTCCTAATTTTTTCTAAATGCATTTAATTTTATATTTGTTCTTCTCATCTCTACAGGGTAAGCCGTATGTTTTTGACAGAGTTTTCCAGTCCAACACGACTCAGGAGCAAGTGTACACAGCCTGCGCTCAACAAATTGTCAAAGGTAAAAGCAAAATGTCCCTTGATAGACGTTTTGAATCAAAGAAAAACCAGAACATGCAATGAGGTTTAATAATGAATGTGTTCCCACAGATGTACTTGGTGGATATAACGGAACCATTTTCGCCTATGGTCAGACGTCATCAGGCAAAACGCACACAATGGAGGTGAGCGAGAAATGTGGAAATATTTCAGCTGCAGTGTGAATGCAAAATCACTTTCACATACTCGTATATTATTTTTCCTCATATCTTATCTGTGAAACATCTTTTAGGTTCATGGTCAAATGCACTTTTTTGTTTAGGCTTGATTGATAGCAGTGAAGTGATTCATAATCAGGTTCAGTTTATATATATGGCACTTTGCATAATACAAATTGCTTCAAGCTGCTTTACAGTGAAAATCAATGTAAGTGAAAACCTTCAACCTGATGGAGGCTTAAGGTGTTCAGTATATACTATACCATTATAAAAAGGCTTGTACAATTTTTTTTAAATAGATATTGATACTTATATTCTCCACGGATTGATTAAAAATGACAGTAATTACTTTTGTGATCTCACAAAATATTTCTATTTTAAATAAATGCTGTTCTTCAAACTTTGTTTATAAAAGCAAGCATTTAGAATGATTTATGAAGGATCATGTAATAGTGAAGGCTGGAGTAATGACTGCTAAAATTCAGCTTTGCCATTACAAAAAAAAATAGAAAACAGCTCTTTTAAACTGCAATAATATTTCACAATTGTTCTGAAAATATAAATGTAAATGCAGACTTGGTGAACATAAGACTCTTCTTTCAAAAACAAAAAGAAATCTTGCTGAACCCAAACTTTTAGAACGAAATTATAAATTTGAACAAAATAGTGGAACAAACGGGCTGTTTAAACAAATAGTGTTGTGAAGAAAAGCTTATTTTATTCTACTTTTATGACTGATGTATTGTGGTTGTTCTTTAGGGAAATCTTCATGACACAGATGCAATGGGAATTATTCCCAGAATAGTGCAAGACATCTTTAACTACATTTACTCTATGGATGAAAATCTGGAGTTCCACATTAAAGTAAGTTATTACCTTCACACAATCTTTTATTTAGTCTTCCTTCTCGTTCATTGAATGCTTGTTGCATCATTTCAGGTTGTATCTGTTCTCTTGATGGTATGCTTTTACTTTGGCAGGTGTCATATTTTGAGATTTATCTGGATAAGATTCGGGACCTGTTGGATGGTGAGTGTGGAAGTGATTTTAAAGGATTAGTTCACTTTCAAATAAAAGTTTCCTGATAATTTACTCACCCCCTTCATGTCATCCAAGATGTCCGTGTCCTTCTTTCTTCAGTCGAAAAGAAATTAAGGTTTTTGATGAAAACATTCCAGGATTATTCTCCTTATAACATCCCAGGATTATTCCCCTTATAGTGGACTTCAAAAAGCTTACGCTGTATGTCCTACGCCTTCGCTATTCTACTTAAGGAAAAAGTTTGTTCCGTAAGTAGAATAGGAAAGGCGTAGGACATACAGTGTAAGCTTTTTGAAGAATACGAAAGTGCGGTTTTGGCGAAATCACTTGGAAGGCGATCATTTGTTTATATAATGCATATACATTTACATTTTCTTTTTCCGAAAATGACCGATCGTTTCGATAGATAAGACCCTTATTCCTCGTCTGGTATCGCTTAAAGCCCTTTGAAGCTGCATTGAAACTGTAATTTGGACCTTCAACTGTTTGGAGGCCACTGAAGTCCACTATAAGAAGAATAATCCTGGAATGTTTTCATCAAAAACCTTAATTTCTTTTCGACCGAAGAAAGAAAGACATGAACATCTTGGATGACATGGGGGTGAGTAAATTATCAGGAAATTTTATTTGAAAGTGAACTAATCCTTTAAGCCTCACATCTGCCAGCCACTTGATCTAAACATAATTAGAAATGCTTGATAGATGATCTAAAATTCGAAGGTAGGATAATTATAAAGCTGATTTCATTGTGCCATAATACATTTATTTCTCTCTCTCTTTGTCTTGTAGTTTCAAAGACTAATTTATCTGTACACGAAGACAAAAACAGGGTTCCTTATGTCAAGGTGAGTTGCTGAAACCTGGTACCAGTGTCCCGTTTAACTATTAATACAAAGTGATAAATACTACTGATCTTTAGAGAATATAAGTTGTTTGTTATAATTGTGTTTCTTCCTGGTTTTAGGGTTGCACTGAGCGATTTGTTTGCAGTCCAGATGAAGTGATGGACACTATTGACGAGGGCAAATCCAACAGACATGTAGCTGTGACAAGTATGAATACACAGACACAAAACAAAGAATATATTCAATAAAGAGAATAAAATACAAGTATCCTTCCATGAACAAGACACTAAACTGTAACAGAAACTGTAACATCTGTTTCCTACTCTTGACCATTTGAGTGTTATGTGTGATTTTTAGTTTTAATAATTTCTCTGTCTGTGTCTCAGACATGAATGAGCACAGCTCCAGGAGTCACAGTATCTTCCTGATCAATGTGAAGCAGGAGAACACACAGACAGAACAAAAGCTCAGTGGGAAACTCTACCTGGTCGACTTGGCAGGCAGTGAGAAGGTGGGTGTGTTAAACTTTAGTCTTGTAGTTCAGTAAAACATGAGCTGAGTGTGTTGAACTCTTGCCTTCTCTCACAGGTCAGTAAAACAGGAGCTGAAGGCGCTGTACTGGATGAAGCCAAAAACATCAACAAGTCTCTGTCGTCTCTAGGCAACGTGATATCAGCCTTAGCCGAGGGCTCGGTGAGTCACATACTTACGCACACATGCTCACAGGCTTTAGATCAGTTCTGTACACTCTTTGTTTCTAGTGTTTGGCTTTTGTAGCAGTGAATCTGAGTTCAGAGATTCAATTCAGTTTTCTGATCTTTATCAGTATGGCCAAGGGAAAGGCCAATGCAAAAGAAAATAATATTAAGTAATACAAAATAATGTCATCATTAATTTTATTTGGGGTGTTGTGTAGTTCTCACATTGCTCTGTAGGGATTGTCCTTGTTACTACCTAAGTCAACGTTTTTGATAAAATCATCCTTTAAGTGATCACTGATTTATTTTAACAAATCCAATAAAGAATTAAAGAACAAATAAAACAAAGAATGCTAATGAAAGTGAAGATTTGTTTTGAAGGAGACCAGACCAGACTGGAAACATATTGTTCCTCACGTGATGGGCAGCACAGCTGTACAGTGCTGTTAGTACACAGCAGTCCTTGTGTTCTCTTCATGGGCTGGACAGTTTAAAGCTGTCAAGCTCAGGACCAGCTGATTGAGCGAACTCTTTTCTGTGCTTAATTCTTGGTATTGCAAGGCCTTATTTTAGTCTGGGCAATATTGGAGAAGCTACACTGAAGCTGTAGTTGACGCACCCAGCTACTAATAATTAATTGTAGTTAAACTACAGTCAGTCTGTCCTTTTGATAATGTAACTGCACTACAAGCAACTAATGCTGGATTCAGACTACACAATATTTTTTGTGTTATGATAGTCACTGTGTCAGATTATTAGGATTCACATTTTTTTGAATCCTCAATTCTTGCGCCGTGTACAAGAAATATGTAAGACTACACATTGCTTCCCAACCAATCATCGAGAAGATTTCATCAAGAATGCGGAACTAGGGACTGACTTCTGGAAACAAGAGCGTAAACAAACAAAGGCTACCAAAGCATCAGGTTCCATCATAGCATAATTCCAACTAGCAGCACCAATACCATCGTTTCTTTCATTTCACCATGTTTGAAAGCTGTGTACGGAAGAGCTTCTGTGCTCCTATTGGTCAACGTCAGAGATGTGACGTTGCTTCTGTCGTGCAGGACCAAAAAAAATTGAACATGCAAGTCTATCTGTCAGGATGACAAAGCACCACAGATGTGGCATCGGTTGTCGCCCACTATGACACACTAAACGAGACACAATGACCAAGTCTTTCATCCTAAAGCACATTGTCATTTGCGAATCATAATGACTTTCTACATCAAACAGATCATGCCAATATCAGGCTAATATCATGTAGTTTGAACCCTGCATAACCAAAATTTGCATGCTACTTAAAGGGCAATGCATTTTACCTGTTATAAACAGAACATTTATTATCATAAACACAATCTGATATCAATTTGGATGGCAGAATCAATCTGGAACATACATTTACACTTAAATACATATTATACACATTGTAATATTAAACATTTTAATTTATATAAGTTGATCAAAAATAGTCATTAGTCATTTATATTTAAACAATTTCTCCATAACAATAAAGAGTGCAATTTTGCAAATTGTCTTCTGGGAATGCCTTTGAGCAAAGTCTGTTGATTTAATTCCATCCTGAATCTCTCTTTGTTTCTTTTTCAGACATACGTTCCATACAGAGACAGTAAAATGACGAGGATCTTGCAGGATTCTCTGGGTGGGAACTGCAGGACCACTATCGTCATCTGCTGTTCTCCTTCCGCGTACAATGAGGCTGAGACCAAATCCACTCTTATGTTTGGACAGAGGTGAGGAGATGCATTCATACTTGTTCAACTTTATCACTTTGTCTTTTCTCACCATTCATAATAAAGTTGTCACTGCTCTCACTTGTTTATGCATTTATGCAAGAATAAATATAGCTCTGTGTATTTATGCAAACAACGGTGTGATGAAAAAAAACACCAGAGCTTTACAGTTGTGATTGTGTTTGTGTGTTTACAGAGCCAAGACTATTAAGAACACAGTGTGTTTGAATGTGGAGCTGACAGCAGAGCAATGGAAGAAGAAATATGAGAGAGAGAAAGAACGGAACAAGAGCCTCCGAAACACCATCACATGGCTGGAGAATGAACTTAACCGCTGGAGAAATGGTCAGATGGCCATTTGTTTTTTTTTATTATTATTATTATTTTACATTTGTGAATTTACATTTTACATTTACATTTGTTATTTCTTGTTTCTTGTTTATTATGCAGTGACATTCAGTCTAAAACCACTTGTGAAATGCTTCTGTTTGGCATTTTTGAATCTTAAATGATTGATATGATTCATTGTACATTAGAACTTTTCATTAACATGTTTTTAACTGTCTTAAAATATTATATTAAGGTTTAAACTTTTGAAAGTGCACATCTGCATTTCTTTCAGCGTTCTCTCTGTGTTTCCTGCAGGTGAAACGGTACCTGCAGAGGAGCAGTACGATAAGGAGAAAGTTAATGCTGAGGTGTTGGCACTGGATAACACAATTAATAACGATAAATTTGCATCCACACCAAGCATGCCGCCTGTTCCAGGGATGCTCGGGACCCGACTCACTGATGCTGAGAAGGAGAAATGTGAGGTTGAACTCACCAAACTGTATGAGCAGCTTGACGACAAGGTACAGACATACATATAACATAAAAATGAAACCAATTTCTATCACATTTCTAATGATTGTAGTAAGAGGGTGCTTTCACACTAGCACTTTTGGTGCACACCCGGGTGCAACTAACATCAGAGTTTGGTTCGCTTGAATGATTTGAACGCTGTTTTCCTTACCCAGGTGAGCACACGTGAACTGAGTCTGCCTAAAAAGGGTAGTCTGGGGTGTACAGTTCATGTGAACTCTGGTGCGGTTTGCTGCTAATATGAATGCTATTGTACTAAATCACAGAAGTAAACTGCTACTGATGGAGTATGATTCGATAAAACTGTGTGTGTTCTCAGTTCTCACTCACTTTCCTGACAAGCATACTGCAAGCAGAGAAGAATGTATTCTCATTTTTGTTCACCTTCAGCAGAAATGGTCTTCCATGTTCTTTAGAATGTTTGCAGTACATTTGCGGCAGATAGACACAAGTGCCATTATGTGCTGATGTTTTGAAAACAAAATGTTCAAAAACCAAAATATAAAACTGTGGTAAGCAACACTATGCATTTTGCTTTGATGCATTTTGCACAAAGGCTATGTTCACGCTGTCAGTCCAAATCCAAATATTTGTGTATCCAATTGGAATCTGATCTAAATTATTGCCTGTCCACCCAGAGTATCGCAACTTTTCTTATCAGATTTGTGTGTTCCAACATTTGTGTGAATATCTTCATTGGTTTCTACGGCAATGACGTTGCGTTTGTGGGCATATGCCAAAAACAACAGCGATTTGGAGGGGCTTGTTGCAATACAGCCAGGATGTTCTGTCTTATTTACAACATGACAATATGTAGCGGCCACGCTGGACTACTACGTCTTCTAAGGCAGCAGCAGAACGTAAGAGGCTGGCATGCGTGGCTTTATTCCGTGCCGTCATCTCCGCCGGCCAGAAAACATGTCTCCATTTATAGGCTATTGTAATTTTCTGCTCGAATGGCATTTGCAACAACAAAACTTTATTTCTGCTGCAACTTTCAGTATATTTCCATTACATGTTTACTTTTTAAATGGTGTGAGAGTTACATAAACCACACATAATGTGATCTGAGTGGTCAGACTGAAACGGATTTCCAGAAAAACAATTTGAAAAGGATTTCAAACCACATATGTGACTTTTTTTTTTTTTTTTTTTTTAAATCTGATTGGATTTCAGTCGGATATGCACAAAAGATGGATTTGGGTGGACATTCTGAACGAGGCTAAACACACCGTGTTTTGGACCCAAATAATATGTGAACGCAATTGAACAGGGAAAGCGGGTTAGCAATCGAACTCTGATTCAGATCAGGCAATCGAACCTAGTGTGAAAGCATCCTGAATCTACAAAATTTCTTTAAAACCGTTATAGGCACTATTCATAGTTAAAGATAATTAAACCATAGCCAGTTATCATGAAGAAGATGTTTGACTTTCCTTATCACAATCACATTCAACTTGAATGAGAGCTTGTTTTTTTTTTCCTGAGTGTACCATCTCATCTCTCTCCAGGATGAAGAGATTAATCAGCAGTCTCAGCTGGTGGAGAAGCTCAAGCAGCAGATGCTGGACCAAGAGGAGGTTAGTGAGCTCTCATGTGCACATATGAAACTGTTGCAAATGACTATTAGTAGGTAAACACTGTATATTCATGCTCGCATATGTTTTTTCATGTGTGTTGCAGCTGCTGGCCTCGTCACGGCGAGACCATGATAACCTGCAGGCGGAGCTGACTCGTCTGCAGATGGAGAACGATGCGTCTAAAGAGGAGGTGAAGGAGGTGCTGCAGGCTCTAGAGGAGCTTGCTGTCAATTATGATCAGAAGAGTCAGGAGGTTGAGGACAAAACCAAGGAGTTTGAAGCGCTCAGTGAGGAACTTAGTCAGAAATCTGTAAGTGCCAGAAGGGCTAATTATATATCAGTCTTTTGCTTGCGATGAATGACACTAAATTTGACTTTAAAACACTCTGTCTCAGAGCACCCTGGCATCTATAGACTCAGAACTGCAGAAACTGAAGGAAATGGCAAATCACCAGAAGAAGAGGGTAACTGAGATGATGTCGTCACTGCTCAAAGATTTGACTGAGATTGGCATTGCTGTGGGCAACAATGACATCAAGGTAAATGACATGCATAAATGTTTTTTTTTTTAAGGTAAAGGTGAAGTGTAAGTTCTGCTAAAGTAGAATCGCTAGACAAAATTTTAAACACTCCCACATCTGCTATTGGTCAGAAAGACCGATAGACCCATCCAAAACTCATACCAGTGGTTGAACCAATGTCGCTGTGTTTTTTAAGCTTAAACAGAAATCATATAAAGTGTCTTTTTTATTAGGCTATATTAAAGGTTCCTAATTATGTTTTGGAGGTCTCCTACAATACGTTTACATGCATCCAAAGGCATGTAACTGGAATTACTGCCAACTTGTTTAAGGCAGTTCATAATCGATTCTTTCTTTTGTGAGACAATAACTCCATTTATTGTACACTTTGATCTCTGAAACATTGCAGACCTTTTACATTCACAAACGTCTATATTGCACACTACATCAGTGGTCTTCACTATTTTTTTTCATGAGAGCCACACTGATGGGACAAAGTCAATAGAAGAGCCACTTTTACCGCAAACTCTCAAAAGTTACATCCAGTACATGAAAAAATACTATAGTAATTTATACAGTAAATTCTATAGTGTTTTTGAAATATACTATAGTAAATTGTAGTATACTGTACATATAGTATTTACAACAATGCTACAGCATACTGTAGTATTAACTATAGTGAATTGATAAACTGTAATAAACTAATAAATACTGTAGTATACTTTAGTTTTTTCTACAGTAAACTGTAGTGTATTGTAGTATAATATAGTACCCTATAGTTGTAGAAAACTTGGTACAGTATTGAGTAAAGTCTTTTGTTTATATTACTATAGTTGTTATATTACCACAAAACCTATAGAATTACCACAACAAATTAATTCAAGTACTTTACTATAGTATGGTTCAAAAACACTATAGTTTTTATAAATTACTATAGAATTTTGTCATGTTCATAAATAGAAAATCTGCTTATCAATCTGTCATCCCTAAACATACAATATGCAATGCAATAAATACAAAAGGCGGGGGGGAAAAATTCATTATCATTTACCAGACAAATTTGTTATTGAGACGAGATGATTTCCCTTAATGACAAAAAAGCAAGATTACCTTAATGCTGGGATGAGAGGAAGCATGCATTTCCTTGACTTTGTATATGTTGTATTTGTAGCTTGTTGTTAGCAATCCTTGTGAGGCATTCAAGATGGTCATTGATGAGGCAGTTTCTCCGTTTCCTCTATATAGTGTTCATGGTTGAGATGTTTTCGGTTTCTAGAGTCGTAAAGTGAGCAGGATGTGTTAAAATGTAGCGCATGGATTCGGTAGGCATGTATTCATGATACTAAGCAGGCAGCTGGTCTCGGAGGGTGTGTCGAGCCCTCCCTAGCTCTTCAGCGCCTTGCAAATTTCCATCGTAAATCTGTGTTGGAAAATGGAACTGCAGCGCGCTCTCATAGAGAGCTCATTTTCAAATATTATTTACGTGGAAAATAAATTAAGCTTGGCGAGCTGCAGGAGGCTCGCAAGCTGCGCAATGAGTAACACTGCACTACATGAAAAATAATATCTGAAAAAGAATAATAAGGTCACTTTAATGGTTCCACCACAGTATTTACACTTTTTGGGTTAACTTATGAATGGCTTATTGTATTGTAACCAGGTATCTGTATTTATAAAGTGCCTATCCAAATATTATGTCATGTTTATAGATTTTAACAAAGAATTATAAACTTCATCTTTAATAGCTTATTATTTAGCATTTTTAGTAGCTTTATAATTAACTTAAATCAACTATAATTAGTTGATTTTTGGACTAAACTGGACTTTAAACAGTCAAAGCAGAACAATATTGAGGAATCTTTCTGTCTTTGCAGCAGCATGAAGGCAGTGGTCTTATAGATGAAGAGTTCACTGTAGCCAGACTCTATATCAGTAAGATGAAGTCAGAAGTCAAATCGATGGTCAAACGTTGCAAGCAGTTGGAAAACACACAGTCTGAGAGCAACAAGAAGGTGGATGAAACGGAAAAGGAGCTTGCGGCATGCCAGTTACGCATCTCTCAGGTACGGATTCACGCTCCTCTGCTGGGTACTGCCTACTAAAAACTCACTTATTTCTTATATGGCAAACCTTTGCACTATAATCTACTAAACAGTAAAGATATGAAGAAATAAACACTATATATTAACAAATAGATGTTTGTTTTGCAGCACGAGGCGAAAATTAAATCTCTGACAGAGTATCTGCAGAACGTAGAGCAGAAGAAGAGACAGCTGGAAGAGAATGTGGACTCCCTTAATGAGGAGCTGGTCAAAATCAGTGCACAGGGTATACAAAGACTTATACAGATAATGATTATGCATATACGTGTGCTGTTCTTCTAATGTTTTGTGTTTGTGTGTTTGTGGCAATAGAGAAAGTTCATGCAATGGAGAAAGAGAGTGAGATTCAGAGTGCCAATGAGGTGAAGGTACGAAATGTGTATACACACATACAAATGGGCTTGTTCAGTTTGGATGTTTATTTTTATTTTAATATGAGTGTTTTTGTGTGTTTAGGAGGCGGTTGAGAAGCAGATCCAGAGTCACCGGGAGGCCATCAGAAACAGATCAGCAGCCTGAGAGATGAGCTGGAAACCAAAGAGAAACTCATCACTGATCTACAAGAGTACGATGCACACATTTCAGTCAAAATAAAGCAATTTAAGTTCGAAATTAAACTTTTAAAGAAAATGTAAAAGTACTGACTGATATCCAGATTTATGATACTGCATGAACTAATCTATAGCATCACATCAAAGTTAAAGGGTTAGTTCACCCAAAAATGAAACTTCTGTCATTAATTACTCACCCTCATGTCGTTCCACGCCTGTAAGACCTTCGTTCATCTTCAGAAGAAGTTATTTTTGATCAAATCCGATGGCTCCGTAAGGCCTTCATAGCCAGCAATAACACTCCCTTTTTCAACAGTTCATGTGACTACAGTGGTTCAACTTTAATATTATAAAGCGACGAGAATACTTTTTGTGCACCAAAAATAACAAAATAGCGACTTTATTCGACAATATCTAGTGATGGGTGATTTCAAAACACTGTTTTGCAGTAATAGTGAATATGCCGAGTGGCTAGTAACTTTGGAAAACCACTAGCCACAGTGGCTGGTGAGCAAAAAAAGTAATGTCAAAGTCAAAAAGTTAATGTCAAGCCCTGATGATAATACAGCAGTAGCTAATAAATTCTCTTTCTCTCTCTAGTCTGAATCAGAAGATCATGCTGGAACAGGAGCGTTTGAGGGTGGAACATGAAAAACTTAAATCCACTGACCAGGAGAAGAGCCGCAAACTACATGAGCTCACGTATGTAACGCACAGTCAGTTCTGTTCATCTTCCTCGTTGTAGAGGTCGAGCTGATAAAACCTTGTATATGAGCCAAATTTCCCTTGTTTCTGTTGTACATCTGAAGAGCTGAGCCGGAATATTGCACAAAGCATAAATACACTTGCGGTGTGTATTTATATTAAGTGTATATTAAATTAGAGGTGTGCATGAATTGCATGTCTTTATTGATCAGCTGTTTTAATGGTTTTGTGTGCATTACAGTTTGATGCAGGACCGCAGGGAACAGGCCAGGCAGGATCTGAAAGGCTTGGAGGAGACTGTGGTGAGTACTATTCCACATTTCAGCTCTAGAGGGAGAAAACAGATGACAGTTTTATTCACATCATGTAGTATGTACATTTAAATATTGCTGTTTTTCACCTATTTAAGGCCAAGGAGCTGCAGACTCTCCACAACCTCAGGAAATTGTTTGTTCAAGATCTGGCTACTCGTGTTAAAAAGGTGGGAGTGGATCTGTCTGACGTCATCCTTTAGTTTTCATGTCTGCTGTGTCTATCTTTTTGAAAGTAAACTTAATTCTGCCATTTAGGGTCGATTGTAAATCCATATATTGAGTTTTCTACTAAGCAGTTGACTTGGACTTGGTGGCTGTTTAATAGAAGGGTTTTTGTTTACTGTGTGTATGTGTGTAGAGTGCAGAAATGGACTCTGATGAAACTGGCGGCAGTGCTGCTCAGAAGCAGAAGATCTCTTTCCTGGAGAACAATCTAGAGCAGCTCACCAAGGTCCACAAACAGGTAAATCCAAACCAGAAAGTTCCCCTTAATATGATTCTCACAGGTTGAAATGTATAAACTCTTACTTAAAGATTTCCTTTTTTTTATTAATTTTTTTTTAATAAATATAATTATCTTACTCTATATATAGTCAACTGTGCTTTTAAAACAACATGCATAATTTACTAAATGATGACAAAGAATGACAAAGAAATGTTGTCTGTCTTTATTCTTTAGCTGGTGCGTGATAATGCTGACCTGCGTTGTGAGCTTCCTAAACTGGAGAAGCGTCTGCGGGCGACGGCAGAGCGTGTGAAGGCTCTGGAGTCGGCACTCAAAGAGGCCAAAGAGAACGCAGCCCGCGACCGCAAGCGCTACCAACAGGAGGTGGACCGCATTAAAGAGGCCGTGAGAGCCAAAAACATGGCCCGTAGAGGACACTCCGCACAGATAGGTGACTGCACGCTTAAACACACAATTTACCTTAATAATAAAATTATTGTCTGGTGTCTGTAATTTGGGCTTATAAAAATAAAAAAGTTAATTTTAGTAACTGTGATGTTTTGTTTCACAATTTGCCTCTATTCTTTGGTTGCAGCTAAACCCATCAGGCCTGGACAGCAACCTGTAGCTTCTCCCACACACCCTAATGTGCTGCGTGGAGGAGGTGGCGTCCTCTACCAGAACAGCCAACCTATGCCTATCAGAGGAGGTGGCGCTAAACAAGAGAAGAGGTTCGTACAGTTTTTAAGAGAGATTCTGTGGCTTTTGTTTGTAGGAAGACCATAATGGCAGCACATTTGCATTTTATTTGATGCTTTTCTGACCCACCTCTATTGTAACAGGCAGGTTTTGAAACATATTTTGACACTTTAATTCACTTAAGAATAATGTCTAACAATAATTAATAAATAAAACAATAGATTATTTAGTATATAAATATAATTACAATAATAACTATATTTCTTATTAATAATAATAATAATAATAAAATAAGAAACAAATTAGATTAGAAATTAATTAATTATGTTATCCTGCCACAGCTAGTGATGTTAATGGTTCCTGGTTCAAAACCAGCAGATTTGATTTGGTTAGTAGCCAAATATTCCACCTAGAGAACACTCCAGATAATGGATATTAAAAAAAAAAAAAAAGATTTTTAAACACTTTTTACTACAATATTATATTCGACTAATATAATTTTTACAGCATTTAATTAATTTTTGTTAATGTTAGTGGATAACACTATAGTTTTTCATCTTTGTTTACAGTACATTTACTAATGCTGATTTGAAATATGTTATTTAACCCTCTGGAGTCTGAGGCTGATTTGGGGCTTGGAGAAGTTTTGACATGCCCTGACATTTGTGCTTTTTTCAGTTGTTCATAAACATATAAATGACAAAAGTGTCATTACACTGTATTCAGCACAAACTAGGCTACAATAATATGTGAGGAACATGTATGTACATGTTTGTATTTTTGAAGGAATAATGTTTATGCGTGGTTATTGAAAAAACAAAAAACTTAAGTCACTGAAATAAGGCCAAAAAAAGTATATTAAATCTGTGTTCACAAGACTTCTGGGTATTGGAGGTTGTAGACTAGAGTTTTTGCTTCAGAATTATGTAAAAATTATGCTGCCTACTCCTTCACATAAAACAATATATTGATTTAGTTTTTGTAAGAGACTTTTTGTCAAGAAACACAGTATGCATGGAGGCGTGAATCATCATGAATAATGGGCCATTTACACCTGAGAAGACAAAAGAATCACATAATAATGACCTGAAATGACTTGCATATTAATGAGGCCTTTCAGTCAGGTAGGATGTAAAAAAAAACCCCTCTGTAATAATGTCTCAGCTCATCATAAAAAGCAATACTGTGAAATATTATTACAATTTAAAATAATGGTATTCTATTATATTCTTTAAAATATAATGTATTTCTGTGATGCAAAGTGTCTAAACAATTATGTTACCTCTATGGCATTTCATATAGGCTTTTAGCTTAAAAGCATGCACATTTGGAGAAATATTGATGGATTCTTATATATTTGTCAATTTTCTATACTGAGAAGTAATATTTATTATCATCACTATGAGTGCTGGATACTGTGTTTTCAATTCATACTTGCAGCCGGAGGGCGCTCTGTACACCTTTAGGCCACAAATTCATATAAAGAAGAAAAGGAACTAGGAACTAACGGCATGTCTTCCAGAGATCGCTAACCATGGCTTTAACATCCAAATAAACACTTTTCAAGACAATAAATACACGATTGAGACAATGCATACAAGTATTGCCTCTGAATTTGCGTCTGAATAGCGTTGGCTCCGTGGGCGTGGACGCATTAGCGGGTAATGAGCTGAATCACAGACTTCTGACATGGCTCTCTTTTCATACAGATTACATAAACACAATGTTTGTTTTCGATTTGACTTGCACGATTTAAAACCTGACATTTCAACGTTTCTTTAGATGTTAAGTGTCATTTTTTTTGTCATTAGTATTCATAAGTTACAGTTCATTTTCTGAGAACTATCAGATTGGACTTCGTTCAGAGGGAGACGAGAGATCACGCATCATGTTAGTTTTCTTTATTTTACAAAAAGCACAACATTGTGTTTTTACTCTGAGTGTACACAAATAAAAGAAGACATTCTATAGTTTCAATTGATATATTACTTATGTCTCTATGACAAGAAATGACGGAGTATTTTAAGTCTGTTTTGCTGCAATGTGAAAAAAATCCTGCAAAACGCGCCGGCGCGTTTTCGGACCTCAGGGAGTTAATTTTGAGTTTGGCAAGCAGTTTTTGAGATTTCAAGATTCCCCCATTCAGGTAGATAGGACTTGGTCAAATATGGCTGCAAAGTGAACAGACTTTCCTTGAATGAGACTTTGGCCAAGCCAATGTTGGTTCTTGTTTTATTACAAACTCTGTCGCATTCTCTTTTCCCCAGCAGACTCCCTTTTTTTGTATTTAAACATGTGATTCCCCAGAGGTTGGAGAGTTAGCACATTCCATGTCAACCTTGGTTCTCACAACTAACAAATCTATACACTCCCACACCATACATGGATCAAAGTAGCCAGAGCAACGTTTCTCTATTTACGGATATGATGAGAAATTGTATGCAAATTTCCTTGAAAACTATCCTGACATGTCTAAAAATGTAAACACTTATAATAGGCTTACCATAGTGAATCAGGTTAAGACAAAAACATGTGTTAGAAGGATTGATGACGCATTTAAATTTTATTAATTTTGAACTAAAAGTTACATAGGGTACCTTTTAACAATAAAATAAAGTACAGTGTGGATGGCCTCATAGGCACAGAGGGATTTTGGAGTATAAAAAGATATTGCATCCTTCTCACTGCCTTCTTTTCTTGTCTCTTTTCAGTTGAAGACGAGTTTTTTCCCTCACTACCGAAGCTGCGAGAATGCAAGAAGTCTTCATGGAAATGTCATTCCATTAACATAATCCCTCCTGCAGGTGCACATGGGAGGACATCCCAATCGAAATTCATGGCTGTACAGTTCCACTCCCCATTGTTGTTGTTTTTTTTTCGACTCCAAAGCAAATTATTTTATGAATATTGCACTCTCACACATGCACCAAACATGATATAAAAAAGGAAATCAAGAAATAAACGTAAGCAAAATGAACAATTGACCATGACCCAGAAGCCTGTGCTATCAGCTGTAATCTGTCCAAACATCCGCAGGCCTCAGCTGCTCTCTGCACACCTGTAACCTCTGTTAAAACTACTGCCTGATAACTGCGAAAGCCCTCGCTCCTGGCTTCACTTTATACGGGTCAAGCGTCTAGACTGCAGCAAGCTTGAATAGAAAAATACCCGAATAGAGAATATGCAAGCGTGCTCGTCAGCAGATCACCTGTATCACTACAAACTCAGATATTCCTGTGTGAAAGTGCTCTGAACAGATTCAGATCTGAAACAGCATGGTTTTTACTTTCTGTAGTAACTAATGGTTCTAAAGGGGAAGGTGGAGAGGATTGTAGACTTACACAGCAGGCTAATGCTGTAAGCATCTCAATTTAAACATGCGGTTGCAAAGGCAAATGTTTGCTTTTGGTGTTGTTTTTTAACAAAACAAATGAAGGTTGTCTTGTCCTACTTTTCCCACGTATGGAAATTCTTATTTGAAGAGTTATTAATGTCTATATTTAAGATAACTTTGTGTATTATTATTCATACTTTTTCTGCCTGTGTCCTCAATACATAATTATGTATTTTAATGTTTTGGATTTGAATGTTGTGGTCAGTTAATGTCTGTAGAAGTCCTCATGAGACATCATTGCTTGTTTGCTCTGCCACTGTTACTGATCAACCAATCAGTTTAGCAGAATGATGGTATGGGCTTGCTTGTTTCAAACCTCAACTTGTATCTACAAGAGGACATTGCAGAAATGGGTTGCTTACTTTGAACTCTATCTCCTTATAAGGATGTGGAAGGAATTTGGATCATTATCATTCAAGCTAGCCTTAAATGTTTTTGTTTAGACTTTACACTCCTGATATTGTAAAAAGAAAGCTTATGAATTGTGGATTACAGGACATGACAACCTTCAGTATCATTATTGCTTTCTTGGTGTTTTATACCTGTAAGCGACGTCACAAGGACCATTAAGAGCGCAGTTGTGTTATTAGCCCTAAATTCTCCCCTTTTCAGTGCATGAAGGATAATTAATTGATGTTCATGGGGAATGCCACACATTTAATGAAAACTTTAAATAAATAGCTAATTTTTTATTACTGTGTAATAGTAACTCCATGACTGATTGACAGAGAGTTCCACCAATGGACAAAGGCACTGGATCATTCCAACAGTACAAGGTGTTTTTGGAAGATTCTGGTTGAAGGGGAAAGCGTAAGAGGGGATGAAATTACTGATGACACTTTTTTTCTGGATGGACTGCATGACATGTGTGATTAAATCAATATTCTGAAAAATGAACTTCCTTTCTCCTTTTTTGTTACCTGTGACTTGATGTGTTATTAAAGGGATAGTTCACCCAAAAATGAAAATTCTGTCATCATTTACTCCGCCTCAGTTTGTTCCAAACCTGTATGAATTTCTTTGTACTGCTAAACGCAAAAGATTGTTTTGAAGAAAGTTTGTAACAGGCCGCTTTGGGCCACCATTGACTTCCATAGTATATATATATATATATATATTATTTTATTTTTTTTTTTTTTTTTTTTTTTTTTTTTTTTTTTTTTTTTTTTTCCCCTTCTTCTATGGAAGTCAGTGGTGGCCCAAAGTGGCCTGGTTACAAACTTTCTTCAAAACATCTTCTTTTGCATTTAGCAGTACAAAGAAATTCATACAGGTTTGGAACAACCTGAGGCTGATGATGACAGAAATTGTATTTTTGAATGAACTATCCCTTTAAGCCTGTGAAAAAAATGTATCACACTCATTGTGTAAATGACAATGAAAAGCTTGTTTCTTTCCAGTCAGATTATTTTTACCAATTATTTTATCCTTTCACTTAATATAAAAACAGCTCACTATATATTATTAAACATGCAAGAAGTCTTAAATCTTTTTTTTTTTTTTTTTTTTTTCATGAGTACTCAGTAAAAACTTGTTGACTTTTGCATTGCTAAATTGTTTCTTTGTCACTTTCCCTGGCAGTGTAAGTGAAATTGACAAAATCTGTTGATTTTGAGTTTCTTGTGTTAACCTAGTTTGAGCTACCCAAACGTAAAACAAGGGAAAAACATTGATTTAAAACAACAAGATTATGTTGCTCTTATCTTTTCGGAGCATAACAGCACACACATATATATTATTATTATTATTATTATTATTATTATTATTATTATTATTATTATTATTATTATTATTATTATTAAAAAAAAAAAAAAAAAAAAATCCCTAAGGTTTGAAGTGACTCGAGTAAATGGTGACTGCTGGGTTTTTTGGATGAACTATCCCTTTAAGTTTCTACTATGTGTCCACTGGGGGCGCTCCTGCGCTAAGGTCTGTCAACAAATACCGTGGTGGAAAGTAATGGCGAAGATCATGCACAGTATTATCCTATGGGAAATATTTCTATAGTAGCAATACAAGGCGTCGTAAGGCTACAAAACTCCCGTACTAAAATCGTTTTTGGTTTAATTGATGTTGCGTTCCTGTGCTTCTGTTCAGTTTATAATGCTACAGCAAAATAAAGCTGCTTGTGTTGATCCCTAATAGACAAACATACTCCAAAGCCAAATGAAAGACCGAGTGGAAGTGCAATCATAGTCCTCGAAGCTCTGAGGTAAACTACGTTTTTCCATGGTTAAAGTTATCTGCTGTCACTTATGCACATCAATAAATGCAGGCTATTTGTTGCTCTCTACAGTAGCAGTCTATTGGATATGATTTTACAGTACTGACAGACAGCAGTGTCTTTCAATGTGGCATGCTATAGTAGGCCTATGTACTTTTTAATGCTATGGAGCTCCAAATATGATGACCCCCTTGTGAGGGACCACCTTCCTAAAATATAAAGGCAACTAAATATTTGATAAAACCCCATTTATAGTGTTAATATTTATAAAATTGTTTCCAAAATTAAATAATTGGCTTTATATTGTTGTTGTAACTAAAGCTAATGTATCAAATATTATGTGGAAACATTACTTTTTAGTAAATTGACAGCATATGTGATTAACACTTTCTGATTAACGCAAGCATTTATTTTAACAAAGCTTTAAACATATGTTTTCTTTTATGATTATGATTTTAGGATAAAGATTGGTTAATTTGAATGTAAACAAAATTATTATGCATATTTAAGTAATGTCTTGACTGTGCATGTTAACTTTGACAGCCATAAAAAAAAATAGATTTTACAAAATTTTCTCTTTAAACTTTCATGTATCCCCTAGCACCCCTTGTGGTTCCCTGGAGTCCTGGGACATGCTTTACTTTTCTAATTCTTTAAATTAAATGCTTTTGTATGAGCTTATATTTATTTAGAGATATGGAATATTTAATGAAAAATGTTTATATTATTGCAAAAAATAGATTAGAAGATTAGTTATAATTTGTGAAAAAACAGTTACAGCATCTACAGTCAAAAAATATTAGTTTGTAGTTTTTAATGTTTTATTTTAAATTTAATTAAACTAAAGTATTATAGGATTTATCAACTATCATACAAAATAGTTATTGGTCTATCATAATCAGAATTTTAATATCGATGCATTCAAATATAATATTTAATATATAATATTTCGTATCCCTCATTATTTATCCCTTACAGTCACGGCAATGATCTCTCAGATCACTCCCACTCTGTACCTGAGTGGAGTGGAGGCCCTGAATCAGTCGGCGCTGGACCACAGAGGCGTCACTTTGCTGGTGAACGCCTGCGCTGAATATCCCTGCCCTGAGTATGAGGGGGTAAAATGCATTTGCGTGCCAGTGGAGGACCGTCCTCATGCCCCTCTGGACCAGCACTTTGACAGCGTGGCTGAGCGGATCCAGCAGAACCACACTGGAAGCTCGCTGGTGTTCTGCTCAGCCGGTAGAAGCAGGTCTCCATCGCTTATCATGGCGTATCTCATGAGGTTTGAGGGAGTCTCACTGCTTCAGGCTCATCAGCAGGTTCTGGCTGCACGACCCTTCATCCGGCCAAACGCAGGGTTCTGGAGGCAACTGCTTCAGTATGAGAGGAAACTGACCCACTGCAACAGCATCAGGATGGTGGCCACCTCACAGGGCGTCCTACCTGAGGCCATCCAGCTCACACAGGACTCGTCATCATACTGCCTTAATTTATAATTCACAAGGACGTTTTGAACTGGATATATTTATATGGTGTGTGTTTGTGTGTGTGTGTTTTAATACTCTTGGGCCTGGTTTCACAGACAGGGATCAGACTAAACCAGGATAAGGCCTTAGTTTAATTAGGACATTTAAGTAGCTTTTATAAACGTACCTTTGAAAAAAACATTGCTGGTGTGCATCTTGTGACAAAACAATGGCACTGACATATTGTGTGATATGTCAGTGCAAGTTGCTTTCAGTTAAAACAACTCAAACATCTGGGACTAGGCTTAAAGCCCGGGACACACCAAGTCGACGATCAGTCGTCGGACCGTATTTGAGCATTGGCTGACTGAGTTTTCCCGGTGTGATCTGCACCGTTGGCTCTAGTCGGACACAGTCATTCAGCATGTAGAATTAGTATGAGGTCTCTGCCGAACAAAAGTGGGCGTTTCTGTATTTGTGGGTGTTTACAAACTGGTGGGTGTTTATATATCATGCAATGAAAATGATCCCCTTCACTCGACCCCACCCCTAAATCCTACCCACAAATCAGGTAACGCTCTCAAAAACGCCCCTCTGTTTATGGCCTCACCCACTGATCATTACTGTCCTGCAGAGACCTGTACTTGTGCAGAATCGGCGTCGGGCGAGAGAGAGAACTCTGATTGGCTGTTAAGTTTAGTGAACGAAACAAGTCAAGGCGGTACAGACAGAAGGCTGTTTTAATTTTACATCATGTACCTGAGTGTTCCTGCGTGAAGGTTTAATATTAACGTGAGCCATTTGGAATAATGCATTTAATGATGATGACGTTTCGGGACAAGTCCCAAGCCTCACTACATATATAAATTTACATTTGCGTTGAAAAGTCTCTACATTGTTAATATATTAATAAGCTACATAAAAATAGTGAGTTCATCATTCATTGTCACTGTAAATAACAAAATGATTATTGTTTAATTAGCTCATAAAAATAGGTAATGTTTTTATGCTTAGTAAACAACTTATTAACCTTATGCCTATGTGATGTACAATATTTTTTAAGCCAGTAGTAAAATAAATGTTCATTCGTTATTAGGAGGAAATATTTCCCTTAACCGTAACTGATGTATTTTAACAATGTGATGAGTATTTGTATGTATTTCTTTTATACCACACTTACTTACATTTGCATAGACATGAAATTGACATATTGAACATTATGACAGTGGTCATGCTGGGATATGCTTAAAGGGTTAGTTCACCCAAAAATGAAAATAATGTCATTTATTACTCACCCTCATGTCGTTCTACACCTGTAAGACCTTCGTTCATCTTCGGAACACAAATTAAGATATTTTTGATTAAATCCGATGGCTCAGTGAGGCCTGCATTCAAAGCAATGACATTTCCTCTCTTGAGATCCATAAAAGCACTAAAAACATATTTAAAACGGTTCATGCGAGTTCAGTAGTTCTACCTTAATATTATAAAGCGACGAGAATACTTTTTGTACGGCAAAAAAACTAAATAATGACTTTTCAACAATATAGCGATGGCTGATTTCAAAACACTGCTTCAGAGCTTTACAAATCGAATCAGTGATCTCCTATCAAACGGTTAAACTGCTGAAATCATGTGACTTTGGCGCTCCGAGTCACTGATTCGATTCACAAAGCTCCGAAGCAGTGTTTGAAATCGGCCCATCACTATATTGTTGAAAAGTCGTTATTTTGTTTTTTTGGCGCACAAAAATATTCTCGTCGCTTTATAATATTAAGGTAGAACTACTGGTAGAACTACTGGTTGAACTACTAAGGTAGAACTACTGAACTCACACAAACTGTTTTAAATATGTTTTTAGTACCTTTATGGATCTTGAGAGAGGAAATGTCATTGCTGTGAATGCAGGCCTCACTGAGCCATTTGTTTAATGTATGTTTAAATGTCTTTTATTTTGTAAATACTGTAATTTTTCCTGGAATACCTGCTTCCTGTTTGTCATGTGCTCCCCTTGTGAATGTGTCATGTTGTCATTGTTTGATCTAGGGTACGTTTACATGACAACAATATGCTTACAGAGGTGGAAAGAGTACTCAAAAAATATACTTTAGTAAAAGTACCATTACATTACAAAAAATGTAATATGAGTATAGTAAAAAGTACTTGTCCAAAAAACTACTTGAGTAAAAGTAGCTTATTTAAAAAGTACTCATGAGTAGTGAGTACTGAGCTGTGGATTCTAAACCCTGTACACTGCAATTTAAACATTTAGAAAACATTGTACATACTGTAATTCACATTTTCTTTTGTTGTTTGTCATAAAGAATGAAGAATATCTATCCATCTTTTTAAAATGCATGAAAACAACACAGAAAGACTAGTACAGAGATGAAAAGATGAAAGAGTTCTCAGTACACTCATCCCCATTGAAATATGAAAAATATGAAAATATGTAAAATCAGGTGTAAGGCCACTGAGTGTGAGCATGCTATTGTTGAAAAGAAACATGCAAAAGAATACAAAAATTCATATCAGTTCAGCATCACACACCATGAGATGGGGTAAGAGAGATTAAAAAAGAGATTAAAAAGGCAATTTATTTCTAAAACTGTGCCAGTTTTAGTGTTTTGTGATAAAGAAATGAGAATATTATCAAACAGTTTACCTCACCTAATGCACTGAAAAAGGATAAGATAGTGAGCTAACACTAATTACACTAATTCCATTTCATTCCATGTTACAATTTAAACATAATGTGCATTGTTCTAGAAAACGGAGGCATCATTCCCTACCTTTTACGCAGCTACATTTACTCAAACTGTTATGCTGATAATATAATTTGTAAGGAAATTTTTGCATCAATAGGGAAATATTTCAGGGGTAACTTTTTCAAAAGAAACACACACACGTATCTTTGCTGTCTCGGTGCTGTTTCGGCAGCATCCACGACTGAATTGAACAAAAAATGCTGAACTAGACTACAGTATGTCAAGAAACAATATCAAAAAGGAAAAGAAGAATAGAAAGAAAATGAAAAAACAAAAGAACAAATTACAGCAAATAAAACAGAGTGCAAGGGGGAAGTAAATATAAAAGTTCAAAACAAAGATAGAAAAAAAAAATATATATATATATACATGTTCATAAACCTTTAGAACTTTCTTATGATATAACTTATCTTTATTAACTAATAAAGATAAGTTAAATCATTAGAATATTACTATTTTAGATAGTATCTAAGATAGATAGATGGCTCCTTTGCCCTTTGCCTGCTAAAGTCCCGCCTCTTTGCCCATTTTCAGTTATCCGGGAGTCACGTGCATGGCAAGCCGTTTTATCATTTAAACCTTTGTTCTGACTATAAATATATTTAAAGATAGTAACAATTGTATTTTGACGAGTGATAATTATAATTCGACTAGTCAGAATGGCAATTAGAGATATCTGCAATTATAATTGCACTAGTAATAAATCCGATTTGAGATATCTGTAATATATATTTTGACTAGTCAAAACTCCATTTAAGATATCTGTAATGATGTCATAGATATCTTTAAAAGATGCGTCATTTATCCGCAAAGGTAATTAGAGATATCTCTAATTTAATTGCCACTAGTGCAAATTATAATTTGAGATATCTCTAACTGGGTTTTGTCTAGTCATAATCAAATTGGAGATATATTTAATTACAATTTCTACTAGTCAAAACTCATTTGTAGATATCTGAAAATATTTTCCAATTGAAGTCAATGGAAGAATATGACTAGTCATAAAAGCATTGTAGATATCTGTAATGTATATTACGACTAGTGTTGCACGATATACCGGTACTAGAAAGGTATCGCGATACCCTGCTTTTAAAAACGGTTCGGTTCTTCATTTTATTAGTACCGGTACTTTGAGTGGCAGCTGTATTTCCTAAAGTGCGACAGCAGGGGGCAGTGTGCGTGCAGCGCTCTGCTTCAAATGCACATTGAGTGCGTTTATTCCTCTCAACTGTGCAATGGCTTTTATGGTGACGAAACGAGAGGTATGGTTGCATATACAGGTGCTCTTGCAGACCGTCCACAAATTGTTGAGAAAGCAGATGCACGAAGCGAAATATGGCATTATTTTGCTTACATTGCCGACAGCCAGGGCAAGCCCACGGACACCACAAAGCCCGTGTGCAAAAGATGTTACAAAATAACGCAAGTGAAGGGAGTCAAAAGCATCTTGCCGTCAAACATCCCGATTTGTACAAAGAATTTAAAGAGCGACAGGTTAGTGTGATACCAGCATTATGTTTATGCTCTCAAACATTAAATGAGTGTTATTTATTTATTTTACTCGTGCAAGCAGACCTGAGGTGTATTATTGAGTCTAAGTTTATAAGTGATATCTGGTTGCAATAATAAAGTTAATTTAAAAATTCATAAATATGTGAAGGGTATATACAGTTATTGTAATCCAATTTATGCTTTAATAACATTGCTCTAAGTATTTACAGTAATCTAATTTTTACAATAATCTTACTGTCAAAAACACCTATATGTATAAAAAACTGCAAAAAAGCATAACAGCAAATAATTTACAATTTTATTGAGCATGAAAACAATAAACATTAAAAATTATATTAAATCTAACCTCACGGCAATGAAGCTCAAATCCAGAATTATCAGCCTGCACACTGGTGAAGAAGTTCTGTCATTTGTTATTTATTTACTTTTCCTGCTGTTTTAGGTTTTTGCCATAGTATCGTTTAAGTATCGGTATCGTGATATTTAAGTTAGGTATCGTATCGAAGTCAAAATTTTGGTATCGTGACAACACTAATTACGACTAGTCAAATTAACATTGTAGATAGGCTATCTTCAATGCATATTATGACTAGTCACAATCACATTGTAGATCTTAATTGCAATTACGACGAGTCAAAATTGCAGAAGAGATATCTGGAACTGGAATTATGACTAGTACAGGAAGGAGTATTTAATGCTAAAACGGCTTGCCATACACGTGCGGTGACGCGGCCTCATTTTCGCTTCAAAAATGCTCTTCAGAAATCTACGGGTGACGTCACGGACACTACGTCCATATTTTTTTTTGGTTCTTCCCCATAGGTAACATCGCAAAACTTATGCTAAAACTTTTTCTGCTGGAAAGACCCGCAACCCACGCTGCTAACATTCATGTAAGCTTAATTTAAAATCTTTAATCATCATTAAAGTTCTGAAAATGTTGATTATGAATATAAGTAGCCTAGCTATAAATAGGCATCAATAGCCTATAAGTAGGCTTTATTATAGGTCTATAAGTTTTGCGTATTTAATGTGTATGTATCTATTCTTGCAGAGATAATCAGCTGAGACGGACACTTACGAGAGTATGTCAATCTAGGCATTTTCTAATCATTTTCTCCTCATCGTTTTGTGTGTGACTTGATTTCATCAGTTACGACTAAACTTAGCTAAGTTAATCTTTCACGTTTTATTTTTATTCTGTAAAGTAAAAGTAAGCTACGTTTAAAGTTATGTCAAATATGTCTTTGCTCCTCGACCATATACACAAAGTATTATTGTACTGAATAAGTGCTCATTTAATTGACTAAAAGAAACAACATTAATACACAGTTTAAGGGCGCGGTTACACTTTAGAATACTGATCCTTCATTAATGAATAACTACACAGGAACAAAGGAGTAATGCATTATTAACACTAGTAATTACTATTAACTAACAATAAACTCTGATGAATGAATTAGTAAGTAATAGAAGGTGGTAATTGAATTGAAGTAATTGAAGGTGGTAGTTGACTGTTTTTGCATACCTCCCAGAGAACTACTAAGAACTAGCTACTATATACACATGTTCATAATTAACATGAATGATGCATAATATATAATTAATTCTAAAGTGAAGGTCACGGTAACACACTAGTAATGACTGAAGTATTACCAAATATTTGAGAAGGAATTACTAATTATTTGGATCAGTATTCTAAAGTGAAAAGCATGATAACTCAGTAACTACTGAAGTCTTTGTAAACTTTTGATGTTTTTGTATGTTTTTGTACAGTAATTCCTTATGATATATTTGGTAACACTTAAGTAATTACTAGTGGGTTACCAAGATCTTCACTTTAGAATACTGATCCAAATAAGTAGTAGTTACTTTAGAGTTATATAGTAACTCTTGAGTTATTACTATCCAATACTTTACAAAAACCTCAAAAGTTTACAATGATTTCAGTAGTTACTAGAGAGTTATCATGTTTCTCACTTTAGAATATTGATCCAAATAATTAGTAATTCCTTCTTTGGTAATACTTCAGTCATTACTAGTGGGTTACCGTGATCTTCACTTTAGAATTAATTATACATTATGCATTATTCACATTAATTATGAACATGTATTTAGTAGTTCTTAGTAGTTCTCTGGGAGGTATGAAAAAAACAGTAGTTACTGATTAGCTAATAGTGAACACCTTCAACTGAGCACTATTACTTACTAATTCATTCATCAGAGTTTATTGTTAGTTAATAATTACTATAGTGTTAATAATGCATTACTCATTTGTTCATGTGTAGGTATTCATTAATGAAGGCTCAGTATTCTAAAGTCTTACCAAGGGCGCTTACATTTTTTCTCGTCATCTAGTGTTTCGCAGTAAGGACATTTCCCGATCTCACGCTGTGCCAAATGTGAGCGCTGCAGCTCAGAGTGGAAGCCATATTACAGCCCCTGCACTCACTAACAATACAATAACAGGCAATGTCCACATCATACATAATGCACCCGGTAAGTAAAATGTGTTGTACATTCATAGATGCTGATAAAATGACTATCATTTTCTGATGATGGATTCAGTATTTTCATGTCTGTAATCACTGGTCATATGCTAAAATGTGTGCATTGTTGTGCTAGAAAAAATGATGTATCCGCCAATAAAGTTATATTAGTGCTGATTTAGATTTAGACAATTTATAATTTATAATTAAATGACATTCAAAGCAATTTTGTTTATAATTGTCTTAAGGTTTCACTTGGAATCACCCACATTCTGAAAAATCACAAACCTCAGGTAATAGATAAATCTGATTTTGAATGTTGTACCTTCCACTTTTTAATTTAGCAGCTATTTACAATCTGCTCTGAAATTACTCTATTAGAATCAGAATAACCCTGTGGACATTGCTTATTTTTTTCTGCAGCAACAAAGTCATTGGTTTCCAAATATAAGACACGGATCTGCAGTGAATATCAGTATGTGACTGAGTATAACTCTCTGCCTGGTGAACATGTGTTGCTTTCTGAGCGCTTCACACAACCTCTGATCCTTCGGAGACATAGAGGTCAAAAAGAGAGAGAAGAAGAGATCTGCTCCAGTGGAGAAAGATTTCAGCAGGTCCTCAGATCCAGGAGCAGTGAAGACTCTGTCCATCTGAACTCTCTGTTTGACCCAGATGGTCATGGGATCAGTCCTAGTTCTGTAATACTGCAGGGAAATTCTGGGAATGGGAAAACCTTCACTGTGCAGAAGATCATGATGGACTGGGCATCTGGTGACCTCTACAAAGAGCGGTTTGATATTGTGTTCCACTTAAAGTGTAAAGAAATAAACCGCATTCCTGGCAAAAACAGTTTGGTGGAGATCCTGAGTTACAGCTGCAGTTTAACACCAGATCAGATCTCACAGATGTTACAGCATTCTCCAGAGAAGGTGCTTTTCATCATTGATGGATTTGATGAGCTGAAACTCACACAGGACATTTATCACACGTCACCAAACACTGATCTGCTTCAGAAAGCCTCATCTGTGGCCATTCTTTGTGACCTGCTGAGGGGTCGAATCATGCGAGAGTCCTTCCTGCTGGTCACCTCCAGATCTACAGCTACAGACACACTGAGTAATCTGCTCAAAGGACCTCATAGTTACTCTGAGATAATTGGTTTCTCTGAGAGGGGAGTGGAGGAGTACTTCCAGAAGTTTTTTCAGACTGAGGAGCTTTTCAGGAAGGCTTATACATTTGTGAAGACAAATGAAACCCTCTTCACTGCCTGCTCCATTCCTGTCGTCTGCTGGATCATCTGCACAACTATCCAGGAACGTTTCACAATTGGTGCAGATGTGACAAGTGGCTTAGAAACAACCACCTCCATCTACGCTGACTTTGTGTGCACTCTATTGGAGCATCACTGCCAGGGTTTGAGTCAGTCTGTCCTGACCCTGCTGAGGAGTCTGGGTAAGCTGGCAGAGAGAGGGATTCTGGAACAGCAAGTTTTGTTGGATGAGAAAACTGTTTATGGAATGGTTTCAGACCCTGCTTGCAGTCCATTCTTGTGCAAGTTCCTTTTTAAGAGAAGAATCCACCAGGAGACGATGTTCAGTTTTATACATCTCAGTTTTCAGGAGTTCTTCACTGCTCTGTACTATGTCCTTCTGGATGAAGCACAGTCTAAGAGGAAATTTAGACAGTTATTTTCCATTGATGCAGACCAAGGTGATTTTGCTTATAGTCCTCCACGTTTTGCAGCTGTGGTGCAGTTTGCTTTTGGTCTGTTGAATAAGTACGTGAGGCGCACTCTTAGGAAGAAACATGGTCTGATTGTTCATCCAAACACACAGGCCTATCTGAAAAACTGGATTTTGAAAGATATTCAACATGTTTTTCCACGTTCGAATAGAGTGACCTTTTGTCTACATTGTCTCTATGAACTTCATGAAGATGACTTTGTGAGAGAAGCTATGAAAGCCTGGAAGACGATTGATGCATATGGTGCAGTGCTAAGAAGAACAGACTGCTGGGCCCTGCTGTACTGCTCTCAGTGCTGTCAGTGCATCAAAGAACTGCTTCTCGTCGATTGCAAATTAACATCTGAAAAGTTGTTTATGATTCTACCTGCACTCCTCAAGTTTAAGAAATTATGGTAAGGTGCTGTCTGTTTACACCACCACCACTAGACTGGTTAGTTAACTTGCTGAAGGATTCCTAATGTAATCCCTTATATGCGAGTCTTACAACTTTCAATCTAATAACAGAATAATATTAAAATAAACGTTTAAACTTATTTGTTTTTTTGCATAACATCTCTGAAGGTACATTTTTCACTCAAATCTTATATTTAAATATTCCTTTACTAATACATATTTTATACATGTTTTTAAATATGTCATTGTTTTTGTGGTTTGTTATTGGAAGTTTAACTTGATTATTTTTGTTGGTCCCACTTTATATTAAGATTTAAATGAATTAATTACACTGTTGACCCTTCCATTACCCCTTAACCCAGTCTTAAACATAACCACCAGACCTTACCTGTATCCAACCTCAGTAGCAGCAAAAGTGATTTGAAATACAACATGAACATGAACCCAAGTACATTTTACCTAACAATTATTTTTGTAAGTACATAATTCAAGATACTTAATGTAAAGTGTGACTAAAGTTCTGGATTTGACTTTGAAGGTTAACTCCAGAAGATCCATCTGACTCTGATCTTGCTGAACTGATGTGTGCTCTCACAAGAGGACAGACCCTGAGCACACAGCTGTAATGTCTCAAAATACCTTTTAAACATTTAATGTTTTTATGCACACATGAGCTATTATACTTGAGTGTGCTTTTGTTTTATTTTTAGTTCATAGATATATTTCTCTCTGGTTTGCAGTGTTGATGTCAACCCCAGAAGAACAAATTTTGAGAATTCTTCTGTCGATTCACTGAATCTGTCAATCAGTGAAGAGCTATCCAGGTGAAGAAAAAGTGAACTCTTTTTTTTTTCTGTTCATCAAATAGCTGTTTCTCATGATAATAATACTATCATAATATATAATATCATGATGATAATACTTTGGATAACCAGTTATATCATCACCTTGTTCAAAAGCCATAATAGCGTAATAACCTTTCATAATTACAACATAATTACCCTTACCCATACAAATGTATGCCTGGCAAACATCTCACATTTATCTGGCTTGTTTGTTCTCCACAATCTTATAGCTTCAGATTATAATTATGGTAGTAATAATGCAGCTAAATTGGTGACTTAAAGCAGATCAAAATAAAGTATCACACTTTCAGCTTCTTTGATTACTGCTGATGATGCAAATAATGGATGGTACACAACAAACCATGAATTAATCATAATATTAAAAACAAAAATAGCAGATCTTCTAAGAAAAAACTTGTTGGTTTATAGATACAACAACAACACTGATGCCAAATCTCTCTCTCTCTTTTATAATAGTATCTGCATTGGAACTCCATTTTGTCAAGTCCCAGCCGCATCTTTGCGATCACTCCGTCTCACCTTTCCACACACAAAGCTAATCAACATCGATTGGACCAAACTTTTTCAGCTAATTCACCAAAAGGATTCAGATGCATTATTGCATTTTCTCTATTCTTTCTCTAAACTGAAAAAGATGAAGATGAAAGTGGACAGTCTAAGTAAGATGTGGTCTGTTTGGGCCCTCCAAATCATCCAGAACTGCTCCAGTCTGACAGAACTCGAGTAAGAAAAAGATCTGACATCACTTTCTGTCTTCTTCCTATATGAATATGTCTGTTGTTAGGAATAGTCCACCCAAAAAAGAAGTAATTTATTTTACTCACCCTCATGTTGTGCCAAACCTGTATGACTTTCTTTCTTCTGAGGAACACAAAAGAAGTTATTTTAAAGAATGGTGGTGTCCCAAACAGCTTCGGATCCCACTCACTTTCATTGTATGAACAAAAAATACAACATAATTCAATGGGAACAAAACTATTTTCTTACTGACCTTATTCAAATGATCTTTTGTGTTGTGCAAATGAAAGTCAGTCATACAGGTTTGGAATGACATGGCAATGACATAATATTTATTTGAGTGAACCATCATTTTAAAACATTACCCCATTTCATTCAGTGAGATTTAAAGCGAGATTACACAATGATCACAAATTCTCCCTCCTGAGGTAATGAAAAACTTAGATACGCAAAACTGTTTTGTAAACAATATCTAGATCAAAAGAACTATTGTAATTTTATTTTGCAATGCTCCTGCTAGTAGATAACCTCAACTAATAAATATCCCATCTGTATATGTCCCTTATCCATTTAAATAGTTATGCAATTGATCGAATGAATGTGTGAAAAGCATAAGTATAAAGTATGGCATAAGCAGGCCCTAAAATCTAAATCATTTTATCTGTATAATGTGTATCTAGGGTGGATGCTGACTTTTTGCTGGAGGATGGAATCAAGATCTTGCAGAGGTCACACACAAGACCAGCCTGCATTATGATTTTTCATGGGTTTGTATTGGTTTATTAGTACTTTACAATAAGTCTTCAGTCTTGTTAACTAAATACTTTAGTATTTAGTTAACAAGCAACAGCAATGTAGTCAATGTAGTCAATCGTTATTTGAAGCGCCATGTTACTTTCAAAAGGTGATTTGCTCTATTTTGATTGCTACTATAGACATCAGTGTTTATATCTATAACTATAAACCTTTGTCCCAGTACTTCTGTGATAATTTGAATTATTGTAAGACATAACGATACTGTGTGCGTGTTTCATACCTAAACATGACAACTGATCTCTCTGGGTCAGCGGCAGCACAAACGCAGATTTAAATGTTCCAGAACTTTCAGTGATTTTGTCAAAGTTTTAATAGACACTGGCGAATCATTGTCATTTAGGAATATGAGCACGTTGGTGTTAGTTAATACTTTAACAAATGAGACCTTATTGTAAAGTATTACTGGTTTATCTTCATACATAAAGCTTTCAAGCTTTAAAAAGGGCACAAAACACCATAAAACTTGTGCAGCATATTCCATATCCTCTAAAGTCACATAATACCTTTATATGAGGTGAAAAAAAGTGTGAGAATTGCCTGCTAATCTACTTAATTAGCAACATAACAACATAAATTTTGGTCTGTTTCTCACACAAATCATTGTTATAACTGTAATTAAACTCTATTAAAAGCAAATGTCAGGTTTGTTAAAGACTCTGTAGTGATGTTGTACTTTGTGCTTTCTGATAAAGGTTCATATGCAATAAACAGTCTCGAAAATGCACAAATTATAAAGACCGTCAACTCAGCTGCAACCAGGAGTTGAAGATTCTTCTGAATTCCCAGGGCTTTTCTATGGAGACTTTGCGAAAGTAAGTTAAGACTCAGATTAACTAAGAATGCATCAGTAACAATGAGAACTGTAATATGACACCAACTGGTGAAAAGTTTTTATTTTATGATTTATACAATTCCATTTGAATATTGTATATTATATGTACAAGCTTTTAATGCAAAAGCATATGATCATATGTGTGTGTGGATCCTAACCTACTGATCAGCTTTGAATATATAGGCATATATCTACATGTTTTAATGTGTTTTATCTCTTGTATCTCCATTTCTAAGGCCCTTGTTTTGGAACTAATGGTACAGCTTGATAACTAGGAGAAAACTACACAAGCAGCATCTTTAGAGCAATGGACGGGAATAAAGACATCAACCAAGTATATCTAAAATCATTTAGGTGCATTGCAATATTAATAGTCATGTGTCAGTTTATTTGTATATTGCGTTTCACATATTGTTTCAAAGCAGATTTACAGAGATTTACAATTTAACAGCTTAGAGTTGAATGACAGTAAAGTTTATGTGTGAAGACAATATAAACTCTCAAGCATTTGGGATTTGCTTTATGGAATATATATTGTATATAATTGTATATAGTAGTTGGCATTTTAATGTATGCATTGACATGGAGAATTATGAATCTGTAAGGTTTTGTACAATTTTTTAATAATTTGGTGTACTGACAAGCCTATTTACTATTTGATGATGTTCATCACTGCCACTCTTAAATGACACATATAAACAACAGGGTTAAGATTTCGGTCATATCGCCCACCCCTAGTTAACGAAAGGCATGATACAAAATATCTTCAGTCCCCTAGTGTGCAAGCCAAAGGTGACTGTGGGAAGGAATGAAAACTTAATTTTAGGGACTTGACTGTTGGTGTCTTTTAGAAGAGTCATATTAGAACGTATGTATATGATTTCTCAGTACGAAGACTAAAAACGAAACATGAAAACAAAGTCTCCGTCTCTGTATTAATTTGTATTAATTTGCATCAGTCATGAATTAGGGGTACTTGGGGTACCACTTCCAGGAACAGTTCACCCAAATATAAAAAATATAATTTACACAACCTTGTTTTTAAAACCTGTATGACTTCTTCCGTGTTGCCAACTGCTTTCAATTGAAAGTAGCTAAAACTGATAGCTAAATTTCATCATGATGGCAAAATCATTGATCTATAAATATGAATAGATCAGTGGGCAAAATAAGAACCTAGATAAGGTTTGTCCAAGAAGTTGCTAGATTTATCTCTAAACTTTTGAAAAAAGTCTCAAAAGGGGCAGGGAAGTCACTAAATCTAGTGACAAAATCCGTAAATTGACAATATTCTGAAGCCAATTACAGATTCCTTCATAGATCACTGAAATTACCAACATGCATATTAATATCTGGAAGTTTACTTTGACAAAATTTTACCTGGGGTTGGATCTGTGGTCAGTGGGTTTTATTTCTGAGGAGGAACATTTTAAAAATAAGTCTAATTTAATTCATTAGGACTTGATAATCATAGTTTGGTAGAGTCACTTTGGTCCACAGCTCCACGAGTAGAATTCTGCATAACTGCATGAGTGATGAACAGAAAGCTGTAATTGCTCACAGAAAATCTGAAAAAAAAAAAAAAAATGAGATTGTGCTGGTCAAACACTTAATGCTGAGTATGAGGGGGTGAAATGCATTTGCGTGCCGGTGGAGGACCGTCCTCACTCCCCTCTGGATCAGCACTTTGACAGCATGGCTGAGCGGATCCAACAGAACCACACTGGAAGCTCGCTGGTGTTCTGCTCTGCTGGTAGAAGCAGGTCTCAGTGTCTAATCATGCCGTATCTCATGAGGTTTGAGGGAGTCTCACTGCTTCAGGCTCATCAGCAGGTTCTGGCTGCACGACCCTTCATCCGGCCAAACGCAGGGTTCTGGAGGCAACTGCTTCAGTATGAGAGGAAACTGACCCACTGCAACAGCATCAGGATGGTGGCCACCTCACAGGGCGTCCTACCTGAGGCCGTCCAGCTCACACAGGACTCGTCATCACACTGCCTTAATTTATAATTCACTAGGTTGTTTTGAACTGGATATATTTATATGGTGTATCTGTGTTTTTAAAACTTATGTTTATACGAATCAAAAAAAATCATGTATTTTTTAATAACATGTTTGAACCTGGTTTTTGATGTTTCATGGTAATACCATGGTATTCCTTGAAGTACCTTCATTTACTATTTATGAATATGGTAATCAATTGGTAAAGTGAACGTGACACATGAAGGCCAAGTAGTGAGCACTGCAAACTGTGATAAACACCTAGAGTTGTGGCACCCAGGGAGTGATTGTGGGTTAGGTGCCTTGCTCAAGGGCACCTCAGTCATTTCCTGCAACCTTTGGGTTACCAGTCAGACTCACTAACCATTAGGCCTTGACTGAAAGAAGTAAAAGTGAAAAGAAACCAGTAACATCTGATACTTTAATTGTACAATGGTAAATACTAAAAAAAAGGAAGTGGTCATATTTGTGGCTTTCTTATTATCTGTGCAGATCATAATAGCAGTGCCTCACCGCAGTTACTAAAACTGACTATAATAAAAATTACCTCAGAGGACAGAGTTCATTTTAACCCTGTAAACCTTTAGACAAAATCTAAAATATAATCTAAAAAAAAAGTTTGCATATGTGTTTTATGTTTTGTATCTGTCACATTTAGAGTTTGTTTTTTGATCTGTTTCTCTGTCCGTGTTTGAGCTTTTTTGTTCATCTAATAGTTTCTAGTTCAGTTTCTATCTGTTCTTTGTCTAGCATTGATTTATGACAGTGTGCCTCGTATATGCTTCTATTTATTGTTTGGATTATTATATTGAATATATCTCCTTTATCATGCAGTTCAGTACATCCTCCACATCTACATCAGGCTTTTATGGCCCATATAGTATCATATAGTGTGAATATGTAGCTCAGACTCAGTGGGAAAAAACACCTGAAAACACCTCAATTTTATTCAGAGACCAAATTAACAAAAAATATTCATTTTGGTGCAAATGTTATTTGTATGAAATTCTGATAAACATATCAGCTGTCACTGTATCTTCTAATAATATGTCATAATAAGATGACATTTAAATATGTTTTATGATCAAAGCTCTCTGTAGTTTTAATTATGGTGGGTAAAATATAATTAAATGCAATACAACTATAATCAAGCCTGAAAAATTATGTAGGCCTATGGATAATCACGTAAACATAAGATGCTTCAGTCCAGCTGCTCTTCTTGAAATATTATTTAACAATATAAGTTTGTTTCAAGATTTCATAGATGTGTACCACAACCTGAATGTGTACAATTACACTAAAAGACCTTTTACTCACTTTAAAAAATAAAAGTATGAACTATCAGGACAGAAGGCAACGGTCCAGGAGTGCCGCTGTCCTGCAGAGTTTAGCTCCAACCCTGAAAAAAAAAAATCATATATTTCATGTCTATTTATTTAGCTACTTAATACATAAATAGTATTAAGAATTGTGAGCAGCGTTTCCTAAAAGCACCAGCAGGGGCGGACTGGCCATCTGTGTGATCTGGAGAATCACAGAACGGCCGGTTAATCCAGGACGGCCGGCGGGCCGGCCCACCACCCGCCGCCACGCACGCACGCAGTCATCATCTGTTTTTTTCCCCCACTAATCTGTTTCACACTCCAGTACTGTAGGGGGCAGCAATGCACCTTTAAGTTGGATGCCAGCTGCACTGGCCGTGGCCGCCAAGTAAGCAGCAAAGACGTTAGATCAGTGGTCTCAAACTGCCGGCCCGCAACTGATCTAAAAAATAAAACATAATCCGGCCCGCTAAATTATTATTATTATTATTATTATTCTCTAGTTGCTACCTGTCTGATATGCAAAGAAAAAGTCGCCGTTCTAAGGGGCATTCGCCGCATTCTCCTTCTTTCCAATGCGCTTTCGCTCCAGTGGCGTCTGTCGTTGCTATGCAACCATGAGCGCGCTTGCCTAAATTACAGTAAAAGCACTCGACTTTAAGTCACAAGCGCCGATTTAAACCACCGAAACGCGTCCGATGCAGCCATTAAACGTTACCGATGCTCAAACGGCATCTTGGAGAAATGTGGCCCAGCTGTGTGAACGCAAGCGCTGCAGGTGTCTGTCAAGAAACAGAAGAGTGTACAAATGTATTCAGGGATTGTATTTGTTCAGTGCAAGATTTTAATGTTATTTAAGCTAACATAAAGTAAGGGAAAATACTTCCACTAGATGTTAAAAACTAATAATGTATGTAACAATGAGAGATTTTTATTTTTTTGGTAAAATAAAGTTGATATATAGCTCCAGTTTTTTTGTTTATTTCTGACCCCTCCACGCCACAAGTGTTGCTGGTTTTGTTCCTAAATTTCCGGGTTTTTTTTTATTCCATATATTTTGTTGGATGTGAGAAGTCGAACTAGACTATTTCAATTAGTAGTATTATATTAGTAATAGTATTATAATTATATTACACTCTGTAACAATGAGAGACACTGCTGTTTACATTTAGTATGGTAAATAAGATATTTATAGTATAGGTATAAAAATATTTTAGTAGGCCTAATGAAATTTGAAGTAAATGAGAAATAATGCAAAGGAAAGTAAATTTTCTGAAATGTTGCGCTTTCTTGCGCTTGAAGGATAATATGGCCCTCCTATGAGGTGTCAATCACAGAAACGCCCCCCCGACAATTTGAGTTTGAGACCCCTGCTATATGAGTATTCAAGTTAATCTAATATGCTTTTAACACAACATCTAGTCAACATAAGTGCTATTGCTATAATTTGGATGGTATAGTATCATGAACCACAATTAAAGTCTTGTGACACTCATGCCAGGCGTTATTGTTGTTGTCGAGTTTCCGCACGCCGATTGCTTTGGGCCGGGCCTAGTCAAAGTCCAGGGCCGTTTTTTAGTCCCAGTCCGTCCCTGAGTGGCAGTGGTTCGACTACGATGCTTTTGGGAAACGTAACTCACTATCCTACTATCTCCAGTGGAGGGGTCGAAAATATGATAGGCGGGGCAGAGAACTCAGACATCCGGTTCATGTCGAGGTAATGTATCGTTACGCGAATTTCAGATCTAAGAAGCATTGTTGATAATAAAGCGTCTTAAAATGTAACAAAAACGCGTCCCTGAGAAGCCAGGTGAGATTCTCTGTGATGTCGTCGTCGTTTTGTGTACGTTTCAAGTGGTTAAAGTTCAAACACCTCCTGTATCTGTAAAGTTTTGTTTTTAAGAAAAGGCCAGACTTGGGTTTATTGTACTTTAATACTATAAAGTGTATGTAGCGCATAGGGTAATGTTTAGCAATGCTAGAACTTTTCAAACTAGGATCCATTAGATTTACCTTTGTTTTATTTTTCTAGAGAACAACTTAAGTCAGCTCTCTCCAACTGGACATGTCACAGACACTTATGAGACACCATGGATCAAGACTCAGAGCGTAAGTACCATTATATGGTAAAAGAAGAGAAAGTCATATGCAAAATAGTCTGTGTTACACTGAATAAAAGTGAAGTGGCCCAAATAAACATTTGCTACACATAAAAATGTATGGAGGTCATTGCAAATCATATGCACACTTTTAGTGAGACATTTCATGAAATTAGTTCTGATAAAAATCTATTTCAGCTCACATAAAAAAATACTATATAAAATACTAAAAGTATAGTGCTTTTGTACTATACTATAGTAAAGTAGCTACTTGAATTAATTTGTTGTGGTAATTCTATAGTTTTTGTGGTAATATAACAACTATAGCAATATAAACAAATTACTTTACCCAATACTGTACTACGTTTTCTACAACTATAGGGTATATTAAACTACAATGAATACACTACAGTTTACTGTAGTAAAATTAAAGTATACTACAGTATTTATTACAGTTGATCAGTTCACTATAGGTAATACTACAGTATGCTGTAGGATTCACTAACAAAGTGTTGTAAATACTGTAATATGTACAGTATACTACAATTTACTATAGTAAATACTATAGTATTTTTTCATGCGGGGGGACTGGGGACCACTTAGCAAACTTCCAAGGGGGCCACAGAATGACTTAAAATTATATATTATTATTATTAATAATATAATTAATATAACATACTTAATATAATACTAATATACTAATATAATAATCATATATCAGTAATTCATATGAACAATAATAATATATTGTTATTATTATTATTAATAATTTTTATATTTCATATTCAACTAAATCAAGATTAATTGGTAACACTTTACAATAAGGTTCATTAGTTAATTAATGTATTAACGAACTAACCATGAGCAGTACATTTGTTGATGTTAGTTAAAGAAAGCACAGTTGTTCATTGTTTGTTCATGTTAGTGCATTACCTAATGTTAACAAGATTTTAATAATGTATTAGTAAATGTTGAAATTAACATTAACAAAGATGAATAAATGTTGTATACATGCAGTTCATTATTAGTTCATGTTAACTAATGTTAACTAATGAACCATATTGTAAAGTGTTACCAATGATAAGAATTGCAAAAAAAGAATTGTGGTTAATTAATATACCAATATCAACACTCACAGTTTCTGTTAATAATATATTATACTATGCAGGGGGCTCTTGAATTTTTCAAGTCAAAAAGGTTGAGAACAGCTGATCTATTTTCAATGGAATTGAAAAGTTTAAGTGTGACTTAAATGTCCAAATTACTCTTTGATGTTTAAAATAGGTATATGTTGAATGTCTAAAATCTGCTGTTTTGATATCCTTTCTTGTGGCCAATTATCATTTTATTATCTCTCCACCAGGTGCTCGGTTTGTGGATGCCCACTGGGCGACACTTGTCCAGAAAGTAATCATGGTGATGCCGATAGCGGATGAGCTGCGGTCAGCTGGTATGCTGGAGTGGGAGCCGTACTGTAAGATCAAAGCAGCAGATATAAACCAGGAGAAAATGAGAGAGTTTTATGAAGTCCTGCACTCTGGAGGAGACAAGGTTAAATCTGCCTTTTATTCTAGTCTGGAAAAGCATGAGCAATCTCTGTTTAGATCCTTGGGTATGTGCACACGAATTTTGGCTATTATACCACATGCATCTAGACCTTTGTACTGAGATATGTTCTGTTAAATGCTACCTGTAAAATACCTTTTACAGGTAGCATTGCTGAAACTGCAGAAGCTCTTGTAAAAAGCTTAAGTGAGTATTTCTTAAATTTCTTAATTCATCATCTTAAGTTTCATTTGACTTAAATGCTTATGCTTAGGTTGGATGCCTGTTTAAAAAAATTACAAAAATACAAAGTAACAGGTGTTTTTGTAAGGATAGTTACATGAAAATTCTGTCATCATTTACTCAACACTCTAATCCATATAATGGAAATGAATGAGGACTAAGGCCGTAATGCTACAAAATTGCAAAAAAAAAAAAAAAAAGCGCATGAAGCCATACAATAGCCAGTGGCATTTGTGGTCAAATGGAATCGATGCTTTATTTTTGAAGGCCCTACAACCTTCATAGGCATTTTAAAGCTTCAGAATGGATGGTTAAGAGTGAATATTGCCTTAAATTTTGGTCCGTATCTTTGGTTCATATCTGTATAACTTCAAAACACTATGAATATAATGCAAGTTGCACAGACCATGATGCTTTTTTCTGTCATTCTGGGGCTTTACAGGCCCAGTCCCCAATCTCCATTCATTTTTATTATGGAAAAGAAGTGGTTTGAAACAAGATGAGTGTTAGTCAGTTTTCATTTTTGGCTGAATTTTCCCTTTTAAATTAAGTTCAACAGTGCTTACAAGCTGATATGTCCATTACTCACTAACAATGTATTATACACAGACAAATATAAGAAGTGGATCCAGAAGGAATATGAATATGTGAGTGAGTATAACTCTTTGCCTGGTGAATATGTGCTGCTGTCCAAGCGCTATACACAACCTCTGATCATCACGAGACACAGAGAGAAGAGAGAGCGAGAAGAAGAGATGTGTTCCGTGGGAGAGAGTTTCCAGCAGCTCCTCACCTCTAGGAATAATGCGGACAAGGGCAGCTCAGTCTTGGATGAGCTTTTTAGCACTGATAATAAGGGAGTCAATCCTAGTGCTGTCATTCTTCAGGGGAACTCTGGGCATGGCAAATCCTTCACAGCTCAAAAGATTATGCTGGATTGGGCATCAGGAAACCTCAGCAGAGAGGAATTTGATTGTCTTTTTCACTTGAAATGCAAAGAATTGAACCACATATCTGGAGAGCAGAGTTTGGCGGAGCTCTTGAGCTACAACTCCGGTTTAACATCGGCCCAGATCTCACAGATCCTGCAGAAGTCACCAGAGAAAGTTCTCATCCTCATTGATGGATTCGATGAGCTCAGGTTTTCATATAGTGACACATCGAATATGCCAAAACTCAGGCATTTTTCTGAAAAAGCTCCAACTGAGGCTTCTCTAAAGGCTTTGTTGAGGGGCCACGTCTTGTCTGAGTCATTCCTGCTGGTCACCACTAGGTCTACAGCTACAAAAACCCTGGGCGGTCTGCTCAAGCACCCTCAGCGCTTCACTGAGATTATCGGTTTCTCTGAGAGGGAGGTGGAGGAGTACTTCAAGAGGTTCTTTCAGGATGAAGAACTCTTCAGGAGCGCTTTTGAGTGCGTGAAGGCAAATGAAACCCTCATTACTGCCTGCTCCATCCCTGTTATCTGCTGGATCGTCTGCACAGTTATGCGGGAGAGGTTCAGTGATGGTGCGGATGCGACAAGTGGACTGGAAACCACCACCTCCATCTACGTTGACTTTGTGTCCACTCTACTGGAGCATCACTGCCAGGGTTTAAGTCAGTCCGTCCTGACCTTGCTGAAAAGTCTGTGTCAGCTGGCAGAGAAAGGGATGCTGAAAAAGCAAGTCCTGTTTGAAGAGAAAAGCGTGCAAGAAACGGTTTCAGGCAGTCCATTTCTGTGCAAGTTCCTCCTTAAGAGAAGAATCCGCCAGGAAACGATGTACAGTTTCATGCATCTCAGTTTTCAGGAGTTCTTCACTGCTCTGTACTACATCTCACTAGATGAAAGAGAGTTTCTGGATAAACTAACAGAGCGATTCCACTCTCAAACACAAAGCTATCTTGCCCTATATTTGGATAAGAACTTTCCACTGAAGTATGGGTGTCCTGAACCTCATTTCCTGCCTGTGATTCAATTTCTCTGTGGTCTCTCTAATAAAGAAGTTAGCAGCACACTTGAAGAGACGCACAATCTGTCCGTCCCTTCCTTTGTACAGGCACAGCTGGAAGAATGGATCCTCCATGTTAGCACAAATGGAGACTACAATTACTTGCCCTTCATTCTCCACTGTCTCTATGAACTCCACGAGAAAGAGTTTGTGCAGAAAGCCATGGAAGCTTGGCAGGAGTTAGACATGTCCTGGGATCAACTGAGCAGGACAGACTGCTGGGCGTTGTTGTATTGTCTGGACTGCTGTCCTCACTTCAGAAGCCTGAAGATCAACTTTGCAGCTGAAGAGCTGAAGATGCTTCAGCCTGTATTGTGCAGGACCCCAAAACTAGAGTGAGTGTGCAAATCTAGTCATGAACCAATTGGGAATATTGACTGCTAACAGTTATTTTTTTATGTTTTGGACATTAATGTGAACGTCACTTCAAAGTGAAAAATGAAAAAGCTAAAGGCTGGAATACACTACACAACTTTTAAAATCTGAACAGATTTTAAAAGTTTGATATCCTCTGACTGGACGGATTCATAATCTGAAGCTAAAAAGTTCCATTAAAGTCTACACAACTCTCTGTGAAATCTGTCGACTCTGCCCAAAATCTGCAAACGGGTTCTGACTTTTGACAACTAGCATTGACTCGTCCAGACTTTAAATTAGGGCAGAAGTTTGTGTAGTTTACTCTAGCATTACAGAGGCAGTAAGCAATTTCTGTGAAATGCCGTTGAAAGTGAATCAGACTGAGCACCACAACACACTTGTAGCCAATCAGCAGTGTCCACTCATGATGGGGGAGGAGAGAGAGTGAGCAAGAGCTAGATTTGAAAAAGACAGTAGAAAGAGAGATGACTAAGAGACATTACAAAAGATACAGAATGGTCAGAGAAATATCACTGAATAAAGAAGGGTTATCATCAGGCAAGAGCTTTAGGATGAAGATAAATATTAGATAAGCTTAACAGAGCTGGGGCCTGTACCATGAAGCTGGATTAGCTGGCTAGCCAGGTAAGTTTCAGATTAGTTTGCGCCAATCCCGGGTTTTCAGTACCACGAAAGTGACTTGGCTTTTAGCTGTATTCATCGCCATGGTAACTTAGGCTCCACAGCTAACCTGCTCCGGGGCGGGTTATGTTCTGGGTTAGAGATCTCAAACTGAAATTGGACCAATCAGATGTACGCTAAGTGACACTACACACCCAAATCACTCTCCCAGTTTCTCTTCCTCCAAATTAAAGGTCATTATATAGTAAAAACAAATATTTAATGATAATACTTAGGACCATGTGATATTTCAGTTTTTCTTTTTTAATAAATCTGCAAAAATGTCAACAATTCTGTGTTTTTCTGTCAATATGGGGTGCTGTGTGTACATTAATGAGAAAAAAAATAAACTTAAATGATTTTAGCAAATGGCTGCAATATAACAAAGAGTGAAAAATATAAGGGGGTCTGAATACTTTCCGTACCCACTGTATATATATATATATATATATATATATATATATATATATATCATATGTAATATAAATAAGGTGTAAATATACTCTTTATATGACTACATGTGACCTTGTATGTTTGAGTCTCTATCACTATATATTATCAAGTATATAAACTAACCTCAGTTTCACTTGCACTGATAGAGAAATATCATTTCTTTTATTTTTCCTCTTTCATGGACAAGTATTTTCCATTAGTGTAAATGCGTTTAAATTCATTTTGAGTTGCACTGGCTCTCTCGCGAGAAGTGAATCACAGTTTATTTCTGTTGCAAGGCATCTGATTGGCTGTTCACCACTGATGTCACACATTCATGTGCACGCACTCCACTAACTCAGGATCAAAGCCTGAAATGACAGAGAAAGTTGATGATTAGCATCATGGTACCAACAAAGCCGGATTGTAGTGGTTTGGTTTTATCAACTTACAAACTAATCCTATAACCCTGAGTTTGGTACAGGCCCCTGGAGAGACCTAATTGGGAAGGCCTGAAAACAGACTCCATGGTAACATTGGTACAGTTGTTATAATGTTAGCTATAGTAGCAGGACAGTTTTGAGTGTCATTGGAGCATTTTTTTTTTCCGCTTCAGCTATGATAAAGAGACATCCAATCTTGCATTGCATGTTCGTGCATTTTAGGGGGCAAAGCAATGAAGGGAGGGGTTTGTTTGATGGGTGGATTTCAAATATCAACAGTTTTTCTAAGAAATCGCTTACTGCACCTTTATTTTTGAGAAAGTTTTTGTGAGATGTAAAGTCACATTTGTAGGATTTTTAACCTACAATTACGAGGGGGAAAAAGTGGAAGTTGAAGATCAAAGAAATGTTTGAGAAATGCATGCATAATTACGAGAAATACAGTTTCTTTTTATTTATTTATTCATTTTTATTGAGGTGGGCTTCCATAGTTTATCTGTTTGTTTCCAATAAAGAAACAAAAATTTGTTTAAAAGTTACGTGATCAATATGTTAAGTGATTTTTGATGGTTTATTGATTTATTTATTCTTTTTAGGTTGACTGTGCAAAACTTTTCAGACACAGATGTCACTAATCTGCTCTCAGCTCTTGGAGAAGGAAAGCATCTGAGAGAACTGAAGTAAAAATCAGTGACTTTTCAGCACAGAACTGCTAATCTGTTTGTGACTGATTAATGTCACATTGTAACTGATCAGATTATAAATCTCTTTTACAGGCTGAACACCAGCTGTCTGTCAGATCAAAGTGTGCTGCAGGTTCTTAATGCTCTAAACAAACAGAATAGCGTGGGTGGACTTAAGATTGTGGTGAAGAGCATCTCAGCTGACACTGCCCTCATCCTCACTGACTTCCTGCAGAGCAAATTGAAATGGGAGGAGATCAGGTATCAGTAATAAGTATCATTTTCTTACATTTGCATACTTTAAACTTCACACACCTTCATCAATGACTGGCCCCTCACCACTCGCATATCTAAAACCAAAATTCTTGATTTTTAAGTTTAGATATTAATGTTAAAACTCTGTGTTCTGATTGGCAGTTTAAAGACAAATGATGCAGAGAGTCTGTGCTCATCTCTTCGGCTCTTCAGCTTTGAAGGAAAGCTTGTGTAAGGATCTCTCCCACACACCTGGACTCCAATCAATTCCTTTTTGATCGGTTATAATTATTAATGAATCATTAAAGGTGCCATAGAACGGAAAATTGAATTGACCTTGGCATAGTTGAATAACAAGAGTTCAGTACATGGAAATGACATACAGTGAGTCTCAAACACCATTGTTTCCTTCATCTTATGTAAATCTCATTTGTTTAAAAGACCTCCGAAGAACAGGCGAATCTCAACATAACACCGACTGTTACGTAACAGTCGGGATCGTGAATATGTACACCCCCAATATTTGCATATACCAGCCCATGTTCAAGGCATTAGACAAGTATTAACATCTGGATCTGTGCACAGCTGAATCATCAGACTAGGTAAGCAAGCCAAGACAATAGCGAAAAATGGCAGATGGAGCAATAATAACTGACATGATCCATGATAACATGATATTTTTAGTGATATTTGTAAATTGTCTCTCTAAATGTTTTGTTAGCATGTTGCTAATGTACTGTTAAATGTGGTTAAAGTTACCATCGTTTATTACTGTATTCACGGAGACAAGAACCATCGCTATTTTCATTTTTTTTTGCAGTCTGTATAATTCATAAACACAACTTCATTCTTTATAAATCTCTTCAACGGTGTAGCATTAGCCCGTTAGCCACGGAGCACAGCCTCAAACTCATTCAGAATCAAATGTAAACATCCAAATAAATACTATAGGCTACTCACATGATCCGATGCATGCTGTAACATTGAGTCCACTGGAGGCGAGTGTGGTAGAACCAAATGCAGTTTAATAAGAATAAATCCCAAATACAAACGTGAACAAAAACAGACGTGACTTGACTTGACTTGACTTGACTTGAACAGACTAGAACATGAACAGACTTGGCTTGAACACTCACTGACAGCAGGTTACTTTGATAATACATGACAAAGGAACATGGGGAAGACAATGGCTATAAATACAAGAACTGATGGAACACATGACTAGGACAACCAATGGGGAAGTGACACAAGGAACAAGAGAACCAATGACCGAACAGAACTGAAAACCACATGACTATAACCAACCAATGAGAACATGACACATAGACTAAGGGAGAACATGAGGAGCAAGGGAAACATGACACAAACAAGCGACATGAAACAGACTACAAAAATAAAAAGACATGGAACCCAAAACATGAACACAAAACCAAAACACCCGTGACAAATGCATGCAGTATGCATGACGAACACTTTATAAAGATCCATTTTGAGGGTTATATTAGCTGTGTGAACTTTGTTTATGCAATGTATTATAGAGTCGAGAGCTCGGGGGCGGGGAGCGCGAGAATTAAAGGGGAAGCAGCCTGAATCGGCGCATATTTAATGATGCCCCAAAATAGGCAGTTAAAAAAAATTAATTTAAAAAAATCTATGGGGTATTTTGAGCTGAAACTTCACAGACACATTCAGGGGACACCTTAGACTTATATTACATCTTGTGAAAAAACGTTCTAGGGCACCTTTAATGAATAGTTAGACAACACATTTTCACTATACAATGTTGTTCAACTGCTTACTGGCAGACTTACTAGACAAATAAACTTGATTATGCTTGAGATATTTGAGGAAATAAATGTGTTTCTTGTTGACAGGTTGAATGTGGTGAGATGGTGTTCAAGCCTACAGAATGAGCCGTCACTGTCGGAAATCATTCTGAAATGTCCACGTTCAGAGGCATCCAGTATTAATGTCAAGAGCTTATTGCAGGCGTTTCACAGTGTAAACTGTATAACAGAACAGTATGTCTTCAAAACCACCCTCACCTCCCCATCTTGATCTTTGTGTATGGAGATTCTCTAAAAGCTTCTCTCTGTCTATAGAAGTGCCGATTTTGACAGGCAGGTCGATGCTCTGCTGTCTCAGCTGCCATCTGTGTCTGGTTTAAGTGCGATAAATCTTTCTGTTCCCCTCCTGACGGAAACATGGGCTTCCAGAATCCTTTTCCTGGTCGAGTCTTGCCCCAGACTGGCTGTGATCAGGTGAGAGTTATTAGCTCTGTGAGTGTGCCTTTAGTTTATGTGCATTTATATTTGCAGTGTGCTTAATATATGATTCATTCTACAATAACTGTTGCAGTCAGTAGAACTGTTGCAGTGTAGAATCACACATTTTTATATAAGCTTTATCTCATCATTCTCACAGTAATATCTCTGTTTTGTAGTTTTCATGCTGGTTTATGGGGCTCTGAAGGTGGTCAGTGGCTCGCTGGTCTTTTAATGGAAGAAGGAATCAAGTTACTGAAAGAATCTGCAAAACGTCCAGAGTGCATTGTGAACATTAGAGGGTTTGTAATATTCACTGCAGATCTGTTTATTTATTGTCATATTTTCTGTTAGTTCTAAATAATCTGCTAGTGAGTATTGAGTGTTTGATGAATGTGAAATATTATACTTTGTGTATGAAAATATGCATGTTTCACATTTACACTTCTGTGCTGTGATCTCACACATGTATGCACCTGGCAACGAATATGAGATATTCTTTCAAATACTGTTACTATTTTAATGGAATTCATGTCTTTTAAAATGAAGTGTCTTGCGCTGTATTGAATGTGGTGAATGTGCTGCTGTGAAGGTTCAGATGCAGTAAATCCTCTGACCGCTGCACTCGTCACACCGAGCAGATCGAGGAGCTCAGCTGCAACCAGAGAGTGACCATTGAGTTCTGTGGCGAGAAATGTACAGAAGACATAAAGTGAGTTCTGATTAGGGGTCAAGAACAACCTTTAAAGCTTTAATTTAATATAATTGATATTATAAATATGTTTTTATTATAAAGTAAAACCCCATTCTCTAAAGTATGACATTATAATTTTTGTTTCTGTTTCTCCTCAGATCTAAACTTGTACTGCCTGATGAAAACTGAATCTGTTGAATTGGTCTTTATGAGTCTCACTTGTAAAGAAATTAATCTTTGTCTCTCTTAAGTAACTCGATATAACAACTATGTGTGAAATTAATACAGAGACATAATAATGCATAATAAATCACTGCTGGAAGAATTCTGAACATGTGTGGAATGAACTTTGTTAAGTGTTCTGTGTCCTGTTAGTTCATCCTGCCTGTAGACACACTGGTTTATACAGGTATTTGGTTTGTATTATGAAGGCAGGAAAAAAACTTTTTTTCCAACAACCAACTTTAATGTTTCTGATTATTGTATGTATATTAGGGGTGTAACGATACGCGTATTCGTATCGAACAGTTCGGTACGAGGCTTTCGGTTCGGTACGCGGTACGCATTATGTACCGAACGGTTCGTTGGACTAATTAATTACATTTAGAAAATAAAAAAGTGTGTGAAATATAATGTTATGCGTTCAACAAGGTAGCCCAATAACCCAAACGACGTAACAGGCAACGCCCCTGACACCCCCGAAGAAAAAAAAAACACCAACTTATATGTTTATGTTATGCTGCATTCACACCGAACGCGTCTGGGGCGTCTGGAGCGTCTGATTTACATGTGGCTACTCAGTCAGGCGCTTGCTCACTCAGTACGCGCTGAAGGCTCTTTGCAAAATGGCTAATGCGTTTAACAGACCAGAAATAGAAGATCGTCCAATTACCAACAGGTCTGGTGTTTGGGTGCACTTTGGATTCCCTGTAAGCTATATAACATTTTTAAAAAAAATTTATAAGGAGCAGTTTTTGTTTTATCCCTTTCGAGCGTGAGTTTAAAATATTCTAACTCTCCCCCCAGAGTGAGTTTTTTTTTAATGCAACCGTTATTTTAGAACGTTTGCCTTTAATGTTTCCATAGCGACGCGTCTTGCGTGTCATTAGCGCTGAGCGCAGCAACAATAACACTGTAGCCTATGACAGATGGATCGCTATTATTTTGTTTTTCCTTGTTTATTTAAAATATTCACAAACTTGCTTACCATGTTATCAACTATCTGATATTCCGATCCTCAAATATGTGTAAGTGAGTGTGTTTTGTCGTTTAAAAGCTTTTATAAATGATCTTTATCTTGATCTATAACGCGAGATGGGCGCCGCCATCTTAGTTTGCCCCGCAGTTTCCTGAGTCCTGTCAGTCGGATTTACAGCAGGTGAATTCATCATTTTCTCCCGAAATATATGCAAGTAAGTGGCTGGTGAACTGGAAGAATAATAGAGTAAACTTTGTAGTTACTTGGGCCCATTATGTGTGTCTGATATGAATAAGTATCGGCAAATTGTATATGAATGGATTGTTATTGCTCCTTCCACTGATGTCTGACATCAGTGTGCATTTTATAAACTCCAAATATATTGTTTTAATGGTGCTTATGCGTATATAAATGTCTGAAATCTGAAAAGAAACGTTATGTGGCTGAAAACACTGCATAGTTGTGATATATGACAAGGGCTGCGCGCGTCCGTCTCGCAGCCAGAGCGCGAAAGCCATGGCGAAAGCACAGTTTGAATCTGGCAGTTATGTGACGTCGCTGAACGTTCGAAATCCCATGTGGGACCGTACCGCTCAAAGGGTTATACAGTATGCTGCTACGAAAACACCATAGAAGATGGGTAAAGTAGCTCCATCATTGTTCAATGTAAAAAAAAAAAAAAAATCATACTTTGTTAGTTTTAATAAATAAAACATAAAAAAAAAAATCAAGGAAATTTATCTGCCAATTTTTTCTTTTTGCTGTATCTAAAACGTACCGAACCGTACCGAACCGAACCGTGACACCAGTGTATCGTATCGAACCGAACCGTGAATTTTGTGAACCGTTACACCCCTAATATATATCATATATGAACACTGCAGTCATGCTCGGGTCTTGAAAGAGGTTGTTTTGAATCAGCCAGATTGAAAATAAACTTTTTGGTTCACTTATGTTGAGAAAAAAAAACAAGACAACGAACCGTGTGTGTAAGAGACTTTGAAATAACTTAAACAACAAGAATGCTTGACTGACATGCATTTGAAGAATGCTGTCTTGACAAAGCCTTGACTCCTGCTGCAACTAATATAGTATATTGTGTGTGTGTGTGTGTGTGTGAACGCATAAAGAGGTGTGGTGTACTCTGCCCAATGAGACTAATAATGAACTACACTTATACAGCATATATTATTCTTTGTTAATGTTAATTTCAACATTTACTAATACATTATTAAAACCTTGTTAACATTAGTTAATGGACAACCAACATGAACAAACTATGAACAGTTGTATTTTGATTAATTAACATTAACAAAGATTAACAAACAGTAACAAATGTATTGCACATGGTTAGTTCATGTTACTTAATACAGTAACTAATGTTAACAACTTGTAAAGTGCTACCAAAATGCCATTCAGTGCTTCATATGCTGGTTTTTTATATGCATGTTTCCAGTTTTAGGATTTGATGACAGACCTGGATGTGTTGCTACTGTGTTGTTTTGTTTTGGGGGTTTTTGGTTGGTTTTTTAACGTCAAACATTTCATCCTGTCATCAGTTTTTTTTTAAATTTTGTTTTGGTTATTTAACTCAATGGAGATAAACAGAGCAGGCCTTCTGAATATGTTTTCTGAGACAAAGAATGATTAAATTCACAAAAGACTATTTTTCAGATATGACCTAGGAATTGCATTTTTATTTGGACTGGAGATTTGGAGATTATCCTGGAGATGTTCATGAGTTTGTTTAATTCTTTTAACTTTGGCATGACTTGCCACACCTTGTACAACATACTTTCAGACAGACTTTAAAAACTTCTAAAAAGATGGATAGCTTGTGACATATTTGGACTGCTTCTTCAGGTTGAACCTGTTTGTCATGTTTCTATAACTTAGGGTCTTACAGTTCCTGCAGCTTCAGGTATAAGTTGAGCTCCTTCAAGCAAACTGAAGTCACTGCACTGTCTGCCTGAAGAAAAGCAGGTATACAAACTTTCAGCATTAATGTCTTATTTTAACAGACAGATGAAACATCAACCACATTACCTGGACCAAGAGAACTAAAATCCACATTTTTGGAACGATCAGGTAACATTTTTACCACTTTTCTTATTAACATTACAACTAATTATTAATATTGATCTCTCTTGTGTTATTTCTTTTCTTACAGAGAATGTTCCGGGACTGTTGTAACAGTATGTCAAACTTGCAGTTTTCTTAAAAATGTATTCTTTTTGTTTGTTAATATGATTTCAGAGACTACAAGGCTATAATCTTAAGGTTGAGTCATGTAAATTTTTCACTGATCCTCAGCTGTATACAAAGCTTGTATATTTAGTGAATATGGAATAGGTGTTCATGGTGATGTTTTAGACTAGAAACACTTATGGCCTTGTTGTATTATATTGCCTAAATATTTCCGCTTCTAGAGTTTTGCGGTAACAAAGACATAACTGGATCTCAAACTGGGCCAAATGTGAGCGCTTCAGCTCAGAGTGGAAGCAATATTACAGCACCTACACTTACTAACACTAAAATAGCAGGCAATGTCCACATCATACATAATGCACCTGGTAAGAATTTTTTATATATATTCACAGATGATGAAAATGTTGACTATAATCATTTTTGATGATATAAGATATTATTTTCATGAGAGTTATCTCATCATGCACTAAAATAAAATTAGATGAATGATGATGATGTCAAGGCTGTATATTTTGGCATTTTTATGTACAGGATCAATATATAGGGTGAAGTCAGCTAAAATGGGCCACATTTTGGTAAATGACTTATACTACCATCAAATAAGCTATATATATATATATATATATATATATATATATATATATATATATATATATAGTATTTAAAATGTGAAAATGTATAATTGTTTTATAATTATTTATTTATAATTATTAATAGTTAAGAGTATCAGCAGGTCCCTTCTTCAGCCACTGCACAACATTCAGGTAAAATGGGTCGATATAAAAAGAGAACAAATATTTAAAAATCTTTGACAAAAAAAAAACAAACAAAAAAAACTAACATTTCCTGTAGCTATAGGTATTAAAATTGTTCTGTACTGTACTGACATCTTCCTTTCTTTTCCTTTTATTCTCTCTTATCATCTTATCTATCCTTTCTTTGTCCTCCTGCCATACTGTCTGCAATACAAGACTGTTAAGATTTTGTATGGATACATCTAGACCTATAAACCTATTTTCACTCTCAATTTCTGTATAAAAGTGTGTGTTTGTGTATTTAAGCTGAAAATTGTGGCCCATTTTAGTTTAACCAGCCATTTCTAACTATAATGACCTTTTCACAAAAGTTTCTTTTTTAAAGTAATTTTTTTTTTTAAAGATCATTCCTCGCGGACAACTGCCGGCCACATAAACACAACAAAACATAAAATAAAATCCAGGCCTGGTCCTCTCTCGTCTTTCACAGTTGTCGCTCCCCCTTTTATGCTTCCGGAGCTCCTCCGTGAGAGACTCTCGCCGTTCCCTCACGGCTCTAGCCCGCCCTGCTCATCACAGTTATTTTAGTAACAAATATCGAGAATATCGTGACAATATCGACAAATATCAATGTAATGCATGAGAACAAATCTCTCAGCTCCACTGAACACTGGGTTCACAAGATTATTTTTCCCTCACAACCAAAAACACTAGCCTGACGTGGTCATACTCAATAGAGTGCCCCAGGGATGACGCGTTTTTGTAGGCCAACCCGGAAGTTAGCGGCGCACGGATTCCCTCGACTGAAAGCCTATTCATTTTTCCCATAGACTTTTGGAAAATCGCAGAAAATAAGCTCTGTGTTTAACAAAGGGTTATGACACTTACACGTTTTGTCTATCAAGATAATCTTTACAAGTTAACACAACATTTATAGATTTTGAAGCCTAAATAAAGTCGTCAGATATAAAAGGCTAACAGTAGGCTATAAACGGACTACAGCACACGATGGTCGCAGATCAACGTCGTCACCACCAAGCGTCCTCAAACTTTATTTAGAAAACAACTCTATTTAAAAACATGCTCACTGATTATGATCTGCGCTGTGTATGAATACTTATCCACTTTTTCATGAGAAATGCTGTCTAAATGTCCCGTTTTTAATGATGACGTCTAAAGTCCCCGCCAAAGGAAGTAGTCCCTTTTAGCAATTTGTTAGCAACCGCCGATTTGAAGACGCAGTAAAAGTTTACAAAATCACAAGTGGGTTATAACTGGTGTGTTTTATGTCATAGATCAAAACGTGAAAGTATTTAGAGGCTTTGTTAACCACAGACCTTATTTCAGGCGATTTAGCAAAAACCCATTCAAAAAACCCATAGACTTTACGGCGTTGGAACCGGAAGTCCTAAAATGCTAACTCGCTTCCGGGTTTTGCCTACAAAAACGCGTCATCCCTGGGGCACTCTATTCTAGTTCGAATATGAGTCTGATACTGCTCCATTGGGCTTTGATTATGGGGGCGTATTTCAACCGATCCAGGAAAGACCTCAATTGGATAGACCTACAACCAATCAGAGCTACAGAGTAAGTGACGTATGTTGAGCGACGCATAGTTGTCAACAGAACTCTTCTTAGCGACCATCGGGGGCAGCTGATAAATCAAACTTTTGCCGAATCCCGTAGGAAGGACGGCAAAGACATCTTTCCCATCGACAAATGCCTTGATCGCGGTCCTCTGTTCCTTTTTTAAAATTAATGCGCTGTCGATATCGAAATGCGCTGTCGAAAATGGCGGATGCGGCGTTCTGATTGGTTAGATCGCTTGTCAATCAAACTCCCCAAGCGCTCTTTGATGACGTGGCTGATTACGTTTCTGGTGATAATCTGTCAATCATCGCCCTGACAATGTGATTGGTCCGAACAGTTTCTGTTCGGGCATAATTACTCCTCTACGGATCGATTCCAGACCGAACTCCCCGACCTCAAAATGTTGTGGGCGGGGCTAAGTTCGGCTGGCATCCAGGCTACAAAAACACACTTATTTGGTGACACTCTTGATTTCGTGAAGTCCTGTGATCTGTGCAGTGCTGCTGACGACTTCCATAAACCCAAACGCGCGTTGATGGGCATGCTCTTGCGCTCTCACTCTGGTCGATGTGTGCGCGCATGCCCTTTTGGGAGAAGTGCCCATACAAGGAATTCCGTCCCCGTTAACGTCACTTAGATCGAATTTTTGGAACAGGAAAAGTCCCACGTCCAACTCATGTTTTGAAATTTTGGCCTTTAACCTGAGAATCCAACTCATTTAAGAGTGTAAATAAGTCAGAATACATGAAATAGCATTATACCCCCCTATAAATGTCAGCCAAAATTATCACAATTAAAAGAACCAAAAACTTAAAGTACTTCAGTCTGTGTGCATTGAATTTATTTAATACACGAGTTTCACAATTTGAGTTGAATTACTGAAATGAAATTTTCTATGACATTCTAATTTATTCAGATGCACCTGTTGTTTAATTTCTTAACAAATATGAAAAAAGGTGCTCTACCAATACAAGAGGTGCAACCAAAATTCAAAATCAACACCCACTCTTAAGAACTCAAATTTACTTAAAAACAAGAAACAAGTAAAGCTTGTTTAATTTCATTAAAACATTTATTTAAATTGTCCTGAGTCAAATAATAATGTAATAAAATGGTAAAAATCGAATTTATTTTATTATTCATATATATATATATATATATATATATATATATATATATATATATATATATATATATATATAAAACGCTTTTGTGCATATTTACAAGTAATTGCCCTGTCAATGATCTAGCGCCCCCTAAGCACCTGCGTTCAAAATACTCTGGCACCGCCCCTACCTGTGTGTCACTGCAATTGTCTTTACTTTGAATTACACCAATCAAAACATTCATCGCAAGAACCTGGTTTGCTTTATCCAGCTGAGAAATGTATTTCATATCATCTGGCCATACAGCGGTGGGATGTTTCGACGTTCCATTCAGACAGGAACAGTGAGATGCGGGAGCCGGGAGGGCTTGCACTCTTTAGATAAAATGACAGAATATGACAGAGAGTTTGTGTTTTAAAGGAACACTCCACTTTTTTTGAAAATAGGCTCATTTTCCAACTGCCCTAGAGTTAAACAGTTGAGTTTTACCGTTTTCGAATCCATTCAGCTGATCTGGCGCTACCACTTTTAGCATAGCTTAGCATAGTTCATTGAATCTGATTAGACCGTTAGCATCTCGCTCAAAAAATGACCAAAGAGTTTCAATATTTTTCCTATTTATAACTTGACTCTTTGTAGTTACATTGTGTACTAAGACTGACGGAAAATGAAAAATTGTGATTTTCTAGGCCGATATGGCTTGGAACTATACTCTCATTCCGGCGTAATAATCAAGGAACTTTGCTGCCGTACCATGGGTGCAGCAGGTGCAATGATATTACGCAGCGCCTGTGACCCCCTGTTTGCACAGGGAGCGTGCCTTGCAACCATGGAGACATTTATGAGAGGCGCTGTGTAATATCATTCCTCCTGCTGCACCCATGATACGGCAGCAAAGTGGTGTGTTCCTTTAAAGCGAAACAGACAGTGGAATTAATAATTTTCTCTGCCATCTCTGATATAATCAGCATGGACTTTTAAGATCATCTTACTACGTGACGTACATCGCATTATGACGCAATTTCACGTGCTTCCGTATTTTTTATTTATTTATTTTTTTGCGTTAAATGTGTTAAAGGGGTGGTTCATTGCGATTTCACTTTTTTCACTTTAGTTAGTGTGTAATGTTGCTGCTTGAGCATAAACAGTATCTGCAAAGTTACAGCGCTGAAAGTTCAATGCAAACGGAGATACTGTCTTTTAAAGTTATGGCAGTTTAATACCTACAAAAGCGACAGGTTTGGACTACAACGAGCTTCTTCCCGGGTTGGTAACATCATAAAACCAGCAAAACACACCCTCGGGAACACAAAGTGGGTGAGGCCATGTGGTGCAGAATAATGGAAGCAGAAGAGTTGTGTACACCGGACGCGAGCGATGCGTTTATTAGCTTTTATATGCATTTATTTGCTGCTTTTAAATGTGTTTATTAGCTTCAAACTGTGAGTACATTTTATTGTTTGTACATGTCATTTAAATGCATAGTTCTGTTGCTATTTTTTTGGTTGCATCAAGGACATAAACAAAGACCAACGTGTTTTTGCTTCACTAGCCAGTTAGCTAAATTCTACTGCATACTTCTCCAACAAATGCCAGCAAACACCAACAAACTTAAATGTTCATAGACAAACAGTTATTCATGCTATAAATTAAACACCACCTTTACAAAAATGCTACTACTCAGTCATGTTTTCGGCTACAGTAAAGCCTAAATCATAATAAAACCATATATTGAAAGCTAACAAACAGCAGTGACAACATATCTAAACACTTTGACACATATACAAAATGAAATATCACTCATAAACGTCCTTTAAAAGCCACAATTGCAGAGATTCTGCTTGACCCTCTTCATCTAGGTCTGATTCGGGTTCAATTTGATAAAGCAATATAGACGCCATTATTTACTTTCCACTGAAGCACATGCAACAACTAATGGTAAGGGACGTGGCGTTTCCGGATGCTTTAGCGAATCACAATACACTGGGCCTGCTAACCAATCTCAGCCCATTGCATATTTCGGAGGGCGTGGCTTCATAGAACCAGGAAGCCAAACGAGCCGTTGAAAAATACAGCATTTTCAAAAAAACGAAGCATTAAGACATGTTAAACTGTGCCCCAAAAACACAATCAAGCCTAGAAAAAAACCCACTGAACCACCCCTTTAAATTAAATTAATTAATGCCTAGTTTTCAGAGAAACTGTGTCTATTGTCTTGCAGGTTTCACTGGGTATCACTCATACTCTGAAAAAACACAAACATCAGGTGAATGATGAATTTTTATAGTAATATGTTTTAAATATTGCACTCATTCCATCTCTTTAGTTAGATGCTATTTGCTTCCTACAGTATTCGTATTCGAATTGAACATTAACTATTTCTACAGAAATCAGCTCAGCGATTCACAAATATAAAAAGCTGATCTGCAGTGAATATCAGTATGTGACTGAGTATAACTCTCTGCCTGGTGAACATGTGCTGCTGTCTGAGCGCTTCACACAACCTCTGATCCTTAAGAAACATAGAGATCCAAACAAGAGAGAAGAAGAGATCCGCTCCAGGGGAGAAAGCTTCCACGAGGTCCTCAGATCCAGGAGCAGTGAAAACTCTGTCCATCTGAACACTTTGTTCAACCCAGATGATAATGGAATCAGTCCCAGAGCTGTTATACTGCAGGGAAATTCTGGGAATGGGAAAACCTTCACTGTGCAGAAGATCATGATGGACTGGGCATCTGGTGACCTCTACAAAGAGCGGTTTGATATTGTGTTCCACTTAAAGTGTAAAGAAATAAACCGCATTCCTGGCAAAAACAGTTTGGTGGAGATCCTGAGTTACAGCTGCAGTTTAACACCAGATCAGATCTCGCAGATGTTACAGCATTCTCCAGAGAAGGTGCTTTTCATCATTGATGGATTTGATGAGCTGAGACTCACAGAGGGCATTTATCACACGTCATCAAACACTGATCTGCTTCAGAAAGCCTCACCTGTGGCCATTCTTTGTGACCTGCTGAGGGGTCGAATCCTGCGAGAGTCCTTCCTGCTGGTCACCTCCAGATCTACAGCTACAGAGACACTGAGTAATCTGCTCAAAGGACCTCAGTTTTTCTCTGAGATAATTGGTTTCTCTGAGAAGGGGGTAGAGGAGTACTTCCAGAAGTTTTTTCAGAACGAGGAGCTTTTCAGGAAGGCTTATACACTTGTGAAGGCAAATGAAACTCTCATCACTGCCTGCTCCATTCCTGTCGTCTGCTGGATCATCTGCACAACTATCCAGGAACGATTCAAAATTGGTGCAGATGTAACAAGAGGACTGGAAACCACCACCTCCATCTATGTTGATTTTGTGTCCACTCTACTGGAGCATCACTGCCAGGGTTTGAGTCAGTCCGTCCCGACCCTGCTGAGGAGTCTGGGTCAGCTGGCAGAGAGAGGGATTCTGGAAGAGCAAGTCTTGTTTGATGAGAAAAGTGTTAATGAAACAGTTTCAGATCCTGCTTGCAATCCATTCCTGTGCAAGTTCCTTTTTAAGAGAAGAATCCACCAGGAAACAATGTTCAATTTCATGCATCTCAGCTTTCAGGAGTTCTTCACCGCTCTGTACTTTGTCCTTCTGGATGAAGAAGAGTCCCAGAGAAAATTTACACAGCTATTTTCCATTCATGAAAAGGCAGGTGGTTTTTATAATGACCTTTCACGTTTAACAGCTGTGGTGCAGTTTGCTTTTGGCCTGTTGAATAAGGATGTGAGAGACACTCTTGGAAAGAAACATGGTCTGTTTGTTCATCCAAACACTCAGGCCTATCTGAAAAAAATGATTTTAACAGAGATTCAAAAAGAGACTTGGGATTCGGATACAATATGCTTTTGGATTCACTGTCTGTACGAACTGCATGAAGAGGACTTTGTAAAAAAAGCGATGGAATCCACACCTCATATTACTATGTATGGTTCAGTCATCTTAAGAAGAATAGACTGCTGGGCCCTGCTGTACTGCTCTCTGTGCTGTGAGTGCATTGAAGAACTGGCTCTCCATGACTGCAGATTATCATCTGAAAAGTTGTCTATTATTCTGCCTGCACTCTGCAAGTTTAAGAATTTAATGTGAGTACATTTGTCCAAAATAAATCTATAGGCAGTTGAATATGCATTCAAATCTATCCAGGAGGGATATATGTTCGGATTAATTCATTTTGTTGTGGCCACGACATAGTAATGTGGTGGAACCTGGGTGGAACATGATATGTCGTGGCCACAAGACATTAATTAGTGTGAACACCATAGCATGTTGAGGCCACCACATATTAACTTGTGGCCACAAGATCATTTTGTCAAGGTATCAATATCCTTATGTTGTGGCTTTACAATGTAAAGCTGTGGCTTTGAGATCATATGTTGAGGGAATTATTTATTCTGATGGCCTTATGTTTAATCCATAAACATACCTGAGTAACCAGGATTATCAGAAATGGGTATCATTTATAAATTAACATTTTATTTTGAATTAAGAATGACAAAAAGTGCAGAATTAAGATATAATATATTATATATATGCTTGGCCTATGCCAGTATGTGGTGATAAATGAGCATTTGTTTTCATTTATAAATGAATAATGGACGTGAACAAAAACACCAATTCATTCCTCAACGAAACACTGCTAATTACATGTTTATACTTACTAAAAAACTGAGTCTCTACTAGTCTTACAAGCTGAAATATTATAGCCAAGAATCTTAAATTCCAGTAAAGTGAACTTCCCGTAAAATTGCAGGAAGTGCGTCTACAGGAAATAGTCATATAGAATTAAAGCTTTATTGGAATGACTGTCGAGCATTTAACAGCATTTAAAAAAAAACATAAGCTGTATGGTACATGCAAAAAAATATATATATATATACATTACACAAATAAGAAACATATCAGTAAATAGATTTAAAAGACTTTGGGATGAGATGAACTGTAAATATTTTAACTTAAATATTCTTTTAACATATAGCCTATTAATAATAACAAATTATTTAAACTTAATTTGAATGTGGTCACTAGCCTATCTATACATTGTGTGCAATATCATAGAGGTATAATATAGAATAGGCCTATACTATGACCGCAACATAATGTATCAATGTCTTAATGCTGCACTGTCTTTGTCATTCTTAATTCAAAATAAAATGTTAATCCCATGTTGCTCCTATATACTCACAGCCAAGTTCTTTTTCATTCTTCACATTGGGGTAAAAAGAAGTTTGCAATACGTGACCAGTACTGTACTGTATACCGTTAGCAAACATCCTGACTAAGAGTGACGTTTAGATGAATATGTTAATATGTGCTGCACGCTTTCTTTTCAATCACAAAATAAACACAACAAAAATGGTGGCGCTGAGAAGGAATGAGAACGAATGAGAAACCGCTTGCTGCAGAGCCGTGGGTAGAGTGTGATGTCCAGCTCCCCCTCTCTGGATGTAATTTGGGTGGAGCTAGAATATCCAACCACAACCACACCCTAACCCAACCCTACTCAATCCCTCCATCCATTAGATCCACCGAGGTGGAGCTGGATGTCATTTGGCTCTGCAGTGAGCACCACTTGGAAATGAACACAAAATGATCTTCATTTTGGTCAGATTTTGTTCGAAATTATATCACACCACTTTGTTCTTTGATTCCTTAAGGATGTTGTTACCTCAGCAAAATGATCTCGTGGCCATGCCATATTACCACATACCCAAATTAATATGTCGTGGCCTCAACATGCTGTGACGTTCCCACGAGTTACTATGTCATGGCCATGACTAAACCAAGTATGAACCAAGCATGTTTATTCTCATGCCACCACTGGTTGTTTAGCTTTCATCTCTTGCTCATAGATTCCTAACAAATATAAATATAAAAAAGTATACAAACATATTTTATGTTTTTACAGTTTTTCACAATCACTGTGGCTCATTTTTTGTCTTTACATTTTCTAAACTGAAATTGCAATTGTCGCAATTTTTTTCACATTTCTATTACTGCAAAATGTAGTAATGCAGTAATTTCATGCTTCAAAACCTATAGCGAATTGGCCAGTGCCACCAAAAGGAAGTTTTTCCATCGTGTGAGAGGTACTGATCAAAATGTTTGTCAACCAAAGCAGTCAACCCTGGATATGTTTGTAATTGTTTTGTACAATTTTCATTTTGATTAAATTTTTTTTGTAGATACTGACTTCTTACTGTACCAGAATGTTAGCAGAATGCTATGGTGTATCACGTTTTAGCAACAGATTTCATCAGTAGGTAAAAATTTACTGGGACAAGTCAGTATTGTAGTAAACAGAAAAAGAATTTTGGACATTTGTATGTAAACAGTGCATTTATTTTCTAGCAATGAGATATTTAGCAGACATTATAAACATTCCATGTCACAATTATTTATGAAATATTCATGGAAATCTGAGAGATTTTTATAACTGAATGGATCGTTTTGCATGTGATGATTTACAGGATGAAATAATGTTTAGAAGTTGTGAAGAGTATTACAGTTTCACTGAGCATCAACTCATCCGTTTTGATAAGCAAGCTATGTGCTTTTAGTTATTGTGCAAAATGTAGACAATGTACTCTTTTGCACACGTTTGTCATGTTACATTAGAAATTCAAATCTGGTGTGAACAAGAAAATAATTGTTCAGTGATCTGAACTATTGTTTTGATGAAAAAATAATTGCATTCTTGAACTGAGCCAAAGCGATTGATATTGTTTGTTATAATTGTCATAATGACATAATTAGTTACTGTTAACAGTATAATGCCTGTACAGTGATATTTCTTGATTTGATTTTGAAGGTTGACTCCAGAAGATCTATCATACGCTGAGATTGCTGAACTGATGTGTACACTTGTGAGAGGAAAGACCCTGAGCTCACAGAGGTATGTCTCAAAATACAATATTTACACTGAAATGTATACTCAAATATCTTCATAACATTATATGTACACATGCACCATCATCCTTCAGTGTGCTTTTTATTTGACTTTTTGCTCATAGACATTTTTTTCTGTGCTTTGATTTACAGTGCCTGTATTAGATTAGAACGCACTACAGATTGTTCTTTTGAAAGTCTGTGTCTGTGTATGAGTGAAGACGAATCCAGGTGATGAAAAAACTACATCAAAAACTCCTTTGACTGGCATATACTCCAATTTTATCTGGCATGTTTGTTCTACAAAATATAAAACCTTCAGTTTACAATGTTAAAAATAATAATACATTTTATATTTATAACTTTTTTATTATTTACATTTTACAAACACAAATATAAACCACAAAAAACAAGGACCCTGCTTATAAATATTGCAAGTATCCACATGCCATCATTTATTTGTACAGCGCTTTTCGCAATACATATGGTTTCAAAGCAGCTTTACAGAAAATGCATGTCAACATTAAAATTTAGAGTGATGGCTGTGTCCAATTTTTGTAATTCAAGCAATACACAAATCACAACCTCAAACTTAGTTTTGAATGGCAATTGATTGTTGGTCATTTATATAATAATTGATCTACTTTTGATTATCCTATTTAACTCTTTACTCATTCATTGTACTCATTAATTCAGATTCCGGGCTTGCGCCAGCCATGTATGTGGATCTACCAGTCACAAACTTGTAATTCTTGGTCAATACATGGGTAATTGACTAATACTATTTAGATAGCAGGCCATGCTTGGTCATTTCTAAAAATACTTTATTTAGTCCCATTAGATCTATATACCTAAATAAGAGAAGACTACCTCTAATCAGAGGGTGTGACCACTACTTTCTCATTTGTTTAATCATGCCATGGTTTCCCATGTACACTTAAACAATAACAAAAATACTTGAACACTAGAATAACTGTTGTTCTAAATGGAAATGCAATATAGTTATATTTTATGATATAGTTTAGCTCTGTTGCTTTAATTGATACCAATTCTGTTTGTTTGTGTGTGTGTGTGTGTGTGTGTGTGTGTGTGTGTGTGTGTGTGTGTGTGTGTGTTTGTTTGTTTGTTTGTGTGTATAGTTTATGGATAAGATCAAGATTTATAGACCCACCACCATTTTTGAAATCACTCGACCTCATCTTTCCACACTCGGATCTGATCAACATTGACTGGATGAAAATTTTTCAGATATTTCTTGAAAGGAGATCCAATGTGTTGACGTCTTTTCTCCATTCTTTCTTTGAACTGAAAAAGATGAAAATTGAAATAGACGTCCTGACTAGGAGGTCGTCTGTGTGGACCCTCCAAATCATCCAGAAAATCCCCAGTCTAACAGAACTCTCGTAAGAAATCTGAATTTAAAATAACCTTGTTCTGTTTCTATATGCATTTGTCTCTTGTTAGAAACTATAATTTAGCCAATATTTAAAGTGCCCCATTATAGATTTTTTGAAAATTGCCTTTAATGTAGCTGTATGTGAATGTAAACAGTCTGCAAAGTTGTAAAGTTGAAAGTGCATTATAAATAAACTAATAGTCTCTTAAGAGAAAGAGTCGACTCTGAACCGCATAAACGAGTCATTTGTAATTCAAATCCCATTTCCGTGAAATTCATAAATCAGAAGTTAAAGGTGGGGTAAGTCATATTTCAAAAACACTGTTGGACATTAATGATATTTGAAATCAACCCAAACAAATCCACCCCTCTCTTCATTGCTCTGCATTCAAAACTCACCCTCCAATCCTAACTCTGCTCTGAGTTGGTCTCATACCGTGATCATTAGCTTCTGGCAGGCGAGGCGAGTGCACTAACAATGACGCTAAACACTGCATTCTCTAGTGGCTGTCAGTGTGCAGTGGTTTCCCTGCTCAACTCTCTCTATCTGGCCACTGTTACACACGCAATGCGAGAGTGGATGTCTGTTTATCACCTCTAACCAGTGGCGTAACTTTGTTTTAAAAAGTGGGTGGGGCAGGAATGTGTGTGGTGTGTTGTAATTGTGTTATTACAATAATAAAAGCACAACATTTATTGTCATAGACCATAGACCTCATGTTTAATATGATAGTTTCATCCTTACATCTATAATACAATATATTGTCAACAGTATTCACATGAGTCAATAAATATGTGGATTCATGTACAATATAAGATTGTGCTGATGGACTAGCGGTAGAATTTTTGTTCGGCGTACCAGAGGTCCTTGGTTCTTATCCACCCTCGTATCATTTATTTTATTTTTTTCTCATTAAAACCAAATATGTTCATCAGTGATTGTATATCAAGAGTAGGGATACGTGTATTTTGTTTTGTGATTTCCCCTGAATGAATAGTGTCTCCGCAACAGCGCTAAGCGATAGATTAAAGCACACATGTGAAGCGGAATCAAAGCAGCCTCTGCGTCTGTTTTCAGGCCTTCCCGCTTAGCTCTCTTTCAGCACTGGAAAGCTTTTCTAATATTAACGCGTGTCCTAAAGCGCTTGCCCAGTCATAGACCTTCGTTCCAGTGATATTCTTTTGAGCTCTTTCGTTTTGTGGCTCATCTCTCTTTCTGCAGTCTTCAAATCTCTCTCTTGCTCATTCTGTCTCCTAGACCGTCATACGCCTCCTAATGCAGCTTGGTTACACATTTGTTGTTGGTGTTGGTCCGACTAACTTCCAAACATTGTTTTTGAAGTATGGCTTACCCCACCTTTAATACATTTGCATAATGTCCGCCTACGTTCTCAAACAACCCCTCTCAAACGCTGTAGCTCGTCAGTGTGGATAACATGTCGACAAGATGCTGTGCTCTGTGCTGTGAAAGGAAATTTGGTTTATTTTCACTTCCAAAGGCTGAGGCTGTGAAATCACAGGCTAAAGATAAAACAGTAACTGCTTTATTTAGACCAACTTGCTCCTCAGAATCACAACCTGCAAGTGTGATTAATTATTGATGTCATTTATACCGAGTGTTCAAAATAAATTGTTTTGTGTTTTATCTATAATGTGTCTCTGGGAAACCATATAACCCACGTTATTACTGTCTGACTGAAATACTTCTGCTAATCAGCTGTGGGCCCACTATTACCTAAAAGTGTGTCCATTAATGCTGATTGTCTGTCGTTCTTACTACTCTGAGTAATGATAAAGGATGGAGCAAGATTTGTTTTACAAACTTTAATATATCAGTCATTCACGTTAGTGTTTGGCCAACATATGCACCGTTATTGATACTGTTAATAATACAGTTCCCTCATGTGCACCGCAATCAATTAGAAATATACACATCGGTTTTGTTGATGGACATACACTTGTTAATGCTGATGGTGAGGAATTACAGTTGCAACATCTCATGATGAACATCAAACTGAGCAGCATATCACTGAGAAACTGCTCAGGTCGTCCTTGCGATGGAGGTTTTGGTTGAATAACTAATTCTTACAATATTTCATCATCAGACTCGCGCTTGATTGATACGGTAAAATCGATGCCATTGTTACTATCTTTACAGTGTACAATCGCTGAGCTTTAGGAAGCTTTGGAGCTGTAAGCTGTAGACTAATCACAACAGAATGTGCCATCTGGCCAATGAGAGCAGAGCAGGCTCGTGGAAAGGAGGGATTTAGATAGACTGATTCATCCGACAAGTCATTTGAGAATCATTGAAAAATGTGGTGATGTGTATATTATGAGAAAATGAAAGTGTTTTTTGACCTTTGATGCATGTAAACCTGTTGCAGGAGACCTCCTAAACAGAAGTAGGAACCTTTAAAATAGCATAATAGGGGCACTTTAATACTTTTTGGTACATTCAAGCTGGATATAAAGAAGGGTTGTCATTTTATTTTGTAATGTTCATGCTAGCAGATAACCTCACAAAGCAAATTAAGCAATAGCCCATCATCTGGCACTCATAAAATCATTGTTATAGAATTGTTTTAATGAATGGGAAGCAAAGTGTGAAGTATTTTGAAAATTGTCTTATCTGCGTAATATGTGTATGTTGTAGGGTAAATGCAAAATTTTTACCGGAGGAGGGAATCGAGATCTTGCAGAGGTCATGTGTGAGGCCAGCCTGTGATTTGTCATTTTCTGGGTTTGTATTGGTTAACTTTATATTTCTCAAACATCTTTGACTATAACTGAATGATCAGTTGACCCAGTTGACAATTTCCTCATTCATTTAGGTCTACCTTCATTTGGTTTTAAACCTGTAAACCTTTTTATCCCAGTATTGTATTTATTTTAAACTTTCACTTTTAAAATATTTCCACAAACCCCCCCAAACTCGGGTGTGGCCCCTTTAAAAAAACCTCTGAACTCACGTGGTACAAAAGTATCTTAAAATGTTCCAAACAACTCATGAGGAATATATAAAGTGTTCAGAAGTCATACAATAGCTTTTTGTGAGGAACAAACCAACATTTTGAGAATCGTTTCACAAATGTATTTTTCTTGACATCCACCCTAGATCACCTTTTTCAACTTTTGATTTACTCACCCTCAGGTTGTTCCAAACCTGTATAAATTTCTTTGTTCTGTTGAACACAAAGGAAGATATTTTAAAGAATGTGGGAATGCGGCACCATTGACTTCCATAGTATTTTTTTTTCTTTCTACTATGAAAGTCAATGGTGCCCCAAAACAGCCTGATTACAAACTTCCTTCAAAATATCTTCCTTTGTGTTCAACAGAACAAAAAAAATCATACAGGTTTGGAACAATGATGACTCAAAAATTTTAAATTTTTGGTGAACTATCCCTATAAATTTTGGTCCATTTCCCACACAGTTGTTATAGCAGTGATTATACAAAAACAGATGTCAGGTGTGTGTAAAGCTATGCTTTGTGATATCTGGCTATGAAGGTACAGATGCCATAAAGAGTCTGAAAAATGCACAAGTTGGAAAAATGAAAGCTGCAATCAGCAGGTGAAGATTCAGCTGAATTCCCAGGGCTTTTCTGTGGAGACATTACGACAGTAAGTTACGACTGAGATTAACTGAAAGATCTTGAAAACTGTGAAGACAACAGCTACCAGTTAGGCAAAGCATTTCCTTTTTTTGAATGATTTACAGAAGAATACAAGAATTCCTTGTATAGTAAGCCTATATGTACAGGTTTTCATCATGCATGTAGTGACGTGTGGATCTTAACCTAGTCAGCTTTGTATTTATGAACTCATAACATATCCAGCATATACTCTGACTGTAGCCACAATGCTAAAGCATGATCTGTCACAAGACAGATTTCTTCATTTGTTTAATGATATTTCTCTCTTGTTTCTTTATGTTTTTAAGGCCCTTGTTTGAAGACTAATGGTACAGTGTGATAACGGTTTACAGCAGCAGATACCCAAAGAACTGTCATTGTCATCTTGTCATTGTATGATGGATTGCTGTGAAGATTTGTAAAATGTAATTCAACAGACGTTAAACTTTATTTTTATCAACTCAATTCAATTCAATTCAATTCAATTCAATTCAATTCAATTGTGCTTTATTGGCATGACTGTGTTATGATACAATGTTGCCAAAGCAATAAACATGTAATAGGTTATACAGGTATAGATTGATAATTAAATAAAATAAAAGGAAGAAGAGAAAAAAGAAATATATATACATGCATGGCTATATTGTATGTTATCATATAATTTAACAAGTGGTTAAAAAAAAAAACAAAAAAAAACATGGTAAATAAATAAATACAGAGAGCAGTAATGAGATTGAAAAGAAAAAGAAAAAAAAAATGAAAGGAGAGGGTTTATTCTTTGTCCCTCATAATATGACAGGAAGACACATACTCTGCTGCCAGGTGGACACACTTCTCTTTCTCTCCTAAAATATAACAAAGTTTCTCAATGTGGCTTGCTTGTTGGAATTCAGGTAGAATATGACCAATTTGGGTGAAATATGTTTCTCTAATATTATTATATTTGCTGCACTGTGTAAGGAAATGTAGTTCATCTTCCACGACTCCATCAGAGCAGTTTGAACAGAGTCTGAGCTCTCTGGCTCTCCAGCTCTGTTTGTGTCGGCCCGTCTCTATGTACAGGCTGTGGTCGCTCAGACGATACTTCGCCAGGAGCTTTCTCTGACGATATTCTTTCATTTTTATTAAGTAAGGTGCCAATTGATAATCTGTCTTTATTTTGTGAAAGTATTTTAATTTGTTTATTTGTGCTGCTTTGATCTGCCAATCATGGGTGTATTTTTCCTGGGTTCTTTGACCTATTTCTTTAATTTTTGAGAGTTTGAATTGAATTTTTGAATTTAGTTGGTGTGTTTCTACTAAATAGTGCAAGGGGTCATTCTCTGGGTGTCCTGCCCTGTATGAAAGAGCACAGTGATGGTAGGCATCTGCCTGTGAGTCTGACAGATAAGAGAGGGAATCTGCCCAGTTCTGCCCTGCAACCCAGACTAGGGGCATTTCTGTGAAGACCCAGGATATTTTTGCAGAATTCGAGGTGGAAAATTTCAACAGGATTTTTGTCCCACGATTCATAGTTTAATTTAAATTTGGGGCCCCAGATTTCAGAGCCGTACAAAAGAATGGGCTTGATGATGGCATCAAAAATTTTCATCCACAGTTTTATGGGTGGGTTGAATTTGAACAATGATTTTCTTATATTGTAATAAGCCCTGCGTGCCTTATCGGTCAGATCTTTCATTGCCATTTCAAATTGTCCAGAAGCTGAGATTGTGAGACCCAAATAATTATAATATGTGACATGATTGAGAAGTGTTCCCCCGATTGTAAAATTATATTTTTTGTCAGTAAGGCGAGGTTTTTTTTGGAAGATCATGATTTTGGATTTTTCCATGTTAATTGGTAAGGCCCAGTCGTTACTGTACTGCTCTAGAATGGAGAGGCTTTCATGCAGTCCCTCTTCATGAGGTGACAGCAGCAGAAGGTCGTCGGCATACAGGAGGCATTTGATTTCTCTGCCCTCGAGGGTCAGACCAGGACAGGAGGACTTCTCAAGTGCTGATGCCAGTTCATTGATATATATATTAAAGAGAGTCGGGCTGAGGCTGCAGCCTTGACGGACCCCTTTATTTTGACTGAAAAAATCAGTTCGTTTGTCATTGATCTTGACACAGCATTTGTTCCTGTTGTAAATGTCCTTTATGATATCACATGTCCTTCCTCCTATTCCACTTTGGATAAGTTTTAGAAAAAGCCCATCATGCCATAAAGAATCAAAGGCTTTTTTAAAATCAATGAAGCAGCCGAATATTTTTCCTTGTTTTTTTTGATGAACATATTTTTGAATTAGTGTGTGAAGTGTGTAAATGTGATTTGATGTTCTCTGATTGGGCATAAATCCAATTTGACAATTCTTTAAAATTTTGTGTTCTTGAATGAACTGAACTAATCTGTCATTAATAATGGAACAGAATAGTTTTCCGAGGTTACTGCTCACTGTGATGCCTCTGTAATTATTTGGGTTGTACTTCTCACCTTGTTTAAAAATTGGAGTTATCAAATTTTCTTTCCATATTTCAGGAAATTTTCCTGATTTTAATAACAGGTTGAACAATTTTAGAATGGCATCTTTCAGTTTGGGGCTGCTGTGTTTCAGCATCTCATTAGATATTCCATCCACGCCACAGGATTTTTTGTTTTTTAGGGATTTCATCTTGTCTGTCAGTTCATTTAATGCTATGGGCTGGTCTAAATTATTTAGCTGGTCTTTTATAGTGCGTTCCAGGTTATGTAGTTGGGAGGTCAGATGTTTTTGGCTAAGGGTTGGTTGGTTTGGTGAATAAAGATTTCCAAAATGTTCGGTCCAGATTTTAGGGTCATAGATGGGAAGGTGTTTGGCTTTTTTGGATTTGTCTAAATTGTTCCATAATTCCCAAAAACAATTTTGATCTACTGCCTCCTCAATCTTGTTTAGTTTTATTTTCGTGTGATCAGCTTTTTTCTGTATTAATAATGACTTGTATATTTTAAGGGTTTCTTGATATGTGGCTCGTATTTGTTGGTTTGCTGGGTCTCTGTGTTTTTTGTTTGATAATGACCGTAATTCTTTTCTTACCTTTTGGCATTCTTTATCAAACCAACCAGCATTAGCCATTTCTTTTTTGCTTCTATAATTCTTTCTTTTTCTCAGGGCTTTTTTGGCCACTGTAGAGAAGATTTTTGTTAACTGTTCAGTTGCTAAATTGGTTGTCGTCTTCTCTTCACTAAAAGAAGTCAATAGAAATGAGTCTATCATGTTCTGAACATTAGTGCTTTGGAGCGCAGCTTCATACTGGGCAGGACTGTCTTTACTCCATATAAATTTGGGGGGGAGTGGATACAGTTTAACCTTCTGATCTGAAGATGGCAGAAGATTCATTGACCTGTTCAGACTGAGGACCGTGTGACTGTGGTCTGATAATGGTAGCTGTGGCATCACTGTGAAATAATTGATTTTATTTTGGTCTATATCTGTGATGGCGTAATCTACCGTGCTGCTGCCTAAATGTGAGCAGTAGGTAAATCGACCTAGAGAATCACCATTTGTTCTGCCGTTAACTATATAAAGACCCAGGCTTTTGCAGAGTTGCAGGACTTGTTTTCCATGTCTGTTTATTGTGTTGTCATAATTCTGACGTGTTTTAGTATATCGTTTTTGTTGATGATTAAGTGGACCGTTTATATATTTGTCTCCATCAGAGCTGATGTAGTCCACTTCCTTCTTCCTTTATCAACTCTTTAGTGCTGATATTGAAGAGTCGTAGAATCTGTAATTAATTTGTTTTGATTTTGCAGTATTATGGCCATAAAAGACCACCACCTAATTCTCAAAGTTTGGTTCTGGCTATGTATGAAAATTTAATAAACATGAAAATGTGTCTGTAGATGTTAAATAAACTAAGATGTTAGCAATTTTGTTGAAGGTATAACTTAAAATGGATTCAACCAAAAATAAAAAGTAATTTTACACATCTTTGTGTCTCTCTCCTTTGATTAAGGCTAATTTAATTAATTATAGCTAATTTAATTTCGTTTAATGGGACTTGACAATCATACTTTGCCAGCGACACTTGTATTTTACATGATTATAATTTCAGCATAAAACTGTATGGGTGATGAAGAGAAAGAGCTGTATTCGTTCACAGAAAATCTGAAATAAAAAAAAAAAAAAAAAAAAATTGGTGTTTGAAGTTATACAAGGGGGAATTTGATTGTAACCATCATGCTTTAGCTGATAGCAAATAGCCATAATGAAAACTCCATAATGCTGTGATTTTTAGAAAAAAATAGTATAATTACATCACAGCATTATAATGTACCGTATGAAAAAATGGATATTTATTTTAATTTGCTAAAGATTATATTTAACAGTGTTATTAAATTATTAGTGTTTTTAAGATTACCCAAGAAACTGTTAGATGACAAATTTAATCTAAGTGTAAAATGGTTGATAATGAATTGTGCATGCTCAAAACAAAATAATTAATATCAACAATTGCAGATTTGTACATCCTGCTGTGACTTGGGGGATAGAATCTCATTGCGATTTTTCCGCTAGAAAATGTGACTATTTAGAAAATTGTGATTATAATAATGAAAAGACTATACAAACTAAATAATGATTATAACAATATTATTATTATTATTATTATTATTACATTATTACTAAATTAAATCACAATTTCACTGCTATATTTCACACAAAAAAACAAGCATTAGAAAAAAATAATAATTATTTTATTTTACAGTTCAATAAAATTACAGTACAAATATTTATGTCTGTCTTAACTGTTTTAATTTTCAAACAATAAGCCATCAGACTTTTATTTTGGTGAAAAACCACAGGAGGCCCTTAAAGCACATGTGTCAAACTCCACTCCTGGAGGGCCACGAACCTGCAAAGTTTAGCTTCAAAACACCTGCCTGGAAGTTTCTAGTAATCCTTGATTAGCTGCTTTAGGTTTTTAGTTAGGCTTGGGGCTGAACTTTGCTGGACAGTGGCCCTAGAGAAACTGAGTTTGACACCGCTGCCTTAAAGCTTCTCTTTTGTTGACAACAGCCAGTTTATAAGTACTTTTCATTACAAGTTTAAAGGGGACCTATTATGCAAAATTCACATTTGCATGGTTTATAAATGTGTGTTGGCAGTGTGTGTACACAACCACCCTATAATGATAAAAATCCAACCATTCCTTTTTTTTAATCCCCATAAATCATAAGCAGTGTCTCAGAACAAGCTGTTTCCAAGCTGCAACAAACTGCTTGGCAGTTTGATGTCACTTTAGCCACAGGCCCTGCCCCTGAATGTTGACAGACACTGCTGTTTTAACATAGAACCGCCCTGAGCGTGTTCGCAGCTGTGAAAGCAGTCATTTCTCACCGGACTGCTTTGTGAATGAATGCCAGAGGTGCTAAAAAGTTGTTACTCAAGGATAGATCAGTACTGTTCGTGATCCAGCTTACAGTCTCTAGAGCAGGGGTGTCCAAACTTGGTCCTGCAGGGCCACAGTCCTGCAGAGTTTAGCTCCAACTCTAATTAAACACACCTGAACCAGCTAATCAAGGTCTAACTAGGCATATACTAGAAACTTACAGGCAGGTGTTTTGGAGCTGGTTGGAGCGAAACTCTGCAGGACACTGGCCCTCCAGGACCTAGTCTGGACACCCCAGCTCCAGAGTAATACTGGATTCGGCAGTAATGAAGGTGAGAGCACTTTATTACAGTTCATCGGAGTTTATTTACAGATATAAAGTTTACCATTTTATTAAGCACCACCCAAGAAGGCATAAGGTCTTTATATATTTGTTTACTGTTAGTTGTAAGGAGTGTTTCTGTGTAACTGTTATTTTGCAATGTATGTTGATGATAATGCAAGGGAGAGAGAGGGAGAGGGAGTTTATGGATAATATTTTAATGCACACCTGCACTGTGTTTTATTAAAGGGATAGTTCACCCAAAAATGAAAATTTGATGTTTATCTGCTTACCCCCAGCGCATCCAAGATGTAAGTGACTTTGTTTCCTCAGTAGAACACAAATGATGATTTTTAACTCCAACCGTTGCCGTCTGTCAGTCAAATAATGCTAGTGGATGGGAACTTCTACTATAAGAGTAAATAAAACTTGCATAGACAAGTCCAAATGAAACCCTGCGGCTCGTGACGACACATTGATGTCCTAAGACACGAAACGATCGGTTTGTGTGAGAAACCGAACAGTATTTATATCATATTTTAACTCTAATACACCACTATGTCCAACCGCATTCAGCATTCGCTTAGTGAGGTCTGATCGCGCTCTGACAGCGGCAGTGATGTCTCGCTCTCATTGAAGTATATGTGCAAGACATCACTGCCGCTGTCAGAGCGCGATCAGACCAAACGAATCGAGTGATGAATGCAGTTGGACATAGTGGTGTATTAGAGGTAAAAAATGATATAAATACTGTTCGGTTTCTCGCACAAACCGACTGTTTCGTGTCTTAGGACATCAATGTGTCGTCACGAGCCGCAGGGTTTCATTTGGACTTGTCTATGCAAGTTTTATTTACTCTTATAGTAGAAGTTCCCATCCAATAGCATTATTTGACTGACAGACGGCAACGGTTGGAGTTAAAAATCATCATTTGTGTTCTACTGAAGAAACAAAGTCACCTACACCTTGGATGCGCTGGGGGTAAGCAGATAAACATCAAATTTTCATTTTTGGGTGAACTATCCCTTTAAGCTCTTACAGTGATTTTTTAGTACAGGTTTGTACTATTATAGTGGATAAAAACAAGAAGACAATATAAGTTATAACCGTAATTAAACTAAACTATATCTGTTCTATCTCCATGCAGCATATATTCACAGTTTCTGACATTATAGTGTGTCCTGACTAAATCCTGACACCGGAGAATCAGCTCTTGAAGCTCCGCCCTCTTAGGCCGAGCACAGCAGCTCATTTACATTTAAAGGGCACACACTGAAACGGCACGTTTTTGCTCAACCCCAAAAAGTGGCAGTTTTAACATGCTATAAAAAATTATCTGTGGGGTATTTTGAGCTCTGAGACACTGAACACACTTGTATGTAAAAGAACATGAGCACATACTGTACATTGATGCAATTAAATCACACTAAGCCATTTCACAATCTGAGTTTTATTTTAGTTAATGTGCAGCCCTACTATTAATTACTACTTAATCAGGAATATTCCTTTGATGCCACACAGATTCTCACCTAGGCCCTGTGCCGAGAGTATTGTGACCTTTGGGATGGGTCTGTTGGCATTGGCATTGACGGAGCTGTCTGACGCTGCATTATGTGAATTTCAACTCAATATGCTGATGATACTGTCTTAATTTATTCCATTATTCTCTTGTGGCCCGTTCATATAGTGAAACAAATGAGAAGAATAGTATTTCGTGTTAGACAGAACCTAAACATTCAACATTAGTGGGCTGACTTACTTTTCACCATCAGTCGCGCGCACTTGAGGACTAACACTAACCCAGTTCTTGGCTAATTTTCAGTCAGGCTTGTTCATTCACTGGAGACTTGCTCTGAATGGATCATTGAATTCATTCAGAACCTAGTGCATTTTTTAGTTTGGCTTGCTTTGGCATTGTCTAAATGAACACTGCAATCATGCTGATTCTCAGATCACCGATCACCAACATAATCTGTACTGAACAAGGTGGTCTAAAAAAACGAAGAACTCTGGAGCGCTTGTGATGAGAAAGCAAACCATATCAACGAACCATTGCACTTCTCCGAAACAGGTGCATTGCAAGAATACTGTCTCGACAAAGGATAAAGCCTTGACTTTGTGCGTAAGAGACAGAGAGATAACTTGTCAATCAAAAACCCTTGATTGACATGCATTGGAAGAATGCTGTCTCGACACAGCCTGTATAGTGCATAAAAACACACCTGAGAACTGTTAATAAGTTAAGCAAAAAAACATTATCTAACTCTTTACATATGAGCCAATTAAACAATAATAATTATGTAATTAAAAATATTTTTAATTACAGTGACAGATTACAATATATTAACTATGAATTAACTTTAACAGTTTGCAAATGATTTTACTTTATTACCAAAATGTCAGAGTTTTAGAAGATTTGAAGGAGATGTGGATGTATTGCAACTGAATTCTTTTTTTAAAGGTTAAACATTTCATCATGTCATCAAAGTTTTTTTTCTATAACTTATAGGAGGTAAACAGAGCAGGCTTTATGAACATATTTTCTGACTGAAGGTGTGACTTTTTCAGATACGACCGTGGATTACTTCATTTTGGGAGATGCTTGTGAGTTATTCTAATTCTTTTAACTTTGGCATGACTTGCCACACCTTGTACAACATACTTTCAGACAGACTTTAAAAACTTCTAAAAAGATGGATAGCTTGTGACATATTTGGACTGCTTCTTCAGGTTGAACCTGTTTGTCATGTTTCTATAACTTAGGGTCTTACAGTTCCTGAAGCTTCAGGTATAAGTTGAGCTCCTTCAAGCAAACTGAAGTTACTGCACTGTCTGCCTGAAGAAAAGCAGGAGTACAAACTTTCAGCATTAATGTCTTATCTTAACAGGTGAAACATCAACCACATTACCTGGACCAAGAGAACTAAAATCCACATTTTTGGAAGGATCTGCTCAGGTAACATTTTTTATTATTTATAATTTTTTATTTAGTTAAGCATTACAATTGTCTCAACAAAAAGTATATACTGTAATATCATTAAAACTTCTCTTAAATGTAGCTCATGTTGTGGTGTTTCTTTGCTATCTACCAGAAATCTTTTGGGAATCTTTTGGAATCTAATGATTCGATTCATTGGGATCACGATTCAATTAAAAATTGATTGATGATATATGCATGATTTAATTTTAGATTTGATTCTGAACTTTGAAATTTATTTTATTTAAATTCAATTTAAAATAAATCTGAAAAAATAAAAGGAAAATAAGTGATTAATTTAATTTAATTTAATTTAAAGGATTAGTTCAACCAAAAAAAAAAAAAATAATAAATAAAAAGAAAAATAAGGAAATGTGCAGTGGTGTGTCAAGAGTGCCTGTGTGGAAAGATGGATGAACTCTGCATGTCCTTTAATGGAGGGGTACTTGATCTACGGGATCCTTCACAGAAACAGCTGATCTAAAACAGTATCAACCTTTTGTCCCTGAAGGCCCCTCCTTATATATATAAGAAAACCTGGGCCACCTATCAATGAAGATTAAGCACACCTCATAGCTGTAATTAAACTTTAATTAAAGTTTTGTTGAATTATTATTTTTTTAATTTCATGTTATTGTTTAACTACTGCTACTGTTAAGTGCCGATTAGTCGGGAGTTATTTAATATATTTATAAATAAATATATACATTACCGCTCAAAAGATTGGGATCGGTAAAATTTTTAATATTTTTAAAAGTGTTTTGTCTGCTCGCCAAGGCTGCATTTATTTAATTAAAAATATACAAAAAAACTGTAATTTTTGAAACATTATTACAATTTAAAATAACTGTTTGCTATTTAAAGATTTTCTAAAATGTAATTTATTCCTGTGATCAAAGTTGTATTTTCAGCATCATTGCGCAGTCTTCAGTGTCACATGATCCTATAGAAATCATTCTAATATGCTGATTTACTGCTCAAGAAACATTTCTTATTATTATCAATGTTGAAAACAATTGTGTACAATTTGTTTTCAGGATTCTTTGATGAATAGAAATCAGAAATAGAAAGCATTTATAACATTATACACTACCATTCAGAGCTTTGGTGTCAAAAGTGACACAGAAGACTGGAGTAATGATGTTGAAAATTCAGCTTTGCATCACAGGAATAAATTGCATTTTAAAAATATCAAATAAATGCAGCCTTAAGAGACTTAAAAACACTAAAACTCTTACTGATCCCAAACTTTTTAATGGCAGTGTACATACATACACACACACACACACACACATGAACCATGACTCTTGTAGCACTAGATGTCTATTCTTATACAGAGGCTACTCTTTATTTTTCCTACACAAAGCAAAAATCTTTTAATTAAAACAACACACATGACTGGCCAAATTAGTCCAGTTTAGAGATGACAATACCTTGAAATGATGCGTCACCATCATATCAGTTGTTGCCATTAATTTTAAAGAGGGAAAAGTCACAAGAAAAAGCTTTGGATGATTATTATTTCAGAGTTAAATAAATGAGAGAGAAATTAATATTTTTTTTTAATGAATTCTATACAAGAGGTGTCCAATCCTGCTCCTCCCACAGTCCTGCAAGTTTGGCTCCAACCCCAATTAAACACACCTAAACCAGCTAATCAAGGTCTTACTTGGCATACTAGAAATTTCTAGGCAGGTGTGTTGAGGAATACTGGAGCCAAACTTTGCAAGACAGTGGCCATCCAGGACCAAATGATCTAAACAGTTTTTGTCATAGTGCTTGACTCTCTTTAATGTTATGTGCTTTGAGACATGATTTAACACCATCTCTTATGACACTTTGCTGACTTTGCTCTGGCTGTGCGCGTTCATGTGTTTTGGAGGAGGCGTGGCTTTTGAGAACTCTGAAGGGAGGGTGGGATCTTATGCTTTCAATGCTTAGTTGCTCTTCCCTGAAATACCCAACCTTTAACAAACATTTTAAAAAATCTAATCAAATGTGAATCGATATTTCCAGACCTATTATATATCTGGAATATAACAGTTGATGATGTAAATTATTGATATTGTGATATTTCAGCCTGGACCTGGGGTCTTATTTATAAAACTTTGCGTAGATTTCATCCTAAAAGTGTACGTACGCACCTATAGTATTTTAATTGTTTTAAACAATTCGAATCAAATTTATGCAGTTTTGCTGATAAGGTGAACACATCTTTTAGGAAGTTTATAAGCTATATTTTTTAGTGGAAACGGATAGGCCTACTTATTTATTGCAGTGAAAATACAATTGTCTTTCTCGGCGCTTCACTGAAGTATTTTAAAAAGGAAACGTCTCAGGTTACGCATGTAACCATGGTTCCCTGAGAACAGGGAACGAGACTCTGTGCTGAAATCGCGCTATGGGGAACGCCACTGGTGACCCGTGTTCGAAATGCCAAGAATCACACAACTCCAATCCTATTGGCCGGCGACAGCCTATGACGTCGAACGGCGCAAACCGTGACGTATAAAGATAGCGCCCGAGGAAACAGTCGGACACCTTTTCGTCTTTGAGGGACTGTTCCGCAGGCACCCCGAAGCATGGCAGAGACCTTTAACATTTAATGTAACCTTTACAGAATTATTGGGGGTTTTATGTACGGATGCCTCTTGGGGAAAAAATGCACTGGAAGGGAGTGCGAGTGTGCAGGCGGGAGAGACTGAACCGGGACCACTGGGTACTGCTTCAGGGGAACAGAGTGAAATCGAGAGAATTATTCTCTCGGAGCGCGATGATTTTCCCCTGGAGCAGTCTCAGGATGAGACGCTAAAACACGCATTTGAACAGGTCAGGACCATCGACGGTCAGCCTCTCCATCCTGGACAGCCGCTTACCTATCCATATTTTGCAATAATTAAAGATAGGTTGAATCGAGTGACCCAAGACGCTCAGACAAAAGAAGATACAACACAGTTATTAGTTCCTAGGAGCCGCCAGGAAATGCTTTTTCAGGCGGCTCATTCTAATCCAATGGCTGGTCATTTAGGACAGGGAACGACACTAAATCGCCTCATGACCCAATTTTTTTGGCCGGGCATTCACGAGAATGTGCGCAGGTGGTGCGCGGCTTGTCGTGAATGTCAGTTGGTAAACCCACCGGCCACCCCAAAAGCGCATTTGCGCCCCCTCCCATTAATGCAGGTCCCCTTCGAGAGAATTGGCATGGACCTCATCGGGCCATTAGAGCGATCAGCACGAGGACATCGTTTTGCATTAGTCATTGTGGATTATGCAACACGATATCCAGAAGCAGTGGCTCTCCGCAACATTTCTGCTAAGAGTGTTGCTGACCCACTATTTTCTTTAATCTCCCGAGTGGGGATTCCTAAGGAAATCCTCACTGACCAGGGCACGGCATTTATGTCACGGACGTTACGCGAACTTTATGAATTATTGGGCATTAAATCGATTCGGACCAGCGTCTTTCACCCACAAACGGACGGGCTGGTCGAACGTTTTAATCGCACGCTTAAGACAATGATTCGTAAATTCGTTCAGGAAGACGCCAAAAATTGGGATAGATGGTTGGAACCCCTGTTGTTCGCTGTGCGAGAGGTCCCGCAAGCCTCCACGGGGTTTTCCCCCTTCGAGTTGCTCTATGGTCGCCAGCCCAGGGGCGTGCTGGACGTCATAAGAGAGACTTGGGAGGACGGACCTTCTCAGTCTAAAAACGAAATTCAGTTTGTGATGGACCTGAGAACAAAACTCCACACTTTGGGGCGGCTCTCTATGGAGAATTTGTTACAGGCTCAGGACAAACAGAGCCGGCTGTATAACAGGGGAACCAATCTGCGTAAATTTGCACCGGGAGATAAAGTGCTTGTATTACTCCCAACGTCAAGTTCAAAATTACTTGCAAAGTGGCAAGGACCGTTTGAGGTCACACGGCAAGTTGGAGAACTCGATTATGAGGTAATACGCTCAGATAGGAGAGGAGCACGTCAGATTTATCACCTCAATCTCCTTAAAAAATGGAATGAGGGAGAACCAGTGATGCTGGCGACGGTGATTAGCGGAGAGGATGATCTTGGACCAGAAGCGAATATAAAAAAACAATCTCTCGCTCTGGCCCCAGGGGGAGATCACCTCTCGCCCTCCCAGCTCATTGATTTAACCAAATTACAGGCAGATTTTGCCGACGTGTTTTCTCCCCTACCTGGCCGTACAAACCTCATTCAGCACCATATCGAGACAGAGCCGGGCGTGGTTATTCGCAGCCGGCCGTATAGATTACCTGAACACAAGAAAAAAGTAGTTCAGGAAGAATTAGGTGCGATGCTTGAAATGGGGGTAATAGAAGAATCCAACAGTAACTGGGCGCTCACACGGCAGCTGCAGCCCGCCAAAAAGCGCGTCCCAAAAACACAGCAGCTCACATACCCAGCGGCCAGAGGAGCGCTCGCTATCGGACGCGGTGACATCAAACGCGGACGTCACCATCATGCACAGATGCAGACACCTCCTCCCTCAGGAAGAGTGTCAAACGAGAACGGAGTGTCGCAACAGGAGAGACGCTCACAGTAAGTAGACAAACACACATAGACGTCGCCCTCAAGCATCGTCTATGCGTTCGCTCCTCTCCAGACAGAAAAACACCAGAAACGTGTACATCAAGTGTCAAACCCCTGGGACACGGATGAACACATCCTCCTGGACATTTGCAGATATAAAAGGAGTAATTTCCTAACGGAGTTTAGTGAAACAATGGCACGAACAAAACAGTCCCGAAAAGACGAGAAGATGTCCGACTGCTTCCTCGGTAGCTCCCTTTATACGTCACGGTTCGCGCCGTTCAACGTCATAGGCTGTCGCCGGCCAATAGGATTGGAGTTGTGTGATTCTTGGCATTTCGAACACGGGTCACGAGTGGCGTTCCCCATAGCACGATTTCAGCGCAGAGTTGAGTTCCCTTTCGAAAGGGAATGTGCAAATCTTACCGTTTTCCTCAAATTATATCCTTCAAATACAGTGGTAATTGTTTGAAGATCCTTCACACGACATCAACACCTCCGTGCAGCTGCGGTTTAGTAGGCTATTATCATTGGAACTATTAAAACAGGACAACAGACCTTTCGACCACCGAATCCAGCAGTGTCTTCCATAACATCGAAGTATGCATCGATCGTCGTTCTCGCTAAATTTTTTGTACAACATCTGCAGTGTAGTTTAAAGAGGAATTATTGTGCTCCTAGCGCTCCTCGCTGTCATTAAAGCAGCGTGTCACAGGAAAAGTGATCGAAAGTAGCACATCTACTATGTAAATTCATATCACGTTTGATTAACTTTTCCATAATGACTGCGTAATGTAATTTCAGTGCTTATCGCCATTAGTGAAAGTGTAACATTAATGTAAATATGTATATCAAAATGAAAACGTGAGTTTCCATACGAGTTTAAATCATTCTTTTATTTATTTAAAGGTCCCGTTCTTCGTGATCCCATGTTTCAAACTTTAGTTAGTGTGTAATATTGTTGTTAGAGTATAAATAAAATCTGTAAAATTTTAAAGCTCAAAGTTCAATGCCAAGCGAGATATTTTATTTAACAGAAGTCGCCTACATCGAACGGCCAGTTTGGACTACATCCCTCTACTTCCTTCTTTAATGACGTCACTAAAACAGTTTTTTTGACTAACCTCTGCCCACAGGAATACACAAGAGTTGCGTTTGTAGAGTGTGTTTGTCGCCATGTCGTCGAAACGCTGTTATTTTCATCCCGCAGTCCAATCACCGGGTCTGATTCCGGCTCAAATTGATTGGGTAAAATTAAAGACATGTTTACAATAACACTGAGCGCGTGCATCTCCACGTTATGGTAAGAGGCGTGACCTTTCCGGGCAAGGTTCACTAAGCTGCTGTCGAATCACAACACAGGAACCGCTGGCACAATCAGAACTCATTACGTATTTCTGAAGGAGGGACTTTAAAACAAGGAAGTCATCAGCCCGTTTTTATGACAGTGGAAACAGCGGTATACAGATAAGTAAATTATGTGAAAAATACTGTGTTTTTTTACACGCGAAACATGAACACATGTTATATTACACGCACACTATAAACACAATCAAAGCTTCAAAAAACCAAGAAAAACGGGACCTTTAAACTGTTATTGTGAACACATGCACTGTATTTATGATTATGACTCATAATGAAGTGGTTTTCCTTCATCTGCCGTCAGTCCCTCAGCTCACCATCGGTGTCGCCAAACTGCTCTGTCTCCAGAATGTGCGTACGCACGGCTCAAAGTTTGCTTAAAGGTGCGCACATTCTCCTGTCAAGTTTGTTGTTTATAGATCACAACCTTTGCGTGGGAACTGGCGTACGCACGTTTCCAGCCCCGTTTTGTGCGTTCGCACGCTTTATAAATGAAACCCCTGGACTTGGGACTATATTTGGAAGAGTTCTTTGTTCTGATTTTACATAAAAGTGGATCTGGAACTCTTTACATTTGTATAACTACTACAACTAGTATGTGCTTTATGCATGTAAATTATTCATATTTATTTATCTAATTGTGGTATTTCTTTTCTTGCAGAGAATGTTCCGGGACAGTTATAACAGTATGTCAAACTTACAGTTTTATAAAAAACATATTTATTGGTTTAGGTTGTAACATGATCTCACAGATAAAACGAGGCTATACTCTTAAAAAGGTTGAGTTGTGTAAACTTTTTCTCTGATCCTCAGCTGTACAAGGCTAGTGTGCATACAGAATAGGTATTTGTGTTGATTATGTTTTAGACTAGAAACACAGTGACATCTGTACAAACACATTTATGGCCTTTTTGTTGTATTATATTGCCTAAATATTCCTGTTTTTAGAGTTTCACAGTAACAAAGACATAACTGGATCTCAAGCTGAGCTAAATGTCAGTGCTGCAGCTCAGAGTGGAAGCAATATTACAGCACCTGCACTTACTAAAAATACAATAACAGGCAATGTCCACATCATACATAATGCACCTGGTAAGAAAATGGTTTTATATGAATAGATAATAATATTGACAAAGATCTTTTTTTTTTTTGATAATATATTTGATCAAGTGAGTAATCACGTCATGCACCTAAATGAATGTATCAGATATCTGTTTGATGTTGCATATATATAGGCTTGTGTGTGTGTGTGTGTGTGTGTGTGCACATTCAGATAATTGGGAGGAGCACAATCAGATAATTATCCTAATTAACACGAGATGAGCACATTCAGTTAATCAACTCAATTAATGATAAGAGGTATACAGCAGACCTACCTCACCACCCGGGGGTGGGGGGAGTACTCTGGGTTCGGACCAAAATTCCGAGCTTGGAGCCCGCCTGGACAGAATGCCAAATATGCATAATCTTTACTTAATTATATGTAAGTGTGAACTCATGAAATGTAATAAAATGCAAATTCTCATTGCAAATAACTGCATCATCACTCAGTTGCAAAACATATGGCACACAAAACCAACAAAATTCAATGTAAGCTGTTCACTGTAAACAAAATTCATGACAGTGCTCAAACCATAGCAAATTAGCTACAGACTCTTCCACATCATAGACACTGAACAGCGATCGTGCAGCAGGAATTGGCATGTAAAACTGTTTGACTATCCATAAATATAGTCAAAATATGAAATGTCCAAATTTATCTGTATTCAGAGCAAATGTGTCTATTTTCTTGCAGGTTTCACTGGGTATCACAGATACTCTGAAAAAACACAAACATCAGGTGACTGGTGAATTTTATAGTTTTAAATATTGCACTCATTCCACCTCTTTATTTAGTTGCTATTTGCTGCCTACCCTGAAACGTCCTACAGTATTAAATTTAGAATTTGAATATTGATTATTTCTACAGAAATCAGCTCAGCGATTCACAAATATAAGAAGCTGATCTGCAGTGAATACCAGTATGTGACTGAGTATAACTCTCTGCCTGGTGAACATGTGCTGCTGTCTGAGCGCTTCACACAACCTCTGATCCTTAAGAATCATAGAGATCCAAGAGAGAGAGAAGAAGAGATCTGCTCCAGTGGAGAAAGATTCCAGCAGGTCCTCAGCTTCAGGAGCAGTGAAGACTCTGTCCATCTGAACTCTCTGTTTGACCCAGATGGTCATGGGATCAGTCCCAGAGCTGTTATACTGCAGGGAAATTCTGGAAATGGGAAAACCTTCACTGTTCAGAAGATCATGATGGACTGGGCATCTGGTGACCTCTACAAAGAGCGGTTTGATATTGTGTTCCACTTAAAGTGTAAAGAAATAAACCGTATTCCTGGCAAAAACAGTTTGGCGGAGATCTTGAGTTACAGCTGCAGTTTAACATCAGATCAGATCTCACAGATGTTACAGCATTCACCAGAGAAGGTGCTTTTCATCATTGATGGATTTGATGAGCTGAAACTCACACAGGACATTTATCACACGTCACCAAACACTGATCTGCTTCAGAAAGCGTCACCTGAGGTCATTCTTTGTGACCTGCTGAGGGGTCGAATCCTGCGAGAGTCCTTCCTGCTGGTCACCTCCAGATCTACAGCTACGGACACACTGAGTAAACTGCTCAAAGGACCTCAAAGTTTCTCTGAGATAATTGGTTTCTCTGAGAAGGGGGTGGAGGAGTACTTCCAGAAGTTTTTTCAAAACGAGGCTCTTTTCAGGAAGGCTTATACACTTGTAAAGCCAAATGAAACACTCATCACTGCCTGCTCCATCCCTGTCGTCTGCTGGATCATCTGCACAACTATCCAGGAACGATTCAAAATTGGTGCAGATATAACAAGAGGACTGGAAACCACCACCTCCATCTATGTTGACTTTGTGTCCACTCTACTGGAGCATCACTGCCAGGGTTTGAGTCAGTCCGTCCCGACCCTGCTGAGGAGTCTGGGTCAGCTGGCAGAGAGAGGGATTCTGGAACAGCAAGTCTTGTTTGATGAGAAAAGTGTGAATGAAACAGTTTCAGATCCTGCTTGCAGTCCATTCCTGTGCAAGTTCCTTTTTAAGAGAAGAATCCACTCGGAGACAATGTTCAGTTTCATGCATCTCAGCTTCCAGGAGTTCTTCACTGCTCTGTACTTTGTCCTTCTGGATGAAGAAGAGTCCCAAAGGAAATTTACACAGCTATTTTCCATTCACGAAAAGGCAGGTGGTTTTTCAAGAGGCATTTCACGTTTAACAGCTGTGATGCAGTTTGCTTTTGGCCTGTTGAATAAGGATGTGAGAGACACTCTTGGAAAGAAACATGGTCTGTTTGTTCATCCAAACACAGAGGCCTATCTGAAAAAAATGATTTTAACAGAGATTCAAAAAGAGACTTGGGATTCATATACAATATGCTTTTGGATTCACTGTCTGTACGAACTGCATGAAGAGGACTTTGTAAAAAAAGCTATGGAATCCACACCTCATATAACTATGTATGGTTCAGTCATCTTAAGAAGAATAGACTGCTGGGCCCTGCTGTACTGCTCTCTGTGCTGTGAGTGCATTGAAGAACTGGCTCTCCATGACTGCAGATTATCATCTGAAAAGTTGTCTATTATTCTGCCTGCACTCTGCAAGTTTAAGAATTTAACGTGAGTACATTTGTCCAAAATAAATCCTCAGTGAATTCATAGGCAGTTGCATATGCATTCAAATATATCTACAGTGTCTGGGATGGGACATGTTCGCATCACTTGGCCACAACATAGTAACTTGGTGGAACGTGATATGTCGTGGCCACTAGACATTAATTAGTGTGAACACCATAGCATGTTGAGGCCACCACATATTAACTTGTGGCCACAAGATCATTTTGTCAAGGTATCAATATCCTTATGTTGTGGCCATACAATGTAAAGTTGTGGCCTTGCGATCATATGTTGAGGGAATGACATACTTTTCTTGTCGCCATGAGTTTAATCCGTAAGCAAACCTGAGTGACCATAGCAACCTGGGATTATCACAAATGGATATAATTAATAAATCAACATTTTATTTGAATTAAGAATGACAAAATGTGCAGAATTAAGATAATTATATTATATTGGCCTGGTTTCACAGACTGGGCTTAGAATAAGCCAGGATACGGCTTATTTAATTAGGGCATTTAAGTGGCTTTTATAGTTGCTTTCAGTTAAAACAGCTCAAACATGCATTTAGTTTGGGACTAGCTTAAGCCTTGACTGTGAAACAGGGCCATTACACCGGTCAAGCATAACATTATGACTACCTTCCTAATATTGTGTTGGTCCCCTTTATGGTACCAAAACAGCCCTGACTCGTCGAAGCTTGGACTCCACCAGAAGGTGTGCTGTGATATCTGGCACCAAGATGGTCGAAGCAGATCCTTTAAGTCCTGTAAGTTGCGAGGTGGGTCCTCCATGGATCGGACTTGTTTGTTCAGCATATCCCACAGATGCTCAAAAGGACTAAGATCTGGGGAATTTGGAGGCCAACACCTTAAAATCATTGTTGTGCTCCTCAAACCATTCCTGAACCATTTTTGCTTTGTGGCAAGGTGCATTATCCTGCTGAAAAAAGCCCATGAAAGGGTGTTCATGGTCTGCAACAAAGCTTAGGTAGATACATGTCAAAGTGGATGGCAGGACCCAAGGTTTCCCAGCAGAACATTGCCCAAAGCATCACACTGCCTCTGTCGGCTTGCCTTCTTCCCATAGTGCATCCTGGTGCCATGTGTTCCCCAGGTAAGTGACGCACACAAACGTGATTTATCAGACCAGGCCACCTCCTTCCATTGCTCCGTGATCCAGTTCTGATGTTCACGTCCTTTCTATCAGAACCAGTATTAACTTCTTGAGCAATTATAGTTCTTCTGTTGGATCAGACAACACGGGCCAGCCTTCGCACCCCACGTGAGCCATGGCCGCCCATGACCCTGTTCACCACTGTTCCTTCCTTGGACCACTTTTGGTAGATACTGACCACTGCAGACTGAGAACACCCCAACAAGAGCTGCAGTTTAGGAGATGCTCTGACCCAGTCGTCTAGCCATCACAATTTGGCCCTTGTCAAACTCGCTCAAATCCTTACACTTGCTCATTTTTCCTGCTTCTAACACATCAACTTTGAGGACAAAGTGTATTCCTCAATGAAACACAGCTAATTACATGTATATATTTACTAATATACGTTCAAGGCTTAGGCTAGTCCTAGACTAAAATGCATGTTTGAGCTGTTTCAACTGAAAGCAACTTGCACTGACATATCTTAAAATATGCCAGTGTCATTGTTTTGTCTCAAGATGCACACCAGTAATGTTTTTTTCTAGGGTACATTTATAAAAGCTATTTAAATCCCCTAATTGAACTAAGGCCTAATCCTGGTTTAGTCTAAGCCCTGTGTATGAAACTGGGCCTTATTCTCTACTAGTCTTACTTGCTGAAGATTTCCCAATATACTCACGGCCAAGTTCTTTTTCGTTCTTAACTTTGGGGTGAAAAGAAGTTTGAAATATGTGACCAGTGGTACCGTATACTGTTAGCAAACATCCTGACACTGTCCACACTCCTAAGAGCGACGTGTAGATGAATGTTATGATGTGCTGCATGCTTTCCTTTCAATAACAAAATAAACAACAAAAATGGCAGCACTGAGATCAGTTAAGAAAGCGTGTGATCATAGCGATGTGGATATGTTTGCACGAGTGCTGGAATTTGGCACTCCATAAAGTCACATCATGTTTATTTATATTGCACTTTAATACAACAGATTGTTTAAAAGCAAGCAGCTTTACAGTATTACACATGAAAAAAGTGTCAGTGTCTCTAACTGAACAGAAGCGATTCCCACTTGAAAGAAAGTGGAGCGTTACAGGATACCTACCACTTACATAACCCTCACGGACCAATGGTAGTTTGAACTGCGGAAGGAAGACCATTCACTGCCGTGGGTAGAGTGTGATGTCCAGATCCACCTCTCTGGATGGGCCTAATGGGTGGGATCCAACCACACCCTAACCCTACCCATAACTCTATCCCTCCATTCATTAGATCCACAGAGGTGGAGCTGGACTAGGTCAAGCTCAACCCATTTTGGCCAGATTTTGTTCGAAATTATTTCACACCAGTTTGTTCTTTTTCTATTTCCTAAGGATGTCTTCATCTCGACAAAATGATCTTGTGGCCATTTTACCAAATACCCACGTTGTGGCCTCAACATGCTGCGATTTTCTTACAAGTTACTAAGTCATGGCCCTGACAAAACCAAGCATGAACCAAGCATTTCCCTTCCCATTCACCATATCTGTCTGTCTATCTGCCTGTTTGTTTCCAGTTGAATATTTATTCTCATGCCACCACAGGTTGTTTAGCTTTCATCTCTTGCTCTTAGATTCCTAACAATTATAAAATGTCTTACAACTGTGAAACTAATGATAGCTTAATAGTAAGATAAAATTGTACAAACACATACAATGTTTTTACAGTTTTTCCTAAATCACTTTGGCTCATTTTTTTGGCAACACTCACAATTTTTATTATGAATTTTTATCTATTGTTTGTAATATTTGCTATAATGACATAATTAGTTAGTGTTAACAGTATAATGTCTGATTTTGAAGGTTGAGTCCAGAAGGTCTATCATACGCTGAGCTTGCTGAACTGATGTTTACTCTAACAAGAAGAAAGACCCTGATCATAAAGAGGTATGTCTCAAAATACAATATTTACATTTAAATGCATACTCAAAATGTCTTCATAACATTTTATGCATACATGCACCATCATCATTCAGTGCGCTTTTTTATTTGACTTTTAGCTCATACACATTTTTTTCTGTGCTTTGATTTACAGTGCCTGTATTAGACCGTACATTAAAGATTGGTCTGTCGAAAGAGTGGAACTGTTTATAAGAGAAGACGAATACAGGTGATGAAAAAAGCCACATCTAAAACTCCTTTGTCTAGCATATATTCAACATTTATCTGGCATGTTTGTTCTCCAAAATCTAACCTTATTCTGTTGATAATGTTGTAAACATTATAAAAAAAGAAACGGACACTGTCAACCCCTCTTATAAATATTGCAAGTATCCACATGATTATTATATATTATATAAGTACAAAGATTTTAAGCACTTTGCAGTTTTAAGGAAACAAGGCTGAACTGGTCATAAATAGATTTTGTAGCCCTCATTCAGGATTTTAAAGTCCACCCTAATGTCCTGACAATGGTATCAAGTCCGTGGCCGAAGGTTTTCCTGCATGTTCTGTCTTTATGGTGCTCAAAGTCATTTAATTTACAATACCTTTTATCTGATTCCATTTAATCACAACTTCGAATTTAGGTTGAAATGCCAGTTGATTGTTGGTCATTTATATAACAATTTTTCTAGACATTAGATCATCCTATTTAACTTTTTTAATTTAGATTGTACTCATTAATTCCGATTCCAGTCTCACGTCAGCCGCGTACATGGATCTACCAGTCACAAGCTTGTGTAATTGACTAACACTATTTAGATGGCTGGGGATCCATGCTTGCTCATTCTAAAAGCACTTTATTTACCCCCCCTAGATCTGTACACACTTAAATAAGAGATTGTGACCACTACTATCTCTAACAGTAGCTTTGCTTAATCATGCCATGGTTTCCCATGTACACTTAGCTACTAACCTGATCACAGATTTGCGGTATCATGGAATAGATATAATCTAGAGTCAATACTTTCAGAGTAGGTCAAAATAAAATCAAATGTAACAGTTTATTATTAGTCAGGTAAACATCTGTCATGCCAGTAACATAATCAGTTGCAGAAGCTGAGAAATAACGATTAAAATATGAATAGCTAACATCAGAAAGTGCTGAATGTATAAAATACAGTAAACACTACAGAGAGATCTGGCTACAGAATCACCCTGAGCCTTTCGCAAAATTTCGAAGACAAAACATTTGTATGAAAGACCCTTTACTGTAGACAAAATATCTCTAAACTCTTTAAATCTTTATTAAGTTTTGGTTTTCTTCTGTGAGGGTGAGACCATTGTACCAGTCACACTGAGTTACAGCCATTTGCAGGTAATAGTGTACTGCAGGTTGTAAGAATTGTTTAGAGAAATACAATTAATGGTTTGAAAATTTGAAATATGATTTGAGAAATATACTAAATATTAAAATTTAACCTACACTTTTGTAGACATAGTTTTAAGTGTATCATTACATCTAGTCAAAACTAGGTTGAATTTTGCTTTACTTTGGTTATCTTTGATAGTGACGCAAATAATGGCTGGTGCCTAACAGGCCAGCTTGAGGGTTGAAAGACTGACAATAACAATTTAGATATATTTTATAATATAGTCTAACTCTGTTGTTTTAACTGATACCAATTCTGTTTGTGTGTATAGTATGAGGATATCATCTACACGAGACCCAAAGCAAAGTTTGATATCACTCTTCCTCACCTTTCCACACTCGGAGCTGATCAGCATTGACTGGACGAAACTTTTCCAGATATATGAAAGGAAATCCAGTGCATTGTTGCCATTTCTCCGTTCTTTCTTTGAACTGAAAAAGATGGAAATGACACTGGATGTATTGAATAGGAAGTGGTCTGTGCAGATCCTCCACATCATCCAGAAATTCCCCAGTCTAACAGAACTCTCGTAAGAAATCTAAATTTAAAACCACTTTCTGTCCTGTTTCTATATGCATTTGTCTCTTGTCAGGAATTATAATTTAGCCAACATTTAATAATTTTTACTAGTACATTCAAACACATTTTTAAAGCTGGATATAAAGAACGGTTGTTGTTTTATTTTGTAAAGCTCTTGCTAGCAGATAACCTCATCATCAGCCCATCATCTGGAACTCATCCAGAAAAATCATTGTTATAGAATTGTTTGAATGAATGGGAAGCAAAGCGTAAGTATTTTGAAAATTACCTTATCTTCATAATGTATGTTTTAGGGTACATGCTTATTTTTTACCGGAGGAGGGAATCGAGATCTTGCAGAGGTCATGTGTGAGGCCAGCCTGTGATTTGTCATTTTCCGGGTTTGTATTGGTTAACTTTATATTTCTCAAACATCTTTGACTATAACTGAATGATCATTTGACCCAGTTGACCATTTTCTCATTCATTTAGGTCTACTCACCTTCATTTGGTTTTAAACCTGGAAACCTTTTTTTCCTGTAATAATGTAATTTATTTATTTTAATATTTGCATTTATTTTAAACTTTCATTTTTAAAATATTTCCACAAACTCCCAAAACTCAGGTGTGGCCCCTTTAAAACCTCTGAACTCACATGGTATAAATATATCAAAATGTTCCAAACAACTTGTGAGGAATATATAAAGTGTTCTGAAGTCATACAATAGCTTTTTGTGAGGAATAAAGCAAAATTTTGAGAATCGTTTCACAAATGTATTTTTCTTGACATCCACCCTAAATCACCTTTTTCAACTTTTGATTTACTCACCCTCAGGTTGTTCCAAACCTGTATAAATTTCTTTGTTCTGTTGAACACAAAGGAAGATATTTTAAAAAATGTGGGAAACTGAACAGTGCTGGGGCACCATTGACTTCCATAGTATTTTTTTTTTCTATCAACTATGGAAGTCAATGGTGCCCCAAAACAGCCTTATTACAAACTTTATTCAAGATATCTTCCTTTGTGTTCAGAAAGAAGAAATTTACACAAGTTTGGAATTTGGTGAACTATCCCTTTAAATATTGGTCAGTTTCTCACACAACTCATTGTTATTACACTGATTATTCTCAAAACAGATGTCAGGTTTGTTACATTCTCTGTAGTGAAGCTATGCTTTGTGATATCTGGCTATGAAGGTACAGATGCCATAAAGAGTCTGAAAAATGCACAAGTGGGAAAAATGAAAGCTGCAATCATCAGGTGAAGATTCAGCTGAATTCCCAGGGCTTTTCTGTGGAGACATTACGACAGTAAGTTATGACAGAGTAACTAAAAGATCTTGAAACATCAATAACAATAAAAACTGATATGACAACAGCTACCAGTTAAGCAAAACATTTCCTTTAAAAAAAAAAAAATTTTTTTTACAGAAGAATACAAGAATTCCTTGTATAGCAAGCTTATATGTACAGGTTTTCATAATGCATGTAGTGAAGTGTGGATCTTAACCTACTAGTCAGCTTTGTATTTATGAACTCATAACATATCCAGCACATACAGTGGGTACGGAAAGTATTCAGACCCCCTTAAATTTTTCACTCTTTGTTATATTGCAGCCATTTGCTAAAATCATTTAAGTTCATTTTTTTCCCCTCATTAATGTACACACAGCACCCCATATTGACAGAAAAACACAGAATTGTTGACATTTTTTGCAGATTTATTAAAAAAGAAAAACTGAAATATCACATGGTCCTAAGTATTCAGACCCTTTGCTCAGTATTTAGTAGAAGCGCCCTTTTGATCTAATACAGCCATGAGTCTTTTTGGGAAAGATGCAACAAGTTTTTCACACCTGGATTTGGGGATCCTCTGCCATTCCTCCTTGCAGATCCTCTCCAGTTCTGTCAGGTTGGATGGTAAACGTTGGTGGACAGCCATTTTTAGGTCTCTCCAGAGATGCTCAATTGGGTTTAAGTCAGGGCTCTGGCTGGGCCATTCAAGAACAGTCACGGAGTTGCTGTGAAGCCACTCCTTCATTATTTTAGCTGTGTGCTTAGGGTCATTGTCTTGTTGGAAGGTAAACCTTCGGCCCAGTCTGAGGTCCTGAGCACTCTGGAGAAGGTTTTCGTCCAGGATATCCCTGTACTTGGCCGCATTCATCTTTCCCTCGATTGCAACCAGTCCTCCTGTCCCTGCAGCTGAAAAACACCCCCACAGCATGATGCTGCCACCACCATGCTTCACTGTTGGGACTGTATTGGACAGGTGATGAGCAGTGCCTGGTTTTCTCCACACATACCGCTTAGAATTAAGGCCAAAAAGTTCTATCTTGGTCTCATCAGACCAGAGAATCTTCAGGTGTTTTTTAGCAAACTCCATGCGGGCTTTCATGTGTCTTGCACTGAGAAGAGGCTTCCGTCGGGCCACTCTGCCATAAAGCCCCGACTGGTGGAGGGCTGCAGTGATGGTTGACTTTCTACAACTTTATCCCATCTCCCGACTGCATCTCTGGAGCTCAGCCACAGTGATATTTGGGTTCTTCTTTACCTCTCTCACCAAGGCTCTTCTCCCCCGATAGCTCAGTTTGGCCGGACGGCCAGCTCTAGGAAGGGTTCTGGTCGTCCCAAACATCTTCCATTTAAGGATTATGGAGGCCACTGTGATCTTAGGAACCTTAAGTGCAGCAGAAATTTTTTTGTAACCTTGGCCAGATCTGTGTCTTGCCACAATTCTGTCTCTGAGCTCTTCAGGCAGTTCCTTTGACCTCATGATTCTCATTTGCTCTGACATGCACTGTGAGCTGTAAGGTCTTGTATAGACAGGTGTGTGGCTTTCCTAATCAAGTCCAATCAGTATAATCAAACACAGCTGGACTCAAATGAAGGGGTAGAACCATCTCAAGGATGATCAGAAGAAATGGACAGCACCTGAGTTAAATATATGAGTGTCACAGCAAAGGGTCTGAATACTTAGGACCATGTGATATTTCAGTTTTTCTTTTTTAATAAATCTGAAAAAATTAATTTAATTTAATTTGTGTAATGATATTTCTCTCTTTTCTCTGTCATGTTTTTAAGGCCCTTGTTTGGAAACTAATGGTAAAGTGTTATAACGGTTTACAGGAGTAAACTCCAGAAGCAGCAGCTGTACCAAGAACTGTGGATGAGTGAAAAACGTAAATAAAATGAATACAAAATGCAGTTAGGTCTTGTATTGTAATTATAGTATGTTCTTATTGTATGAAGGATTGCTGTGAAGATTTGTAAAATGTAATTCAACAGACGTTAAACTTTATTTTTAGGAACTCTTTGTTGCTGATATATTTGAAGAGTCGTAGAATCTGTAATTAATTTGTTTTGATTTTGCAGTATTATGGCCATAAAGGACCACCTAATTCTCAAAATTTGGTTCTGGCTATGTATGAAAATTTAATAAACATGAACATGTCTCTGTAGATGTTAAACTAAAATGTTGGCAAGTTTGGTGAAGGAAACACTTAAAATGGATTCAACCAAAAATAAAAATTTTGTTCAAAAACCCGTGAGACTCTCTCCTTTGATTGAGGCTAATTTAATTAATTAAAGCTAATTTAATTAAATGGGACTTGACAATCATACTTTGCAAGAGACACTTGTATTTTACATGATTATAATTTCTACATAAAACTGTATGGGTGATGAGGAGAAAGCTGTATTTGTTCATAGAAAATCTGAAATAAAAATGACAGACAGATTGTGCTGGTCAAACACTTAATGCCCTGGGTTTATTAAACATTTTTTGTATTATAAGTTTTTTTTTTATTATTCATTCTTCCAGGTGGGACTAAAAAAAACACCTCAAAGATAGATGATGCCATTGGAACGGGCATTCAGATTGTGGTACATACAAACAACAACTACGAGTAGCCTTGTGAGGTACCGTCCTCTTCACAGAAGAGAGCTCATGCTGGCCCCACAGGAAGGGTGCCACCATGAAGTCTTACAGGAAACAAAACGTCCCTTTTTTGTTCGTTTTCCTTATTTTCATATAAAGTGGAATGATGATGATGATGATAAAGAAACATACTGAGATGTCACTGTAGTCCTCTCCCTTATGAACTACCATTACAAATAACAGACAGGGGACGTACAATCAGTCATCAAAAACAGAGGTAATAAAAATAAACCCATTTTCTAAGTTTCACAAACCCCAAATGAAAAAGGGTCTCAGATTCCAGAAAAAAAAAAAAAAAAAGGACTCAGAAATCATACAAAAGCAGCATTGATTAAAAAAAACAAAAAAAAAAACAAAACAAAAAAAATAGTGCTTGAGTGGAGTGGGAGCAGCCACATGAGAAAGAAGACAGACAGATGAACCCCTGCTGCTTTTCAAACAAGAGATGTTCACATACAACTGCTTTAGCTACACACACAGAGAAACCCAGGAGGTTACAGTGTATTAAAAAAAATTAAGAATTTAAAGGGGGAAAACAAAACAAAAAAACAAAACTGTAAACACCTCACAATAAATAGATAAAACAGCAGGTTTTGCACCATGCATGTGACACATACATTCAGATACAGTCTCACAAACACTTGAACATTCACAATCTCCGACACACACGCACAAACTGCACACACACTACGAAAATCGCAGTTTTTTTCTGATTTTTTTTTCCCAAGTGCAAAACATCACAAATGAACAATTTCTGTATTCAAGTAATGTTATATACAAGGGGGTGTATTACAAATATGTATGTACATAGAATATTTTCCATATTTCATAATTTACAGATGTTGATATTTTAACAGTAACAAAAATTTTTGAAGGAAAAAAAAAAAAAAAAAAGAAAAAAAAGATGAGCATTGCAATTAAGTCCCAACGGCTGCCACGGAAACAGCGTCGCTACGATGCATAGCACCTAAAGGAGACGCCTCGATTATGAGGTGGTGTGTGAACGGTTGAGGGGGCGGGGCTACGTGACCTCCATGGCGACTGTGTTGTCTGTTAGACTGTTTAATGGTGGTTTCTCTTGATCGTGATTTTCCCTGCAAGACAAAATTGGATTAATTGAAGTCAACATGAAATCGCATTTGAAATGATGCAAGGTGGAATTTGATTTTTTCACAGAATTAGGGCTGCCCCCATAATTGTCAACTAACTGTTAGTCGACCAAAATTTTATTATTTGGTTGAAAAAAAAAAAAGTATGTCAGTATGTCGGACAGGAAATCCAAACTTTAGCCTATCATCCATCAATCTCAAGGCCCCGATATACTTCAAACGAAATCGAAGAACAAACTGTTGTACTGTCACTGCGATATGCCAGACCCAACAATGCAGAAGAGCTGAAGGCCACTATCAGAGCAACCTGGGCTCTCATAACACCTGAGCAGTACCACAGACTGATCGACTCCATGCCAGGCCGCATTGCTGCAGTAATTCAGGCAAAAGGAGCCCCAACTAAGTATTGAGTGCTGTACATGCTCATACTTTTTGCGTTCATACTTTTCAGTTGGCCAAGATTTCTAAAAATCCTTTCTTTGTATTGGTCTTAAGTAATATACAAATTTTCTGAGATACTGAATTTGGGATTTTCCTTAGTTGTCAGTTATAATCATCAAAATTAAAGAAATAAACATTTGAAATATATCAGTCTGTGTGTAATGAATGAATATAATATACAAGTTTCACTTTTTGAATGGAATTAGTGAAATAAATCAACTTTTTGATTATATTCCAATTATATGACCAGCACCTGTATGGCTTTTGAAACAGTAGCAACTTTACATGGCTCCTCGCTCTAACAATTACCAAGATAAATGTGTGCTATTAGGTGCATATCCAATGTTTGTGCAGAGTGTGGAAGCTGAAGTATAGCACGCTTTCAGCATGACATGGAGGTGCCGGCACGATCACTTGCATTTAACTTAAAATACCCCGTCATTTTTGGTCTTGCATCAAGAGTAGCCAAATACATCATTCGAAACTAGTTGTTTTTGTGAGTGCACACAAAATTTGTCAAAGATTGTGCTTTTGTAAAATAAAACAAACAGGATGCGCTTTGTGCCATCTCGGTCTCTGTGAACTTAAGTGCGTCAAAAAAATAAACCGAAACTCAGCATGAACTTGCCTCACAGGCATGAGAAATACATCTATCAAAAGCTTGAAATGTATTTTTAAATGAACCGACTCAAATGGAAAACAAATATTCTCAGATTATGTTATGAAACATGCATATAGGTGTGTGCACTACTGGAGAGATGACGAGTCAGCATCCTTAACTTGAGCCGAAACACAAAACACTATTTTATCAAGTTATTAAAATGTTCAGACAGTCTCCTTGCTGTTTTTCATGACACATTCCTAATCATTACTTTTTCCAGTGCGCTGCGGCAAGCATGCACTTGAGCGCTGATTAGGCCATGTAGGCAATTAAGGCTCATTATTATGATTTATTCATATAAATGTGCGATTATTCGACTGATCGCTTAAAATGAAAGACTACTAGTCGACTAGAAACATATTTAGTCAAGGGCAGCCCTACACAGCATTATAATGTACAGTATGAAAAATAGATATATTATGATTTGCTAAAGATTATTAATTTAACAGTTGACAGTGCATATATTGATGCAACTAATCACACCCTTTGCAATTTGGTAATTGCACTAAGCCATATCACAATTTTTAGTTTTATTTCAATTATTACAGCAATATTCCTTTGATGCCACACAGATTCTCACCTGGGCCCCATGTCGAGGGTAGTTGACCCTGTGGTGACCTTTGGGATGGGTCTGTTGGCATTGGCAGCAAGTTTTAGGGCAGAAGTGGGAACGGTGAGCTGACGCTGCAGCTGCCGCACGCTCAAGGTGCCTGCTGGTGAGGGCACGCTCACTCTTACAGCCCCGCCCACCAGCGCTTGGCCAGGGGCGGGGCCGGCTGTGCTGACGTGATGATTGGCCGAGGAGGTTCCGTTGTTAGTGGTGGTGGTGGCAACAGCAGGGGAGGGGGATGAGGTGAAGGTAGGGCTAGCAGTTGGAAGGATGGACGACACTGCAGAGCTTGTGTGATGTAAGCCCTTATAGACGCCTGCAGAGTCAAACAAAGTTCAAGAGTGAAAAATAAACCATTATATGCATAATAAATAAGTGAGTGTACAGTTTAAAAGACCAACCTGAGGCTGAAACGACTCCATTGACACCAACTCCCTCCTCTTTACTCTTAAGCGCCATCAGCTGGTCAGAAGTCAGCAGTGCAGAGGCAGCAAACTGAGCACTGGCAACATCTATAGTCTTTGACACCAAACTCTGAGAGGGGAGAGAAAAGAAAAAAACAAAAAAACATTTGAGTTAATACATTTGAAAATGATAAAACTACAAAACAGCAGCTCTGTAAAGGTTGAAAACAGTTTATCCATTAAAGACATTTATGTTTTTATGTGATCAACAACGGTGAGATTTTAATTTCAAGAAACACTTGTGCAGCAGCTTTAACCGGCTTCCTTTAAGGCCAAAGTACTAAAACATGTAGTGTTATGTGTTATAAATGTACAGAATTATTATTATTACTTAAATTAAGAAAAGAAAAAAAAAAAAAAAAAAAACACCGTAAGATGATTTCTACTTAGATTTTCAATGTTAACTGTTGAAACAAGTCCATTTTGGGAACAGGACTCAGGGTTGCTGTACATTTTTTAAAGTCAAATTTAAGGCTTTTTAGGACCTTTTTAGAGCCTGAAAAAATAAAAATGAATACTTTTTGCAATATTGTGCAATAATATTTTCAAAGTTTTTTTGAAAGTTTGTTAATGATAATAATTAGAAGATATTTTGCCGAGTGTGTTTTTGTGCTAGTACCATGGCTGGTTTAGGCCTGTTGTGGACAGCTGACTCACGAAGGCATTCACATTATTAATATTCTATGCAGTGGTTAGTTCACAGCAGTAACAGAAATTAACATTTTTATTAAGGGGCAATATTTGCAACCTTAAATTGATTTACAGAAGTATTTTCACCAATAAAAGGGCATTTTTGATAAACTTATAAAAAAATTTAATTAACATTTACATTTATTTAGATTAATAACAGTATAGGGCTGTTGCCAGTCAGTCAAATTAAATCATTATCAAGAAAATCCATCTTTGCCATGCAGAGGTGACACATAAGTGGCACCAGAAGTGGCATTAATATATTTACACTGCATTTACAATAAGTCTACATAAATTTAATTCAGAATTTAAATATGAAGTGATTTCTAATTTTAACTTTTTAATTAAAATGTACTTTAAAAATAACTGCCAGTAGGAGGCAGCAAGTCACTGTCTTAATGAGTCATTCAACCAATTTGTTCAAACGGCTGATTCATTCAGGAACAAAGCAAGTGACCATCTTTATTGAATGGGTCATTGAATCATTAATTAAATTGATTAGTTCAAAATTCAGTCAGTAAAAAATAAATAAATAAAAATTGCTGTCTGTTGCATGAAGACTGTTCTGCTGTGGTTTCATTTTGAAATAGTCATTGGCAAAATATAGAAAACAATAGTGTTTCTAAAATTTAACTCACAATGTTAACTTATTGTTCATTTAACTTGTGTAAAATATCACATTTGCAATCCACCATTTAGTCGCAGTCTGGAGTTCTGTAACTGCATACATCACGCAGTGAAAGTGTCAGTGACAATATCAGCTCGCACATCATTAAATTACATCACCACCGTAGACGATACATATTACACACCCCTACACACATAAAGAATGAACTTATATTTTGAAGTGCAAACTAATGTGTCCTCAAGACAATAATGGAAGAATGTATTCACATGATTATTTAGCCAAAACCGAAGTCTTAAAACATTGTCCCATGTAAAGAAGTCAACCATTCAATTGAAATCGGAAAGCCAGTCAACAAACTCTTGCACATATCAACATGCAATGAGGCACTAGAAAAGATTTAATGGACAGTGGACATCTGTTGTCATACAAGGCTGACCTGGGGGTTGTTTGTGACAGCTGTGCTGCCAGCCTGCTGCTGTAGTTGAACCTGTTCAAGCTGCTGTTTCTGCATCAGTGTAAGCTGCTCCTGGTGCTGCTGGTACTGCTCAGTGGTGAAAGCTGCAGGAAAACATAGCGAAAAGATCAGTGATGTCACATCCAGGACATCATAAATGCAAAAATAGTTAAAGGTGCTAAAGAGGATGTTTTGTTTTATACATATTTGCAATATTACTTGAAACTGTCTTTACTAACTGATAAAAGACTATTTATTAGGTGCACTGAAAGTAATAATATTAATATACATCATTTGTGCACGAGGTAGGGCCTTAAAAACATCAGCCAATCATTTACGCGATCATTGTCAATCACTGCCGTGACGTTCCTGCGCGCTCCAGTAACTTTCCACACTCCACAGGCGCCGCATGCAATGTTTTTGTCAGGAGACAGGAGTAACAACTCCAGATTATGAGTTACCTGCGGTGAGTCCGACATAATGAATCCACAAACACGACACAGCGAATGCCGTTGGTAAACACTCGTGTTCCACTACTCGTGCACGAGTTTTGGGAGGCGTTCTCTTGAAATGAGCTGTGAAGGAGGGGGGCTGTTCTTACGCATGCGCTCATTTCAAAAACTCAGTAACAGTCTTTGGATTCTCAGTCGACGAAAAAATCCTCTCTATCACCTTTAAGAGTACTGACATGAGTAATTAACATTATCAAACCTTAAATTATGCTAATGAAAGTTATTAAATGTTTTCATACATGGACTCGGATAAAGCAAAAAAGGCTTCTGGGTCAGAAGTGGTTTACAATCCACATTTTGCCTTGATAAATCTGAGATAAGCAGCTATACACAAATGGTTTGGCAACAGTGGACTCACCCGGTGCGGGTGGAGGGGCAGGTGGTCTGGTGTAGGAGGCGGGGCCTCTCTGCTTCTGAAGCGTGCTGATTGGGCGGATGAGGAAGCCGCGGCGGGGTCTCCGTGTAGACCAGTGCTCTGGATTGTCGGGATCATCTGGCGGTGCCGTCCGAGGCTTGAAATGCCTCCAGCGACAGGCTTTGATATTGAGCAGGATTTGTGTGAGGTCAGGTGAGGTGGAGGAGTGGGCAGAGGTATCTGTGCTGGTGTGTGAGGTATCCATGCTGGGCTGCTGGGTGGGAGACAACGATGGGAATGCGGGGGAATCCGGGTCCAGCCCATGATACACATTATCCCATTCGGAGTGGGCTCGGTCCAATAAAACCCTACAAACAGATGGGAGGAGAAAAAAAAAAAAAAAAAAAAAAAATCAACTTGCAGAATTGGGTTAAATATTTCTTACAGTATATATGATACTTTAAAAAAAAAAAAAAAAGATTAAATTGGGACAGTCAATTAAATATTTGAACGTACTGCCGTGATATGCCAATTACAATTTTCATTCACAAATAATTGCATAATATTTACTGAGAAACACAATTGCGCATATATATATTTTATAATAATATATGACCTATACATATATACACACACACAATTAATTCGTACTACCTTCATTTATATTAATTTGCACATATATGCAAATAACTGCAGTAATGACAATATTCATATTTGATTAAGTGATATTTTATTTGTATTTTCTCAGTAAATGTTAATATATGTAAATAAGGGCAAATTAATGTAATTAAATATTAATTGGTGAGATCAAATGAATACAAATTAACTATCATACAATTTAATCATTCAAATTATACAAATTAAAAATTGAATATTATAAATAAAAATAATACATATTTGAATTAAATTGTATTTTCCCAGCAAATTTAAAATGCAATTGAAGATTTTCATATAATTGCAGATAATTGTGTAATTTAATCTGTATTATCTTTGAGGACTTTTTTTTAAACAACAAATAATAATATGATTTAATAAAACTGAAATATACATCATATATAAGTTCTTAAATGATGATAATACAAATGAAATGATCTGCAATCATATGAAATTATCTGCTGAGATAAATTAACTGTAGTTCAAATAGGTAAGTTGTTTAACTCACCTGCCCCCTCTGCCCACTCGTCGCCGTGCCAACCCCAGGCATCGGCGCGGGACTGTGAGCATGGTGAGAGAATAGCGATACCGCACATCAGCTACCCCGCCCTCTGCAGGGTCTGACCAGGGCCAACCACCCACGAGTCCTGAACGCACCTTTGAGGAAAAAAAAGAATTATTTACTAATAATATATGGCCTAGACTGCAGCCTCACACAGGATGAGAGAGCATAATTTTTCACTCCAATTCATGAATATATTGAAGCATCACAACGTACAGCTTGATATTGACAGCCTGTTCTCCTCCTGAACCCAAACACACCATCTGGATCGTTCTCCTCCTCGACCTCTGAAGAACCAGAGAACATCTGAGGAAATGAAAAAGAGTGTTAAACCGAGAGAAAGCAGAAAAGGATTCCCATGAATCTCTGTGATTTAACGCATGTGTACCTGTGAGAAGGGTTCATCGTCTGAGCTGGGAAAGTCATATTGATTGAGGTCTTTAGTGTTAAAGACTGCCGGGCCTGAGTGCACAGAGCCTGCCAACGGCAGTGGCTTTGCCTTCTTCTCATACTTTCGTTTCTGCCGTACAACCTCTGGCTTATCCATCTATAGCCCAAACACATACAATATTTATTAAATAACCATCATTAAAATATTTCTTTTGTACTTAATAGAGGAGAATATTTTTAAAAGCAACAGAGCGCATGAGCTTGCGTACTTGCATGGAATGTGTTTAAGGGCATAAGGGGAGGTCAACTGGCCCAGACAAACAGAGCTCAGAGTGTTTGTACCTTGATCTTATAGTCCCGGTCATGTTCTGTGTGTCTGTACTGGTTGCTGTTTGTGATTGGGATCAGAGGAATGACTGGTTTCTCCAAAGCCCTCTGAGCCAAAACCTCTGCCATCACCTCCCCTCCGAAATCAGCCATGCTGTTCCTACTCACACACACACACACACACACACACAATATTATAATAAAATATTATATTCACTACAGAAATTTCATTGATTTTTTCAGGTCTGGACATCACCAGGGCTTGAAATTAACTTTTTTGCTCACCAGCCAGCCAATGTGGGTTAGGGGTTTCTTTCAGTGGATTTCCAAAGTTACTAGCCACAATTTTGACATTGATACCATGGGGAAAACTGCCATATAGATATCTTTTATAATCATCTCATAATTTGGCAGCAGGTATATTAGGCTGCTGTCCCTTTAAGACCTTACATATGGATCTATTATACTTTTACACATGCGTTTTCTTAACTTTTTACGTTCACTTAAAACATAGACTGAGAATACATGAATACACGCCAAGACCGACATTGACATTATTTTGTGTATTTTACTGTTTGAGCACAAAAAGTAGTGAAAAAGAACTCAATTTAGTACCGAGAGGTGGCTTTATACGCACGCACTTTGGGTATCAGCACAAAATCTGCGGGAATGAGTCAAATTACGCACAATCAATCCCATGCTGAAATTCAAGACCTGTAACACCAACAATATTCATCCAGAGCAAATGGGAGGCGGGTTTATCAACTTGATGTCGGAGACATGAGAGAGCAAGAAAGCGCAGCTGGAATCTAGTATTTATGAGTACAATGAGTATTGTAAGTGTCTTAGATATTTCAGTATCGTTATGTATTGAAAAATCAACATTTTTGACAACACTACATTGCACTTAGTTTATTATTTCAGAAGCCTTTCAGACAACAATTGAAAAGTATTTTATATATATATATATATATATATATATATATATATATATATATATATATATATATATATATATATATATATATATATATATATATATAAAAAATAAACACGCCAAAGTGGCTAGTAGGAGAGAGTTACATGCCACTGCTGAAATTTTGAAAAACACATTTGGCAGGTGTTAATGTCAAGCCCTGGACATCACAAATTTAAGACCAATATTTTATTTGGTCTTATTTATATGTCCTACTCAAACTTCCTGTAGCAATGACAACACATTTCTTGACAATTCCAGGTTGTACATGATCACAAATGAGAAGGTGCATGACATGTGCGTGTACCTCTTCTCTACGATCTCCAGCGTGAGGTGCAGCAGCTCTCTTTTGCTCTTCTCTCGTCTCTTGATCATCTCCAGGATGGTGACAGCCCGGCTCAGGTCCCTACGCAGCTTCAGCATTTTCTCGTAAGAAGCTTCATCATTCTTACGATTCTGTAGAGGAAGAGAACTTGTAAATATTTTCTCTTGTTATTCCATAAGCAGTCAATTCCTTGTTGAGTGTTTCCCTCTTACCTTTCGCGTCTGCATCTTCTCCGTTCTGCGCCTGAAGGCCACATAGGGGTCACTGGTGCTGGAGCCGTCACGCTTCTCCTGTTTGACGACAGGGATGAGAGAGCCGCTCTGACACGCTTTCCTCTTCCTGCTCCAGTAGTCAAACACCTCCTTTATCAGCTCATCATCCTCCTTTAACAAGAGTTTGGCCTCCTGCAGAGACACCGGCTGAGAGAAACAATGTTTCTAATTAAGCTTCTTACCAAGATAACAGGCTAATGAACATTAATACCATTAATACCACCAGCAGTGGTCAAAAGACTGTCAAGGCTCAACAAGGATTTTTTTCTTCAGACCTAGTTGGGCCTGTAAATCAGATTTTCACTTAACCTGCTAACAATTTTACTAGCCCCACCACAAATGATAGACATTTTAACATGTTTTTGCGAATATAGAAAAGAAGCCAAAATAAAAAGATTAGTATAGTATGGTTTTAAAACAATGACAGCATAAAACGTATTTTCAATCCCTGTTCACACCAAGAACAACAGATGAGGTCACTCTCATGAGGTGAATGATAAAACCATTGACAGCCAACCTTAACTATCGATTCCAATGTTAGTCAATTAATTCAGCAGAATTCAAAAGTAATGTTCAAAAGTTTGAGATCAGTAAGATTTTTTGGATAAAAATTGACAGTAAAAGATGCAAAAAGTGACAGTAGAGGCATTTATAATGTAACCAAATATTTACATTTTAAATAAATGTTCTTTTGAACTTTTTATTTGTCAAAGAAACCTGAAAAATATTATTATGGTTTCCACAACATTAAACAGCACACCAGCAAATCAGAATATTAGAATGTTTTCTGAAGGATCATGAAGACTGGAGTAATGGCTGCAGAAAATTCAGCTTTGAAATGAATAAATCACATGAATAAGTGTATTAACAAAAAAATTAACATTACTGTTATTATTTCTTTTTAATAAATGCAGCATTGGTGAAAAGGAGACTTTCAAAAATATATATATTTTTTTTTAAATCTGACAGACCCCAAAATCGGAACCACAGTAGAACTTGGATTCTCAGAACACATGCACATGATCAGCTATGGTAAGATGTGGTGACAACAACAGTGGGTTATTATGACTGGGACAATACATTGATTATCGATTTACGAAACAATGAATCTGGAATGATTCTGTTATTTTTCCAAATGTAACGCGATTCTCTCTCAAATCGATTCACGAGCTTAGTTTTTAACAGATGGCACTACACGTGCTTTAGAAACACACATACTCTGCTTGCTTCCAGTTCCTTTACACACACACCACTTAAACCTAAGTCATTAAGTTTGAAAAGGTTGAAGCGAATTACAAGGGTGTTTGCAGTGGGCTGCGTTTACATTAATCTCACGTCATAAAAGAATTCTGAGCGGAGGTGCAAGTATATTTAACCACTTATTCAGCCAAATGCACAAGCGCTCTCCAGCAGTCTTCTTTGTGAGCATTTGATTGTGTGGTTAAAATCTTAACTAAGCTCAGAATCAATTAGAGAGGGAAAATATTAGGATCGATCCTGATTCATTGTATCATGAATTGAGAATCGATGTACTGTCCAAGCCCTAGTTGATATCCTTATTGTTGAGCCCTGACTCAGTTCAAACAATAAGTCACAATTCACTCTCTACACATTTAAAAAGATGGTGTGTTATCCATTCACAAGGCTGACAATAGTGACAATCAGTGACAAAGACTGACAATCAGAATGAATAACTGCTGATCAACTGGCTTGGCTCATACATCGGCCTATGAATAATCATTAGCTCTACCGGGACTACAGTTATACCCATAAATCAGCTGCAGAACAAGCATGCCCTTACTGAAACACTAGTGCAGTCTTGGAAACAGTTCATTCACTTAAACAGACGTCACTTTAATATTCTTATTAACAAGAAACAAATACACACTATTTCCCTCAAGCAAGCAAAACATGTTACAGCTACACTCTTATCTGCAAATGTTATCAATTCCAAGCTGTCTCATAGTCTAAACTGCAAAGCATAGCGCTAGCAATGCCAAGGTAATGGGTTTCATTCCAAGAGAATGCATAAACTGATAAAACATATACCTTCAATGTAATGCAAGTCACTTTGGATAAAAGCATCTGTCAAATGAATAAACAAGCAAATGTAAAAAATTGATTATATGAAAAGCTATCTGCTATTTATATTGTATTATTGTGATTTTACAGAATCCATAAAAACATTGTCTGTCATGACCTGCTTAATAATAAAATCCATTTGAAGGATCTCTGAAATTAAACATTTGAGCACAGATCAAAACACTCGGCAATGCACTTGAGCACTGGCTCAAGATCAAAACCACAATTAAATTCCAAATCTAGAGTTTGCTTTTCTTAAATGATATCTACAGTTCCGACTATTCCCAGTTCTGCCTGCCTCTAGTACCTGCTGTCCACTGCCTTTCTCCAGCCGGTCGATCATCTCTTCAAACTGCAGGGCCCCTACATCCATCTTCTTCTTCAGCTTATTTACAAATGCCTCATCCTCTGAGTCCAGGTCATAATCCGGCTGTTCTGTGTCCAGACTGAACGCTGTGTAAATTGGAGAGTGGGAAAGAACAATAGAGTCAAGAGTTTTACTGTGAGCCAAAACCATGATAATCCAAGTTTGACTGCAAGCAACAAACTATAAAAATAATTTATATTCCTCTAGTGGCATCAAACTGAATTGCAATTTATTTGAAAGGCCCAACATGGCCGTTAACATTTAAAGTTGTGAATTTAACTTGTGCACCAAACTGAAATATTGCATAAAACATTTGCAAATAAAGCAGGGTATCTATCCATGTGTTCAAGAGAACAAAATGTCACTTCATGGGAAATTGGTGGAATCTCTCTAATGCCTGGTGTTTGGAAATGCAATCATGTGAGATGCTTCTTAGAGGTCATTATATCAAATCATTCTGATGAAAACTTCGGCTCAGGCATTTCAGAATAACCAAACCAACATTTGAGAAGCTGTACAATGAAATTGGTCTGCTGGTAAGTCCAGGTATCCAAACAAATCACTGTTGAGGCAAAGTCATAGCCTGACGTGGTCATACTCAATTCTAGTCAGAATATGAATCTGATACTGCTCCATTGGGCTTTGATTATGGGGGCGTATTTCAACCGATCCAGGAAAGACCTCAATTGGATAGACCTACAACCAATCAGAGCTACAGAGTAAGTGACGTATGTTGAGCGCTGGCATAATAACCGCTGGTTATGTCTACCTCGTCGTGCACGCCGAGTTGCTTCGCCGTGATGCCCATTTCGGTTGCTTCTTTCACTTGGTTCTCCATGAGTGCGACCAAAGGAGAAACCACAATGCCCACAGGGTTTTCATTGCGCCCCATCTTCTTAGCGACCATCGGGGCCAGCTGATAAATCAAACTTTTGCCGAATCCCGTAGGAAGGACGGCAAAGACATTTTTCCCATTGACAAATGCCTTGATCGCGGTCCTCTGTTCCTCTTTTAAAATTAATGCGCTGTCGATATCTTCTATAACGGACGCGATGGCGGAATCTACACATCTCAGTTCTTCAACAACAGCCATCATTGTTGTAAACTAATTCAACCCAAGCGCTCTTTGATGATGTGGCTGAATACGTTTCTAGTGATAATCTGTCAATCATCACCCTGACAATGTGATTGGTCCGAACAGTTTCTGTTCGGGCATAATTACTCCTCTACGGATCGAGTCCAGACCGAACTTCCCGACCTAAAAATGTTGTGGGCGGGGCTAAGTTCGGCTGGCATCCAGGCTAGCAAAGTCAGTCAAGTTTTGTTGCACATTGAGGCACATTGAGGCAAATTTAGGCAAACGTGTTTCATCACAGTTTATGCACATATTTCAAAATACATATAAAAATAGGTGGATGGAGCTACTGACTCCAACTACCATGAGTTTAGGGCAATTTATTTGTCCAAACCAAATGATAATGGTTTGGATTTTTAGGCTTGTGAGCTTCTGCTAGTATAGCATCTTTCTCCATTGACAGGCATTCAAAAGTAGCCAGACAAAATATTGTATTATATTATAATCAATGTTTTACCAGTGCTGAAGTCGGTTATGAAGAGCTCTTAAAAAAAAGTGTGAAATGGATTTGTATTATTTCCTGTCAGCTCCCTTTCATGTCACAGCTGAGTAAAGTCAGTAGTAAAAGGCGTGAAGGACACAAACCTCAAGCAATCAATCTGAATGTGATACTTGTTCTGGGTAAAGGCTGAATGACTCACGTTGTATGTGAATGAGCTGTTTGGGCATCCTGAAGTCCCCCGGATAGAGGGACTCATAGTAGGCGATGTTGCTCTCAGCCTCCGGGACGGGAATGACCATGTTGTCCCTCTTCTCCCCGTACACCTGCTGAGCAGAGATCGCCCGCTGGAGATGGTGTTCCTACATAAACACAAACGACAAGATTTAATTAAGTTGCAAGTGCAGGTTTATGTGGGGATTGGGTAAATTATGTCAAGTCATGTGACTAAATGCTAAGGTTATCTATCATAAAACACATTGACACCACTTTAAGACATTATTTTGAGTTTCACATTCATTTCAGAGCAGCATATAAGACCGGAATTTCAATCACACCAGCATGTCCAATAGAATCTGAATGGTTGCACCAGTCTTGAGCTCATTTAGACTGCCTTATTGTGCATAATAGTTATATCTTCTATAATTAATAAATGATGCACATATAAGTGTAAAATATGCAAACAAGTACCAATACATAAATGTGCAAAAGAATTGCTATAACACGCACACAAATACAATGATATAAACAACACAGCACTTAAAAGAAAAACCCCATCAATGATAAATTCAATACATCTCAAAGCATTGCAACCTAAAAAGTGGAACGCAACAGTGAAAGTGCGAAACCCAGTGACCAGATGAGAAGTAGCAGTCTGTAACAGTTAAATAGCACAGCACACTGTCAGCCCAATAAATAGGTTACTAGGGCTGCGCGATATGACAATATTATCGTACATCAATGATGTCTATCAAGTATTGAAATGACAATAATAAAAGCCAGTTACAGACAATAATCGCCAATATCGAAGAAAAAAAAAATTACAAATACATTTAACAGTCTCGTATTTATCATGCACATATTTTTCCACATGAAATAGCATGAATGAAATATTTTGAAACCTATGCTAGTAGCTAATTTATAGGAAATAAAAATCTATTCTGGAATTACTTAATGTACTTAAGGTCAGGAATCGAACAGGCCGATTTTTGCTCATTAATAATTAGATTTTTAATCCATTCTTCAAGTGCGAGATGAAGCGCACTCTTCTGTAGCTACCGCACACTGTTTTCTGAGCTGCGCACTAGGGCTGCAACAAATGATTATTTTGATAATCGATTAATCTATCGATTATTATAACGATTAATCGACTAATCATCGATTATTGCACTGATTAATCAGTAAGCTTTGTTCGATTATTCTACTTTAGCAATTAGTTCAAATATTGAGTTATACTGTACTTTAACTAGTAAATAAAACAAGGAAATCACTTCAGCTTTTAAAAGTGTATTTTTAATAATTTTCAAGCCAACTGAATAGACCAATATCCTTCAGGTTAAAAAAATATAATCTAATTATGTGGGGTTTTTTTGAAAAATGAAAACATACATACACACACATATTATATATATATATATATATATATATATATATATATATATATATATATATATATATATATATATATATATATATATATCGAGTTTATGGTCACTGAATGGCTTTCCTGAGGTAAATGTTACATTTTGTGTGATATATTTGTTTGCAAGTTTTATTGACTTCTTTCTGCGGTTAAAACTCCGATTAAGTGATTACAATAGAGATGGATTCATTTCAGTAAGTTCAGTAAGTACTTTTTGATGTTCATTTATGTTTATTTCGCGCTGTAATAGAGAGGAATAGGTTCACATGCCGCTTGAACCGAGGTGTTACAGCGATCTGCCACACAACGTTAAACAGCGTCACAACCACAAGTATTGTTTGAATCCCGTAGTAATATTGACTGAATTTAAAAGCTTAGACAGTTTTATATCAAAAGTAACCTGATCTGTCGGTGCGTTGTCTGTGTCCTCTTTGCTCTGCGATGCATCTTTCACTTTGTGAGAAAATGAACGTGTGGCGTGAGAACAGTGAGTTTGAATGAGAGTTGGTGGCCCTGCATGACAGTATTCTGTAGTTATGCTAAACGTTATGTTTGTTATGTTTATGCTATGTTAATCTCCCACATTTAACGGGTTCGACTTCGTTTACACTATGCTCTCCAAAGCGCTGACTTCTTTTATTGAATTGGATCCGGGAGGGCTGCATTACAGTATTGCGCTACAGCGCCCCACTGGTTACACCGCGTTATTGCAGGCCCTTCAAATATGTCGTATGAGATCAAGAGACTATTCGACAACAAAAATATTTGTCGACAATTTTTTATTGTCGACGTTGTCGATAATGTCGACTAATCGTTTCAGCCCTACTGCGCACACATCGAAAACGCACACAAAGAGCCAACTCACAGAATAGTTCATGGACAAATGCACTCAAAATTATGTCAAAATATCCCCATAAACAGTTTTGTCACATAAACGTTTGAGAAAGAAAATGTGTGTAGCCTATATTGGATTTGTGGATTGACATCAACCTATAGGCCTACCCACTAAGGATGTTCATTTCGGTTTTAACCGACAAGATTGTTACATTAGAATTAAATTAAATTACATTATAATGGATAAGTGTCTATATGACTAATAACAAGTTTTCCAGGGGTTTAGTTTTACATGCGCAAATACCAGCATAAACAACAGAACAGGAGGATTCACATCATCACATCACGCACCTTTATAGCCTATATAAAAAAGAATAAATACACAAATTATATCAAACAATTAACATTAAAATGACATATAATGTTTAACCTATACTGGCTCTCCAAAACCATTTTCGTCTGTGCGCGGAGTCACTTATATAGGAAAAGAGCCACGGTGGCATCCCTGATTGCAGCAAAATTTTTGGTAGCAAAAAATTGGGGTGCATCCCTACTAAAAACATGAACTGAACTGAACTAATCAACTGTTGTGGTATATCCTTAGTTCCCAACAATGCAAGGAAACCACTGCATCTGACAGATCCAGCTCTGCTGTGTCAAACCAAACCAAAACATTGGCATGCCAGTACACAAATCTGCACATGCTCAAAACATGCTCCACTCTCTCACATATACATTCACATACAAGAAATCAAACACTGACTTCTAACAAACTAAACTTGTTTATTAAAAAAATATAAATAAAAAAAAGTTTAGTAGTTGTTTTGTACACACACAATATTATATATATATATATATATATATATATATATATATATATATATATATATATATATATATATATATATATATATATATTTTTTTTTTTTTTTTTTAGGGGTGTGACGAGACAGGTATCTCACGAGATGAGACGAGACACACTATTTAAGAAATCCTCAATGACAAAATACATGACTAGAAAAAATATTCTGCAGGTGTATTTAAAATGTTTTAACTAATCATCTTGTAATGAATGTCATTTCAGTTCTACTTTGAGTATGAATTATCATATGCACTAAAAGACAACAATATTCAAGCACTGTAAAAGGTTGCGCCACAAACTCAACTGACTGACTTCTCTTCTGTATGATTTCAGTCTCTTCAGACCTTACTGTACATGATTTATGAGCTTCTACAACTTTTGACCTCCTAACTGAACTCCTTTCCACAAACTGATCATAGAAATAAAAACAGTATAAATAAAAATGGGTAACACTTTACAATAAGGTCACATTTATTAACATTAACCAACATCAACTAACAATGAGCAATATACGTGCTACAGTATTTATTAATCTTTGTTTATGACGTTAGTTAATAAAAATAGTCATTCATTGTTAGTTCATGATAGTTCACAGTGCATTAACTAATGTTAACAAATGAAACCTTATTGTTTGTGCTTAATAAGATTAAGAGAAAACTGTTATTCATTTTTATGGTAACACTTTACAATAAGTGCAACGCATAATCGCACTCTCAATATTCAAAGTGCAAATAAGACCAAATTTTTCTTTGATACAGAGATAAGAGATGTTTACAACTACACTGCCCAGCCTAAAATAGCTTTCATATTGAGAGATATTTGCATGCATCAGGAAGCCGCTTTCAAAATGCGGGGTATTGAAATCGCTTTTGAATGCGCGTTCGCGTTTACTTTCACTTTCTCGATCGTGCGTAACTCTGTAAATATGGAGCGGCGGCGACCGTTATCCAACTGAATTAAATGAATAAATTAATTACAATTTTCAGCATCATTACTCCAGTCTTCAGTGTCACATGTTCCTTCAGAAAGCATTCTAATATGCTGATTTGGTGTTCTATTATCAATGTTGAAAACCGTTTTGGCTGCTTATTTATTATTATTTTTATTATTAATATTTTTGTGGAAGTTTTTTTTCCTGAATTATTGAAGAACATCCAAGAACAACATTTATGTGAAATAATTTGTTTTCTAACATTATAAATGTCTTTACTATAACTTGTTGATTTTTTTTTATTATTTTTTTTTATAAAAGATCTTACCCAAAAGTTTTAAATGTTAATGTGTCCAGTGGCGGAACTAGAGTTTTATACATGGGATGGCTAAGGATATTTCAGGTGGTCCATAGACCATGACAAGTTGGTGTATAACGCTAAGCATGAATGAAATCCTATGATTACTTTACACTACCAAACTATACATTCCTATAATGTAACTTAAGACACTGTGACTGCACTGCGTGTATTACTAGCACAGATGTAAACAATGATTGTTAGGCTATTGGAACTCTTATTTCTCTTATCTGATTAAAGGGTTAGTTCACTCAAAAATGAAATTTCTGTCATTAATTACCCTCACGTCGTTCCACATCCTTAAGACCTTCAATCATCTTCAGAACACAAATTAAAATATTTTGATGAAATCCGAGGTTTTTTTATCCTTGATTGAAAGCAACAAAATTGCAGTCATTCAAGGTCCAGAAAAGTAGCAAAAACATTGTTAAAAAAAAAAAAAAAAAAAAGTCAACGTGACTACAGTGGGTCAAACTTAATATTATGAAGCGACAAGAATACTTTTTGTGTGCAAAAACAAAACAAAAATAACGACTTTATACAACAAACTCGAAAAAGCATTCTCTCCAAGATCGCCAAAACAGCAGTGCTTCCCACACATGGACTTTACTTGGGCGGGCCACCCAGGTATAGTAACGGCTGCCCAAGTATATTTTGGAGACACCTTTTTACTTTTATTATTTTTATCCTCTTATACTATTGTATATGCCCAAGATAATGAAACCATCCGTGATCGATTAACTTGTGGAAAACCTCCCCTCGCCCTACGCGTTTCAAACCTGCTCATTCTGTGAGCGCGAGAACCATTTACTCCCGCTGACATTCCCACGTGTGCTGCAGACTCTGTTGAGCCCTGACTTTGTGAAATATCCACAATGCAGGCGCTTCTGTGTGCGGACTGTAAAACGTATTTAATAATGACGTTGAAAATTTAGCTTTGCCATCACAGAAATTCTTTTTTAAAATATATTCAAATAGAAAACAATTATTTTAAATTGAAATATTTCACACTATTGCTGTTACTATATTTTCGATCAAATAAATGTAGCCTTAAGAAGCATAAGAGACTTTCAAAAAAATTCTTAATTATTCCAAACTTTTGACCACAAAACCCGCTTGATATCATCCGGTGATAAAAATCCACATAGACAAACCAGCAATGTTGGTTCCGATACCCCATTATTATGAACATATAAAACACTGTCAGTGGGACAGCAGCACTCATCTACCACCTCACACAAACACTATAACATTAGAGTCTTGACACCTGTCCCAGAGTGCTGAGGTTAACACCACCATCTAGCATTTTAACACATTCACTTTTAGACAGACATGTTTACTACATGCATATATTATTTCCCCCAGCACATTCGCACACATTAAAAGATCAGTCTGGAAAATGTGTATAATTCTCATTGAAGATTTGTAAATCAAAGATATGTGGAACATGAACAATGTAGTTTAAAACATGTTGCTTTATTTCTTTGATTTTATGCATTAAAAATCACAACTTGGAAACACAGAAATACACAGACAAATGCCATGGGGGAAATAATTTAAGTTTAATGGATCTGATCTAAATATTTCCACAATGGTAGTTGCTGAAAGAGAAGACTGCATTTTATTTCATGTCTCTAATGTTTGATTGTATTGTATCTACAGATGAAATGGAGACGTCAAGAGCTTCAGTTGCCTGTGCCGAGAAAAGAAAACAAGGCCTCATGTGCGCCCCTGCCCCAGTCAAACGGATCACTGCATACACACACCTAAACAGACCGGTAGGGCCAGATATGCTTCCTCTGTCAATTCAGAGATGCATTCACCAGTGTACATAAAATGTAAATTCTTCTCAGCATAGCTTCATTAAGAACACATACAATTAAAAATAAATATACTAATGCTTTCACTGACCCGACAGCTATTCTGACTAAAGCTTATGGCTCTTAAGAAAGAAGAAAACAAACAAACACTTTTTGCATAGACACTTTTAACTATTCAAATATGAAACAATACTGCACTGATTGTTTTGCTGGTGTTAATTGGCGATTTCTGTTTGGAGGGGGGCAGAGATTGCCGCCCCCTTTGGTTCAGTGCGCGTTACTGCACCTCCACGGAGCCCTAAGATAATCAACAAAATGGCTGCTTTCCCCGTGGTCACGTGACTCCTTTGTACTCCGTAACCCGTCTATCGTCAAAAATACTGCGTAGTAATCACCCCCGAGGTTATACTTGCAGAGAAAAACTTCTAATATTTGGGCCCAATATAATAAACATCGACCGTATCGGACGGTAGCTACAGATTTGACGCGTTTCTGCAGGAGAAGTGGCGGCCATTTTGTGTACACTGGCGCAGAGAAGCAAGGGACGCGCCTCTGACAAGAAAAATGAAATTATTTCCAAAATACATGACTCTTAGCAATAAAACGTACCGATTCCTCCTCTTTCTCCATCCCCGTGGGCATCTGTGGCACTGCCCGGTTAATAGACGCATATTCGTGCAGGTCGGGCAGGTCCTCGCAGCGGAAGACGGGTAGAGGCTTGGAAGCGTCCAGCGCCCGCGCCCGAAACGACAGTTTACTCATTTTTCTTTATAATTCGAGATGCAGCATAAATCTATCCGATCCCCTAATGTTCCCTACTGGTCCGATTAAAGTTCTCATGGATGATGCCGGTTCGGTGTCCAGCAGTGCACGGGTCGCTCGGTGGAGGTGGCGGGGCGAGCGGAGGCGCGAGGCCGGGTGTCGGTCGCTCTCTCTCGGTGTGTGTTTCCAGCGCGCTCCGGTCCCTGATTCCAGGCTCAGTGCGCCATGGCCAACATGGCGGACATTAAAAACACTCTTTAACGGTTCGCTCGTGCTCGGCGGCCCAACCCCCCGATCCCAGATCAGCCATTCCCACATGGGTTTACAACGCATGCGCCTGTGGCGCGCGGAGCGAAGGGGGGAGGGAGTGAAAACCACTCCCATACCTTTAGCAGAGCGCGCCTCTTCAAAACATCTCTTTTTCACCGGAGTGAATTAGCATGATATAACATTTTAATTGATATTAGGGGGAAAAAAGAGAGGTAAATAGACTAATAAAGTCTATGGAAAAACAACGATTAATACTTGGCTTCTGGTTCTTTTCCAATGTTATACACAATTCATCTTGTAGTTAATGACTGTTAAGGTAAAACAGGTGACCTAATGACAGAAGAGACATTAATGCTATATTTTAGTGCATTTAGTTGCCTTCAATTATGCATGCTGTATTGTTGTGCATTTTAAAAACAAACTTTATTTTCAAGACCATTTCCACAACTTCCCCAGCTACAAAAGATGAATTATTTTACTTTGTCACAAACCTAAATTAGCTATAGATATATATAATAAATATGAATAATATATTAATATTAAAAATAAAATAAACTCTATGTAAATATAATGTAAAAAATTTGTTTACTATCAATTTTGATCAATTTGATGAATACAATTTCTTTTTCTGTAAAAAAATAAATAAAAATACTGACCCCAAACTTTTAAATGGTGATGTACATGTATATACTTGTATATTGATCTTTGTAAGGACTAGTTTGAGTTTTAGACCATCGGAGTGAAGGCGACGGGTAAAGTGAGGATCTTTTGGCTGGTCCTCACTTTCTGACACCCCTTTAAAGGGCTGTGTTGAGGGTTAAGATTTGGTTTAGGGTTAAGGTAGGGTTAGGCTCTGCTTTATATCAATGAATGTCTTCACAAAGGTAAGCATATGTGTGCATGACTATATAGCCAAATATTTTTTGACAAAGTCAAAAAAGGTAAAAAAAAGCAAATAATTTAAAGCCATTCATTGTTAGTTACAATGTTTGCCATACGTGTTTGATATAGAAGTTATTCAGTCATACTTCTGAAGTGATTTTACTTTTCTAGGTGGAAAAACCTCTGGTTTGTGTTACTGACCCAATTCATGAGAGACCAATAGTTAAACCAAAAGTTAAACAGTTACATATTTCAAACATTATTTCCTTTAGTTTTATAAACTGAAAAAAATCATGTTCTGTGCTTTATGCTATCTATGCTAAGCTCGAATTGTATTTGACTACAAAAATTCCTTTATTAAAGTACTACAAAATGATTTGACAGCTGCATATAAAGGTTTTATATTTAAGTCAAAAGAATTTTAACACCAAATCACTTGATTTTCACAGGAACATCTGGGAAGCAATGTAGCTGGAATCGAAGACAAGTGAACCTTGTGTAAACGCTGGTCAAAGAAGATGACGAAAGCCAAAATTTGCCTTGAAAAGGAGATTTATCCCCTGCTTTATCTAAGTGAGGTTACAGCACAATCTAGAATACTATTCCCACTGGAAACAATGAAGACAAGTGCCTCATGACGCCCACAAGATCATGTTTCACTGCAAAAACATGCAGCATTCCCCTTCTGTCTGCTCAAGCAGTCCTACCCTCTCCTTCATACATCCATGTACTTGCATCATAAGACCACAACAAGAAAACAGGTTTAACAGCGCAGAATTATAAAAAGCCACGCATTAAAAACATATGATGTAACCACATGTGTTTAAGTATTATCTGATATGAAATAGCTAGATCATAGAGCACCTATGATCTAGCGCAAGGGTAGCTTTACCTCCACTCCCAGAAGACTGTCATTTCCCACAGGGGACCCGTCTCACCCTCCAGAGGGGCAACCATCCATCCGGTGGCGTCCATCCCTGTCACACACATTGACAAATAAGCATTGACCATGACCATACTCTTGACCTCATGGGTGAAGGTTTTGCCTTCTCTGGGACAACAGCCAAATTATGACATAAGTGCAAATGCACACAGCGTTCTTGTACCAACAAAGGGGCAGTGCTGTGTGTTGTTTTTCCACATTAAATTAATAAAAGACAAATCTGCAATAGCGCCACCATGCTAAAACCGAGAACAATAACGCATTTTCGGTCGCTTCGCGCAAATCCATTTGACCGTTCACAATTGTGTCACTTCAATCCGGATTTTACGTAAATGAACAACGGGCGCTCGTGCAATATGAAGCTCGCGGAGCGGAAGAGAATGTAAAAGCTGCTCGCTAACCGAGAGAAGAAAAAAAAAACATTGACAGGACCAAAAAAAAAAAAAAAAAAAACCCGAATCGTGGCGAGCTTTTAAAGAGGATGACACGTAGTCTCGCAGTTAATGTGCGGAGATGATGCGGCCATCCGCAGTCAAACCTTCTGCAGATATTTAACCTGCGCGAAAAGTGCACCTTCGTCTTTGTTTCAACCCACAAATAGCTCGTGAGCGATCATAAAATTCCGACATTTTATCAAAGTGTGCAGTTATCATAGCAGACCTAATTTATTAAGCTATTTTAAGTTTATTTTCCGGGTTGATGTGACATAATGATGTTGGGAATATGCTGACGCTCGCTTGCCAAGTTCAGTTTGACTCGCTCATTCAGCAACCCTTTATGTTATTAAAACGACATTAATCGATCAATCCGCTTGAAACGGGAGGCAGACATATAGTGAAGACTTACCAGCTCTAGATATAGCAATCTCCACGGGTCTGTCCTGAATTTGCCACATTTCAATGTTTCAGACGGCGTAACTGTGTAACGCATCAAGGTGGTGTTTGGCAAACAAACGGCACAGTCGTCAGACATACTGTCTCTCTCTCTCTCCCTCTCTCGCCTTTGCCTTCCGTTCGACACTTCCGAGCGATTAGAGAATTTCCTCGGTTAAATGAAGACAACGCAACCCCGTTAAGAGATCCGGCAGGGAAATGAAGGAGTTATTTGCGTCAGATTAAGGCTGTAAGCAGACCCCGGGGAGAGTCCGAGACTGCCACAGGGTTAATAACTTTGCAATGGCAGCGAGACGCCGCCTGATTGGTCAGTGAGTGGCACCAATCACCTGTGGGAAGCTTCAGGCATATGATCTAAGTGGCAGCATGAAGAGATGCTGTGGCAGAACTAATTACTGCAAAATACACTTAACCCCTTCTGTTGTCTTCAGATCATTTATGACAAGGTTTGGATATTGAATAATACTATGATAAATAATACTTTGTGTTAGCAGGTTTTATGAACTTGTCAAGAATATACAGCAATACTAAACAACAACCAACAACAAAACTGTTTTGAAAGTTTTCGATTTGGAGACTGTTTGGGGGTAAATTTATATGGCCTTTAAACGTTTTGTGGCATTTAGTCCATATGTTTGCTTTTCCAAAGTTTATGCGATGTAAAGAGCTGTTCACATGATAGCGTACAATAACATTTTGTTTATTATAAGTGCGTGTTGCAGTAAAGTCATTTAGTGCGATTGTTAAAACATTATAGTTATAGTTAACATCCTTGGTGTGAACAGCCCTTAACACAAAATGCACTTTTAGCTGATGCATTCACAATTTACAGTCTTTCTCTTTGGAAAACAAAAACAAAAATATTGATGACTCATCCTACACTACACAGATTTTTGTCCAATCATTTGCTCTCTAGAATGAGAATGCCCCTCCCCCAAATACAACCAGCAACTGATTAGCATGGAGAAAAATAAATCACCCACATAAGAAGTCAAGAATGTATTTAGTAAAAACTCAACACTGTTTTATTGGCTTTATAGAAATTATGTCAAAATAAGAAGTCATTGGTGGATCTTGGTTGTGACTTGTGAGAATATGGTATTTCAGAGCAGAGCACAGGAAAGGAGGAATTTAATATTTACATATAAACATAAAAAAAAAAAAAAAAAAAAATCAAGCAATAGGAAACTAGCTTATAAATCAGTTCTCAACTGGCAGGTTGTGACCCAAAAATGCATTTGATTTGAATAGTAGACAGAAGGAAAAAACAATGCTAATTGCACACGGTAAAATGCTAAATAAATACATTTATCCAATTTTAAAAGGAAACATAACATTTGTTCTTGGCATCTGAGTGGGCATTTTGGTCCCAAGTCAAATGACCCAGACTACATTAAATACAGTTTATGGTAATGTATTAAGTCACCAAGGTAAAATCCAAGACCAGTTGAGAACCACTGCTGTAAGCTATACAGAAGATCCATCAATTTCCCTCATATTTGGGGTTCAACACAGTTGTCACAGCACTCTTGTAGATGGGATTCTCACCCTAAACAAAACAGAAAGACCATACATTCATGAGTATTATCATCCCAATATTCTTCCCATATAGCATATATAGCATGAACCCAACAAAATGTATTTATTTGCAGTATTTGCATACCGTGTCCCATCTGGCATTCATCTTCTCTTTCTCGAATTTGGCAAACTCTCTGCGATCGTGAATAATCATGAGCAGCTTCCAGATGAGCAGAAGCGCTAAACCAATCAGAACAATTCCTGCGACCACACCGGCAACGATGGGGATGATGTCAGGGCCAGAGGGACACTCTGTCAACACAGTCACAAAGCATTGTGGGACACAAGATAAAACTTAGTTTTCAATATCTATGAATTAAGAAATTAAGTCTGCATGAAATGGAAGTTGCAAAGTCTTTTCTTCTCTGTTGTGACATACAGTGCACAGCATAAATGAGTACACCCCCTCTGAACTAATACAAAAGATGTATTTTCTTTATGATCACTAATGCAATTCATGGAAAGATGGCAAAACTAAAATGTATTAAACATACACATAATAAAAACTAAGAAATACATGTAATTAATAGCCATAAAATAAATAAATTAGCCAATTTTGTTTAAATTAAGGATTGCAGAAATGAGTACACCCTAGATTTAATTCAACAAATGTATAATATTCTAGTACTTAGTATGCACTCTATAATTTTGAATATACTGCTCTGACCCTTCTTGGCACGGAGTGTACAAGTTCATGACAAACTGTCACATCTGTCATTTTTAACTCCTGGATGATGAGCTCCTTAAATGCCCTGATCTTTAAAGGGGAGTGTTACTCAACTCTTCTCTACAGAATCCCCCACAGGCGCTCAAGAGTGTTAAGATTGAGTGCAATACTTGCCCACAGAAGGTTTTTCACTTTGGGAGAATGCATATCCTCACTGTCATGTTGAAAAAATACCCAACAATGCAGGGAATGAGGAAAGGGTAGCAAATCCTGTTTCAAGTTTGTGTATTAAATTACACAGTGGTGTGGGAATTCATGACATCATTGATAAAGCACAACTCACTCACACCTTCAGCACTCATACATCCCTATATAAGAGCTTTACTACCACTGAACTTTATTGTGGGAACCAGGCACTTCTCACTGTACTCCTCTAGCAACACCATAACATTTTGGATGCTGTTAGATCCAAAATGAGTGATTTGGTCTCATGAGACCAGAGTATTGATTCCCATAATCTATATTTTGTAAATATGGGCTTTGCAAATGCCTGACTGACTTTTTTGTGCTTTGGCTACAGTAGGTAGTTCCAGTGAGAACAACAACCACGCATTTCATTTCTGCAGGCTGCATCTTACTCTGTGAGATAGACAGTCACTCTTTTCATAGCTTTTGCTGGCTCTGAGACACTCGCTTAGTATTTCTCCTGCTCTTTCTCTAGCAAAAAAAAAAAAAAAAAAAAAAAATCCCTCATCACTAAATGAAAGCTTAAAATGAAGGCCTGATTATTTCAGGGGCCTTGTCACACGTCCATTGTTTTTGAATTTCTGTGTTACTTTTGCTATATTTTCACACTTAAAACAATGATTTGGTAATCCTATTGTACCACTGTCCTCTTTTGTGCAATGAAATAAGTCTCCTGACAGTTCTCTCCCAAGTGCTTCCATTGTTGTCAGCATTAAGTCTGAGAATGATTGAGTGGGCTATATAACACTTTTAATTGTCAAGAAATTACTTCTCTTTAAATGTTTTGGTTCAACATTGAAGGAGCGGATTCTGGAATCCAATGCTGCTTCAATATATATCTTTTAAGTTATTAATCAACATTTATCTTTCTGTTAAATTATTTGAATGACTTCTTCAATGTATGTTAAAGCATTTATTTCCTTTACAAACAATAGAAAATAAGTTTGAATTTTGTCTGTACCTCTCACTGAGATAAAAGAACATGTTATCAGTATGTTTTGGGAAAGTTTCCCGCTCAGAGCAGAGCTCAGATCAACTTCAGCCTTGAAGAAGCTGTGAAACGTGTGCATCTGTGTATGTGCGCTAAGTGTTCTGTGCAGGTCCTTTGTTACTGGTGGATAAACTGGCACTCTGCTTGAGACCTGCAGATGCCATGTTATGACCCCAAAAGGACATCCGGTACCTAAAATCCAGGGTCTCCTCGTCAGCATCGTGATGAAGGGAGATATGCTTCTGACTATCTGTCCATGTGTGGAAGATTACCAAATTTGTCTATTTTCCTTAGCCAATCAGAATAATTCAACCTGAAGTAATGACGTAGTTAGTTGACTCTGTTAGAGTATAATTGATGTGAATGTACGCAGAGCGTCCTACAAACTCCTTGTGAGACTTGAAGTTGGCTTCTGCTGATGAAACGGCAAACTATTCTTCAGTAAAATTTTCTTCAATTTATGAATTTTTTTAAACTTTGAATCCGGGTCTTTATTCAACATATCTGGTTTCAAGGGTCCTAAACTGTTTATCCCCAACAACATACTTACCTGTTGATCCCCAACAACATACTTACCTGTTGATCAAACACTGCCTTAAACTTACACCAGAAATTTTTTATTTTGTTTTATTTAGTAACTTTTAGGAGGGTGTACTCATTTTTGCTACACAACATTTTATCACCTTGATAAGAAAATCTTATTTTCCTGAATAATTTTGACATGCTTCTTTGGTAATTGATTAAGCAGACTTGCTGGAACATTATATCTCTAAAGAACCCTAACATGTCTCCTAAGTAATTGAGTAATTGCTGACTTTCTGAGTTTCAGAGCCGGTGTACTCATTTATGCTGTGCACTGTATATCTGAGTGATATGGAAGCTTGTTTCTGCCACTAGATAAAAAAAATAATAAAATAAAATAAAAAAAGCCAATTGCAACTTTTTATCTCACAATTCCGAGTTTTAATGTCAGAATTGCGAGATATAAATTCACAATTGCAAGAAATAAAGTCAGAATTACGAGTTATAAACTCACAATTGTAGGATATAAAGTCAGAATTGCAAGATATATATATTGCGATATATATCGCATTTGTGAGTTTATATCTTGCGATTCTGACTTTTCTCAGAATTGTGAGAAATAAACTTGCAATTGCAAGAAATAAAGTCAGAATTGCGAGTTATAAACTCAAAATTCTGAGAAATAAACTTGCAATTGCAAGAAATCAGTAAATAGTCAGTAAATTCTTACTTTTTTCTCGCAATTGTGAGTTTATATCTCGCAATTCTGACTTTTCTCAGAATTGTGAGATATAACCTCACAATTGCGAGTTATAAAGTCCAATTCTGAGGAAAAACTGACTTTTTTCTCAGAATTGTGAGTTTATATTTCACAGTTCTGACTTTATAACTAATAATTCTGACTTTATTACTCGCAATTGCTTGTTATAAAACCATATTCTGAGAAAAAGACAGAATTGTGAAATATAAACTCAATTCTCAGAAAATAAGTCAGAATTCACACAATTGTGACTTTATATCACAATTCTGACTTTAACACACAATTGTAACTTTATATCATGCAATTCTGACTTTATAAATCGCAATTGTGAGTTTATATCACACAATTCTGACTTTATAACTCACAATTGTGAGGTAATATCACGCAATTCTTAGAAAAAAAGTCAATTGCGAAATGACGCAGTTACTTTTTTTATTTTTTATTCAGTGGCAGAAACAGGCTTCTCAACAACAGCTTCTCAAATAAGAAAAAAGGTAGGGCAGGATTTAATTTTGTCCAATGGGAATTGATTGAATCGTTGTTTGCTACTGCTGCGATCTCATGTGTGTGACAGGTTGCTGGAGGAGAGGGATTATTGTCCAGCTCTCGTGCCAATGCACATGTCAGAGAAAAGACGTCATTGCAAGGGGGAGGAAAAGCTAATGTTTTTGATTAAATATTACAAGGTAAAAGAAAATGGATAAATAATTCATAATAAACATTGCAATATTCTATGAAAAATAAGAATGGTGACTTATAATAATAATAATATCAGTTAGGTTTACATTTATTAAGCACTACAATATTCCATAAAAAAAAGAATAGTCTATTTTGATTTTATGGTGACTTTAAATAATAAAATCAATTAATATTTGTATTTAATATTTGCAAAAAATATTTCATACTGGTACATACTGGCAACATTTGTCCATCATTTACCTTTTTTTTCAGCCACATGGACCTCAATCTTGTCATCATTCTTGGTATCGTAGGTGAAAAAGAACCAGCAGTCGTCAGTGTCCCGCTCTTTGCAGTCATTGATGTGTGGCTGGTTGCTGGACTGAGGAAGATTCTCCTTACTCTTTACTGCTATAATATTGAAGTTGCTGCAATTTGTCTCACATGTATGTTTCTTGCTACCCATACCAAACTGTCGGCACTCAACACAATCCCTTGAAGGAAAAACACACAGGAATATATTTAGTGCTGCTAGCTAAGATTAAGTCTGTTTTGGAGCACCACTGAAATTAAAAGAAAAGTTATTCAGATACAAAAATGGGTAATTCAACCCACTGGGTTAGCTAGGTTAGGCTAACCTTGTTAGCAAGTGTTCTGCCAATAACTCACTTGTGTTGAGTGCAAATTCTGGGACAGGTTGGGCAGATTTCACATGTCGGACCCTCATACGTGTCTGAACATTTACACTTGCCGCATTCGCAGGTGCCATGACCGTTACAGATCTGTTTATTACTGGCCAGACAGGTGGAGGTGTCCAGAGAGCATTCGCACGCACTGCCGGTGTAGTTAGCGTCACAGGTACACTTATTGCACTCACATCGACCATGACCTGTGGGGAAAAGAATGCCTTAGTGATAAAACCGTCCTAATTGACTGAATAAAAAATTTCTTACGTAGTATTTTTCTTGTTTTCCAGTACAAATATCTAAACATTCTTAAGTCAAGATACCTTTACTTGACAATGAAATGACAACGAAATATATAAAAAAATTTAGTGAGTTAGTTTAAAAAAAGAAAAATATCTGTCAGTGGGACAAGAAAAATAATCCTGTTTTTCCTTTGAATTAAAGGTGCTAAATAGGATCTTTTCGTCGACTGAGAAACCAAAGACTGTTACTGAGTTTTTGAAATGAGCGCATACGTAAGAACAACCCCTCTCCTTCACAGCTTATTTCAAGGGAACGCCTCCCAAAACTCGTGCACGAGTATTGGAACATGAGTGTTTACCACCGGCATTTGCTTTGTTTTGTTAGTGGATTCATTGTGTCGGACTCACCGCAGGTAACTCATAATCTGAAGTTGTTACTCCTGTCTCCTGACAAAAACATTGCATGCGGCGCCTGTGGAGTGTGGAAAGTTACTGGAGCACGCAGCCGTGCTCCTCTCGCACAAGGAACGTCATGGCAGTGATTGACAAGCCAGAGGGCCAATCCGCGCACGTCTTTCACAAGGAACATCACGGCAGTGATTGACAAGCCAGAGGGCCATTCGTTTACGAGATGATCGCGTAAATGATTGGCTGATGTTTTTAAGGCCCTACCTCGTGCACAGATGATGTATATTAATATTATCAAAGTCCCTTTAAGACAAGTCATTTCACTCGGCGGCCATCTTTGAAACGCCTCTCGGGCATCCTGGGCATCATGCAATCTGTTTGAATAGGGAAACATCAAATTCTCCAAAACTGTTCGCCAACCTTATGATTAAATTTCATTTTTGAAATCACCAATGAAATCTAACAACAACCGGCTCATAAATTTAGTTTCTAAACGCTCGAATCATGACAAAAAAACTGTATTTTTCAGGCTGGATCAAGCTAATGCGCATGCACAGACCTAAATGTGACTGTTTCTATAGAAACCGGTGATTCTAACAGCTGCTGAAGTGACGCAATGACATTACCAGTCGGCGATTGGCTCTTATTTAGTAGGCGGGACTTATTCCGCCATATTGCGCGTTACACTTTCTCCCATTCAAAACAATACGAGTGACGCGTCTTGTGTTATTCTATAGTCTTTGATATTATTTCTTTCAGTGCACCTAATAAATAGTCTTTTATCAGTTAGTAAAGACAGTTTCAAGTAATATTGCAAAAGTGTATAAAACAAAACATCCTATTTAGTACCTTTAAGTTCAATATTTCTATACATTTTTCACACAAGAATCAATATCTTAAATCATTTTGTCACATTCTGTATCTTTAAGAATGTTTCGATATTTGTACTGGAAAACAACACAATACCGAGTAAGAAAATATTTCTTTGCGGTGTTCAAGCAAACGCAGCAGCTTTTTAGTCCATTAACATCAGCATGAAATCAAAATGGTTGCTATTTAAGAAAAAACTAAATAAATGCTACAGAAATACATTTTCTAATTAAAATGGGATGCGAATGCCATTTCATGTTGATTTTAACTATGTTCTATATTTTTAATTTAGGAGAAGTGTGTATGCATTCTAACATAAAATGGCAGAATTCATTTACAACAACATTAAAATTTATAATAAATAAATAAGGTAAGGTAAAAGACAGAATTGCAAATCCTCAAAGAGTTGTACCTCCACAGAGCTTGTTGTCAGAGCGGTCGCAGCTGAAGTTGTCACACTCGCAGAACTTTCCGCTGTATCTCTCCTCTGGGTTGTCTCTTTTCTTACACTCGCATGTTCCACAGAAACATTCTCCATTTTTGCTGCAGATGTCTGTCCCGTTATCTTTGCGACAGTTTGCATCCAAATCATCTGTTTTGACCTCATTTTGGCTGCACTCACAAAATTTGCCTAATCGGCCTTCATTACACCTGATATGAGAAAGAAAACATTGAATCAATGATTATCATACTTAGTACTTTTCTGTATTTGCATATGAGAGAGAGTGACAGCTTCTCAAACCTGCATACTCCACACTCCAGGGTACCGTTGCCGAAGTGACACGCTGGGCTGTTTGGGATTCCTTCTTTGTGACACTCACATTCACAGATGAAGTTGAGGACAATCTCTACCTCCTCGTTGAAGCCCAGCGGTTTAATCTTTATCGTCTCTGACTTATTTTTGGATGGACAACCCTTAGCCGTGATTTCTATATCAAAATTCACCTATGAGGCACAACACATTGTTTTACATTCCAGGTAGTATATAATTTATAGAAATGGAAATAGCCAGCAGGGTGTGCAGGGAAACAAAAGCTTGTATTTGTGCCACGTTCTTTATAATGCTAAGGCCTTGTGCACATTACAAGACAGAAGTGTGCACTTCGTTTTGTGCACATTTAAAGATTTACTAAAAAGTTGTGCACTGTAATAAAAAAAAAGTAAAAACCTGTTAAATGTTTAACTGCAAGTTACCTTACTATATATGGTGAAAAACTGTAAATGGTTTAACATCACATTATATGTCATTTTACAGAAAAATACCGTCAAATTTATGGTTTCTGCAAGTAAAGATGATGAATCACCATATAATTTATAGTGAAAAACAGTTAAAGGACATTTCCAGAAGTCCCTCTGTGACACATTACATGTTTATATTTTATATAAATTATTTTATTTCTTGTCCTTTTGTTATCAGTAATGTACATTAGGGTGTTTGTAGGGAGGACCAAACCTGCAGAAATTAAAAATTAAAAAATAAATAAACAAAAAAATAAATAGATAATTGACTTGATAAAACTATATAATTCATTTTAATTAAATTAAATAACCTTTTCCTTCATTATGTTCTGTATTTATTTTTACAGTTTTTTTATGTTTTATTTATTATTTTTTCATGTATTTTTATATTTGTTTATTTATGCATTCATTTATTTTTATATTTATTTATTGCAACATGTATTTATTTCCATATTTATTTATCTGGTAAAACTTTACAATAACGTTCATTGGTTAACATTAGTTAATACATTAGTTAACATGAACTAATAATGAACTGCACTTATACAGCATTTATAAATCTTTGTTAATGTTAATTTCAACATTTACTATTACATTATTAAAATCTTGTTAACATTAGTTAATGCACTCTCAACTAACAGCGATTAACAAAAAAATACATATATGGTACTTTTTTACCTATTTACCACAAAATTACTCAACTACACCATTAGTGTGCATATGAAATATTGCATTTTTCTGAAAAAAAAAGAAATACTTATATTTAAATTAAATATAAGCTGTTTCTGGATATTGATCTAGATTCTAGGTGTTGGAGGCAGAATTCTGCCATCTGTTGGTTAAATATATTATACACTACAGTTTTAGAAAGAAAAGTGTTTTGATGGTATATATCCAGCAGAGGGCCATAGATTTCCTTTCATTTTTCTGGATGCAGCCATTTTCTGGATGTATTTTGGGAAAATATATATTTAAACACTAAAATACATTCAAATAAGTATTTTTGTAAAAGTTTAGAATTTCTTTTTGCTGTTGTGTGTGTGCATTTTTTTCTGCATTTGTGGTTGATTTTGTGGCTGATTTTGTTTGCCAAATTCTATATAAATACTCTATGTAGCAGGCCTACCTCTGTGTATTTGTGTGTGTGTGTGTGTGTGTGTGTGTGTGTGTGTGTGTGTGTGTGTGTGTGTGTGTGAGTGAGCATGTCTGTTCTAAATTGCATTTGTGCTCTAGTACCAGACCTTCATTTCTGTGCTGAAATTTTCAGATTTCTGGCAGATTTATTTAATTAAAAAATAAAAAACTTACATTTTCTCCTTTCTCATTCATTTTCAATATGGGGTCTGTTCAGACCATGAAGACAATGAGTTTTTTTTTTGTTTGTTTGTTTTTTTTAACATACCTTTAGAACAACCGTGTGTGTTGTGTGTGTTTAAGATAGATGTAACAAAAGTTACAAAATCTCATGCCACTGAGATGAAGGGAACTATGTTTTTTAATGAGGGAAACATCAAATGGACCCCAAAGAGAATATGAAGGTTAACTAATGAACCTTTGAGAGCTCACTTACAGAAGCATCAGATCTAACTAAGCGATAGAGATCAGAGTTTGCTACAGGATGCAGCAGATCAGCTGTTTTGATTCTTTTATTTTTGGGCTCCTGTTTCCCACATATTGCCCTCCTCTCCCAGTCTTTCTTTTCACAATTTCATTACTGCTGTAGCTCCTATGCTTGTCAGATTGGCTGTATTTCAATTAAGAAAAAATTCATCCTAGCATCTTCGACTACTCTGTCTCAATTAGAACGTGTCTTAGAAGTATGCAAACTAGAAGAGGATTGTTGAATGGGAATGAGCTAGAAGTTTGCTGCCATATGTAAAGAGCGACAAGCTTCTGTCCTGAGCTACAGTTAGCACAGTAAGTTCCTTTACATGCACGGACAAGTTCAGATAGCATTTATTGCGTTCACTCTCTCACCTCATCCCCAATGGAGATGTTGGAGCACATTCCCCCACTTTCTCCTTTTCTGATCTCTCCATCCTTGCAGTGGGAGACGTAGGAGATGGACACACCAGCAGGCAGCTTGCTGTTCTCCAGAATGACCTCTGAGGACAAAGACTGATAGACAGAATTGAACACAGAGAGTATATTAGTGCTGGGAAAATAAAATATTCATAGCTCACTCTTGACAATTCTGTTTACTCAGCCTCATCATCGTTCTAAACCTGTATGAATGTCTTTAAGTGGGATACAAAAGAAGACATTTTGAAATTCAATACTTCAAAATATTTACTTACGTTTTTCACAGATGAAAGAAAGTCATGTGGGTTTAGAATGAGACGCTAGGCTGAGAAAATGATTAAAGCTTTCTTTTTTGGGTGAACTATTACTTTATACTTCTTATTTTTCTGGGGCTGGTTGCATAAACATATGTTAAGACTATGTCTTATAGGATTAGTTCACTTCAGAATTAAAATGTCCTGATAATTTACTCACCCCCATGTCATCCAAGATGTTCATGTCTTTCTTTCTTCAGTCGAAAAGAAATTAAGGTTTTTGAGGAAAACATTCCAGAATTTTTCTCCATATAGTGGACTTCAGCGGCTACCAACAATTTGAAGGTCCAAACTGAAGTTTCAGTGCAGCTCCAAAGGGCTACATGATCCCAGACGATCGTCGTATTCTAAAAACAAATACACAAATGTCCACAAATGTTCATCTTTCTCTAGCTCTGCAATGCACCACATTGGAAAGGTCACGTGGTGTGACGTAGGTGGAAGTACTGAGCATGTGTCTACAAAGCAAACGTGCAAAGTCAAACGCGCTTTACAAAAAAAGGTAAAACAACGATGTTGGACGTGTGACCTTTCCAATTTGATTACGTAATGTGTGGCGCGTCGCAGAGCTAGTGCAAGACAAGCATTTGTGGTTAAAATGTATATAATCTTCATTCGTTTTTTTTTTAGAAAATGGCCAATCCTTTCACTAGATAAGACCCTTATCTGGGATCGTGTAGAGCGCTTTGGAGCTGCACTGAAACTGGAATTTGGACCTTCAGTCCGTCGGTAACCGCTGAAGTCCACTATATGGAGAAAAATCCTGGAATGTTTTCCTCAAAAACCTTAATTTCTTTTCAACTGAAGAAAGAAAGACATAAACATCTTGGATGACATGGGGGTGAGTAAATTATCAGAAAAATTTAATTCTGAAGTGAACTAATCCTTTAAGCTCTAGTAGTTTAGTCAAGGGGCAGTCAGTCTTACTTTTCTGTATCAAATTAGGCCAATCTACGGCTTTATGTAACTTATTTCAAAAAGCTATGAACAGTCTTAAAGAAACAAATTTGGTGTCTAACTTGTAAGACTAGTGTTAGCGTTTTATGCAACTGGCCCCTGGTCACACTTTGAATTACTATGAATTACTATTTGAAGAACTATGAATTATGAACAACCTTAATACATGGGAACTGGCTGTAAAGTGAATTCCTTTGTGTGAAAAATAACAGCGGTTTTAGCTTCTTTTCTTTTGAACTGTAAAAGGAACTAAAGCTGACCACAACCAACCATTACTTCACACTTGATAGACATTTGATGCATAACTTGTACTCACATTATAGGCATTAATGATGAGCTCGATGACATTGGTAGAGGAGTCAGACAGTATCCCCACTGTTGATTTAGGGATTAGTTTAGAGAGCTCCTATTGTGCACACACATATACACCGTGAATAAACACAGACTACAATCTGACTTAAAACTGATGCTTATATTATGAGATGATAAACATGATGTTGTTGCAATCAGGATAAGATATAATACATGCATGCACACACCTCATAAAGAGTCTGGAATTGCTTTGTCACAGCAAAGATGGTCTGAATGTTGTTGTCACTCAGAGTGTCTACCAGCTGAGAGATGGTGGGGTAGTCCTGCAAAAAATAACTGAAATGAAAGACACTCTGACATTTCCAGTTGTCTGTCTGTCTGTCTGTCTGTCTGTCTGTCTATCTTCTATCTTGCTGTAAAACTCACACACTTACAAAGTTGTGGCTCATGGTGTACATATTATTCTTTAGATAGCATTTCCCATCATTTGGACGAACAATGCCCCCCAATTTTCCATCTCCAGCAAAATGGAATCCAGCATCCGTGGAAAACACAAGGAGACGAGTGACATTCCTCCAGCCAATCTCTTTCTGAGAAACGATCAAAACACAGCAGACAGAACACAGCTTTGAATGGACAGGTCTTGTCAAAACTTGTTCAGTGGCTAAAGCATGCTGCTCCCTATGACTCAGTAAGAGAATGATTAACGAGAGTATGTTTCTTATTTTACATAGGCTCAATCGCATGTTGACTACATGGTTAGTTTTTGAAAATTAAATCAGAACGATCAGGCTGCAGTCAGAAGAACCAGTATATAAAGATGGTGTATACATTATCTGAAAATTTGCATTCAACTAGATTTCTAAACTGGACGTGTTTACCATTTGAAAAAAGTATTTTACCGGAACAAAAAGAAGCCATTCCCAGGGCATGTACTACAACACTGCATGTGCTAACATGTACTGGAGACTTTGCCTGTAGTTCTGTGGCATTTATGGAATGCTGAACTCGACCCACCGTGCAGACAACAGCTTGCATGATTGCATCAAATCCTGCCTCAGGAGAGTCCAGGTTTCCAGAGGTTTTCTGTTTGCTGACTTCTTGGGTGAACAATGTGCTGTCGTTGGTCAAGCTCAGGACGTTTTTGTAGCTGAAGGGTGCTGTGCAGTCGTTTGGAAAACATGGATTCTCCAGATACTTTGGCGTCCTCAGAATGAAAGGCATCACAAGCTTCTCCAAGAAAGAACCAAAACCTGAGAGCAAGAGTTAGCAGATCATTTAGGAGTTTTAAAATCATACACAGGTGTGAATGTGAGACTGTGTGTCCTCCTAACCGATCCGCAGGTCTTTAGTGATGTGCCGCATCTCCTTGGCAAGGTCAGCTCCGAGGTTCTTGACATTCTCAAGATTACTTCGCATAGAGTCACTGAGGTCCATCAGGAAGTAAAGATCGATGGCATAATCCTCTGCCCTCTTGAACTTGAGAGTAAACTTCTGTGGCTCTTCTGTAGAGTGAAAAAGACAGAGAGAGAAAAAGACAGTCACAGCCACTTCTCATGTGAGCTCAAATAATCTTGATAGAAATGTTTTACTTTTTTTCCTGAAAAACAGTTTGTTTGTTTTTCTGGTCATAAAATCTACAATATGCTATCAGCAATTTGCTACTTTTTAGATAAACAGATTCTTATTAGCTTTACTACATTAATAAAGTTAACTTATTAGTAAAAATAAATAAATAAATAAATTTAAAAAATCTTGGCAAAATCTTTTAAAGGGTTAGTTCACCCAAAAATGAAAATTCTGTCATTTACTCACCCTCATGCCGTTCCACACCCGTAAGACCTTCATTAATCTTCGGAACACAAATTAAGATATTTTAGTTCAAATCCGATGGCTCAGTGAGGCCTTCATAGGGAGCAATGACACTTCCTCTGTCAAGATCCATAAAGGTACTAAAAACACATCTAAATCAGTTCATGTGAGTACAGTTGTTCAATATTAATATTATAAACCGACGAGAATATTTTTGGTGCGGCAAAAAAACAAAATAACGACTTATTTAGTGGTGACCGATTTCAAAACACTGCTTCAGGAAGCATCGGAGCATTATGAAGCAGCGTATCGAATCATGAATCGGATCGCGGTTCAAACCCGCCAAACGGCTGAAATCACGTGACTTTGGCGCTCCGAAATGCAGATTCGATACACAGATTCACTGTGCTCCGATGCTTCCTGAAGCATTGTTTTGAAATCGGCCATCACTAAATAAGTCGTTATTTTGTTTTTGTTTTTTGCGCACCAAAAATATTCTCGTCGCTTTATAATATTAATATTAAACCACTGTACGCACATGAACTGATTTAGATGTGTTTTTAGTACCTTTATGGATCTTGACAGAGGAAGTGACATTACTTCCTATGCAGGCCTCACGGAGCCATCGGATTTGAACTAAAATATCTTAATTTGTGTTCCGAAGATTAATGAAGGTCAACGGGTGTGGAACGGCATGAGGGTGAGTAATAAATGACAGAATTTTCATTTTTGGGTGAACTAACCCTTTAAAACCAAAATAATATTTTGCTTCCCATTAAGTGGAAACCATAAACATTAATTGCGCTATCTAGTCAACTTGCTGACAATTCTGGAATTTCTGTCAAATACAGGCTATTTTCGCTGTATATAAAACATACAATACGCTTCAAATGATTATTTATATATGTAAATATACACTGCAGTACTTTAATGACAAGACAAAAGAGATAGCAGCTGTGGGAGAAAAAAAAAACTAATTAAGAATAGCAGTCACAGCAACAATCTTGAACTCCCACCCCTTACTGTAAAGACAATTAGGTTTGGTATTTGTCTGGAAAACAAAGAGTTTGATTTTGTTATTAATTGTTTGTTATGTCTTGGAAAGTTTTTCATTCATAAGTGCAGATGGTTTAAATCTAAACCTAACTTTAACCAGTGGATGAATGAGGTTAAACATGAATGAGGTGCAAATCTTTAAAATTAGTTAAAAACAAGAAAGCCAAGCTCAAGTTGATTTCTCTTTTGGACACGTATAAATTAATTCGAAATCTCGCCTCCGCCATATTTGTGACCCTGGACCACATTGATACATGGTTTGTTAGGATAGGACAATATTTGGCCAAGATATTACTATTTGAAAATCTGGAATCTGAGGGTGCAAGAAAATCACCTTTAAAGTTGTCCAAATTAAGTCCTTAGCAATGCATATCCACTCACAAAACCTAATTTTTGATATATTTACAGTAGGAAATTTACAATATATCCTAATGGAACTTGACCTTTACTTCATATCCTAATGATTTTTTGGCATAAAAGAAAACTCGATAATTTTGTATTGTTGGCTATTGTTACAAATATACCCGTGCAACTTATGACTGGTTTTGTGTTCCAGGGTCACATTTAAAGTATATGGCCCACCCATCTTGGGAACTTGGTATCCAAATTATCCCCAGTTTCCCAGTGGTAAATACAACTTGAGAGGGCGTTCATGTCAAAAAATTTTAACTATTTACTATCATTCTGGTAGCACGTGAAGGGAGCATTTCGGCCCGTTTCTCTTACAAAGCTAACATATGGGTTTAGATAACTTTGAATATGGCACATGAGTCGCATGGACCAAATTTATATAACTTTCATGCTTTTTTGGTGATTTTTCATTCACAGGCATCCTCTCAGTCCTTATTCATTTCACATATTTTAAGTAATTTGGCCAATATATTATTCAGAAATTCTCCTTTTGTGGTCCATGGAAGAAATAAATAGGCTGAATCCGAAATCGCTCAGCACACCTTCAATAGGGCATTATTTTAGGACAAAGCCATTTGTTGTAATGTCCAAAACCATAGTGGACGTTATCGAGTGCACTCATTCTATCCCACACATTGCACCGCAATAACGAGTGTACAGCTGATGTACACTCAACGCTGTGCGAATTTGCTCACTCGTTTTCATTGACTTGTTCAAGTGAACTGTATTAGTGGACTAACGTAGGGAATAGTGATTGAGGGTTTAGGGTGCGATTTCAGATTCAGCCATACAGTTTTGGAAGAACACGAAGGTGAGTCCATGATGACAGAAATGTAAATTTGAATGAATTTGTTTTGATTCATATTTCACAACACATCCTGTGATGTTTTGGTTTCCCATGGGGTCCAGTACCTGATCGCAGTTTCAGGGTGAGTTTCTGTGGCTGAATCTGGATGATCTCGTCAAGATTCCCTTTGTCATTTTTACGATTTGTGACAGTTTTGTTCTTGTCGGTGGTGACATCTCCTCTGGGGTTTTCTATGCCGAGTGGAGTGCAACCAGCCTTTTGCAGAGATTCCTTTTCATCACAGCGTGAAGATTTGAAATCCTGTTAAGATGCAAGCAGAGACTTGCTAAGTTAACATGTTCCAGTGAACTCTGTCAGAGTCAGACGAGAAGTTGACAATTAAGTGACAATCAAAATAACTCACAGGATCTTTGCACCACACACACTGTGGCCCGATCAGGATACACTCCCCACATGTTTTGGGATTTTCAGAAATGCATAAATTCCTGTCTGGGTGCAAAACAAATACACAACTACTTTAGAAGACAAGATCTAACAAGGTTACGTGAGACTATTAAATCATCACTTCCCAGTGACTAAAGCATTATGAAAAGAAAATACCAACAACTAGCTATTTTGAAGAATACGTTTTTTTTCTTTGTACATTTATGCCGAAGCAGTTCACTTATTCCCACAATATTACTATGAGATAAACTCATAAACCTAAACATTAAAATAATGTCCCCTAAGGCTATAGAAAGTAGCTGTGTTGTTGGCAATAAATGACTTGTATTACCTGTTTTTGCTCTGACATGAGAGACAAATCCTAGCAGAGCTGATATTAACAGCACCCTCATATCCATCTAAATGCAGAAGAACCTCATAAATTACACAGAAACACATCGGGCAGAGAGACTAATCACTTATTTGCAAATACACAAAATCCTTGTCTGACACTCACTTGGCAAACTTTACAGTGAATGATTGTGCAATATATTTTTTAAAATACATTTTCAATTTAAGAAATATATCATTCTTTGCACAAAAAAAGTAGGTTCCCGTTAAAAAACGTCAGGCAGACAGGAGTGTCTCTGACTCAGAACAATGAAAGAGACAGTTAATCATTGACTTTGATAACAAATAAGATATTGAGAAAGCAAAAGCAGCCCCAGGAAAGAGGCTCTTACTTGTCTGCTACTCTGATTAATATACAAAATACATACAAGGCTACATACACACACTCATTATATATATATATATATATATATATATATATATATATATATATAATGTCAGAATAAAGCCATATCAGCATAAATGATTGATCCCTGATTTACATTGTTATAGGTTGCCTTGTTATATGGATTTGCTTGAACAGTTTTGTTCTGACAAACATACAAAAACAATATTTACTTGCATATTCTGTGACTAGTAAAATGTCATGAGATTTCATATCCATTTTAAAACAAGTATAAATAAATAATTGGTGAAAAAAAGCTTACTTACCTTAACACATGCTCCTAAAGCTCATTCAAGAGATGTGTGTTTATGATATAAATGTTGATATGATCAACTTTTCCTGATGTCTTGAGTTACACTCCAGGTTACAGTACACCTTAATAGTCCTGTAAGCATTTGAAGAATGCGTTTCTGAAACAGCACACAAAACAGCAAACGGTTTATGCTTGAGTGTGTGAGGCGTGTGAACAGAAGCAGCAGCAGTCTCGCACCTTACAAACACACAGGAAATACAAACTAAATGGGTTGTGTGGTTTGGGCAGGACGTGTCAGAGTGAGGCTCCTCCTCCAGTACAGAATCACATTAGGAAAAGAGAGAACTGACTAGCATCAGGCATAAAGTCAAAATAATTCTAACTAATTATAATAATTTAATTTATATAATTTTATATAAAATATTTCTAATAATGCATCACAAACATCAGAATGCATCAGAACATGGTTATCACATATCTTTTTTTAGCATTTAAAACAGGCCTTGCATAGTTTGCTGAATCTTGTGACCTTTAACCTCTCAGAACATCTACAAAATCATATAAAGTAGAGTTTATTCTGAAACATCCAACCAATCTTATATGTAGTAGCAGTGACGTGAGAGAACTCTCAAACACTAATTGTGCATCAAAGATCATTGGGAAAACCACATTTGCATGTGTTTCCAATATCATTTTAACTTACTAATTAAATTTATAAAACTGTTCCTGTCCTTGATTCCAGTTGGTCAATAACTGTGTTTTATTTACGATAAAACACGACTGACCGTTTCACCCAACGGTTCTGTATTCACTATACGACACCCTTAGCAACGTAAACTGTATGTTCTCAATTGATAATGTTCATTGACAGTTAACTGTATTATGTAGAACAGTATTGTGAGAAAAAGATTGAGTGTGTGTGTATTACCTGCATTCAGATTTAGCATTTTCCTTCAGGTCGTCCTATGTTCATAATAAAAAATCTGTTTAAATGTCCGCTGCAATATCTTGTCCTTTTAACAGTTAAGCGGTTTTCCCATGACTGACAGCGCTAGTCAAAGCATCCGTCAGTTGCGTCTTGTTCCGTGTTCACAAAAAAATAAAAAGTCTTTTCAATGTAAAAGTCTTTGCTTCTGACTGACACACTCATAAAGACAGTCTTTGTGTCCTAATGGCATAATAATGTAACTTTTTCTGGTGGAAGGAAGGCTTTTAGTAAGTTTTTACTTCATGAAAGATGCATCGTTACATATTTTTGGCTTTAATATTTGTATTGTGTGGTAACCGTTTTATAAAAGCAATGAGGTACTCAATGCTAACGCTGCATCGCGAATAAGTCACGGCTGAAGGGGTTAACAACACCCTTCAGCCGTGACTTATTCACAATCCTTAGTACCTTTCTGGACCTTGAAAGTGGTGATTATATTGCTGTCTATGGATGAGTCATATACCTCTCAGATTTCATCAAAAATATCTTAATTTGTGTTCCGAAGATGAACGAAGGTCTGAACGAAGGTCTTACAGGTGTTGAACGACATGAGGGTGAGTAATTAATGACAGAAATTTAAATTTTGGGCAAACTAACCCTTTAAGTAGTAACTAGCAGGCAGTGTAGTTTATAGTGTACACTGCGCAATATTTAGTGAGTATTAAGCTATTCTGATCAATTCTAAACATAGTCATAATGCACAAATAACAGTTTGGTGTAAGAATTCACATGCTTACAAAAACAGAAATACTCAAACTGTGTAAACATTTTAAATCTCCATATTAGAATATAAAGACCTTACATTGCATTATAAACCATGCTGACCCACAAACACAGATAACAATGCAGTCCAGTGTTTTGGGTTCTTTATTTTAATAAATAACTCCTAGACACAAAAGACAGTGGGCATGATGCAAAAAAAAAAAAAGAAAAGAAAAGAAAAGAAAAAGGCACTTTAAAATGCAAATTGTGTGTGTAACGTGATTAAGCTTTTAAAAGCTTTAAAGAAAAAAAAAAGTAAAAAAAAAGTAAAAAAAAAATTATCTTCCATATAACACTGATCTTTACAAACAATAATCTGAGCAGTTAGGCTTATTTATGAACAATGTTATGTTACAAAAACAGATTTGAAGCAAGTCCACTTATGGAGACTAACAGAAACAATAAAATAGAGGTCTTGCACAGTAGACGTAAATATTTGGCATCAGTGAAAGAGAAATTCGGGACCTGAGATTTCATTTCCTCATTCTTAAAACAAATCTAAAACCTGACGATCTTTTCAAATGACTTTACACCTATGCTTTCAATATAATAATATAGTTGATTGTTCCATTCACAGAAAATGTCCCTCTAACATATTTCAAACAACTCAAATGTTGCCAAGTCAAAGGCATTTGAATCAAACACTTGATATATGAAATTACAACAATGTTGTCTATTATTTTGTGACATAATTAAAAAGATACTAATCTGTCCATTTTGGATTTATTAATGTGCACAATAAAAAAAAAATTAAAATAAAAAAAAAAGTCACTAAACCATCTGACTCGCAGACCAAAGAAAGGCGATGTGAGCACACAGATCCATAGGCCACACAGACCTAAACATTATAGACTGGACTCAAATCACCCAGAATTATGCAGACGACATATGCGTCTACATTAAAAGCACCATGTGTACAAACAGCAGTGGTCCGCTACAGCTACCTACTATACCAGTGACCTGACACTCCATCCACAGGTTCAGAAAGTTTCCTGTACCATCTTAAGACACATACTGACTCTAATGATCAACTAGATATTGGACTAAAGCAGGTGGTTCTGGTAATTGTGTCTTGTCTTTTTGTATAACATTCTTAATGCATTCTTGACCACATCTTACTTACAAAATCCCTGTTATCTAACCCAACATGACTGGTTTTACCATTCAGGAAAAACAAGGCAGATCTGTGGCTAAAAATCAAAATTGAAATTGTCTAAGATTGCATAAAAAAGTAAAAACTCAAGTTTATACATACTGTACAGTTCCAAAACAATGCATAGAAACACAGGTTAATTGATTATACTGAACAGTGGCAAATGCACAGCCAAAAGGTGATTTAAAAACAAACACAAAAAAAGAAGAAGAAAAACAAAAAGTGAACTTCAACTCTTCCGTTCCTCTTGAATTGTTCTGCATACAGTGTTGCTTGGAGATGGACAGATTCGTCCATTACTTGCCCTCATATTTTGGGTTGACCACCGTTGTCACAGCACTCTTGTAAATGGGGTTCTCACCCTGGAGACCAAAATGAAGAGAGAATAATTAGGTCAACCTTTAATACAAGTACATAATTGCCAGGTTAGGGCACTTCACAGCAAATACAGTAAACTTTGGTTGAGAAAAAAAAAAAAAAAAAGTGTATACAAAAACCAGCAAGCATTACAAAAGGCACACAATCAAACGCAAACACTGTATTTGTAATAATTTTGTATATGCAGCAACGTAAAAAGTTTTAGTATTGAATATTTTTTGTATTACGCTCTTTAAAGGAATAGTTCACCCCAAAAGTGAAAATATACTCATCCTCAGGCCATCCAAGATGTAATGAGTTTATTTCTTCAACAGAACCGTTTTGGAGAAATTTAGCATTACATCATTAGCTCACCAATAGATCCTCAGCAGTGAATGGATGCCATCAGAATGAGAGTTCAAACAGCTGATAAAAGCATCACAGTAATCCACACAACTCCAGTCTATCAATTAACGTATTGTAAAGTGAAAAGCTGTGTGTTTGTAAGAAACAAATTCATCACTAAAGGGTACTTCAATAAAACTTGGCTGACTATACAGTAGATGAAAAAAAAAATTAAATTGGTGCAACCTGACTAGAGAAAACAGAGGGAAAAGGCTGTTGTTTTCCCATTTGCCAAATAGGTAGGAAAATTTCAACACCTATAATGCACTGGGCATGATACCATCCAAGGCCAGTCCCACCAGTCTGCTATGGATACGCTTGACCAGAGTCAAATACAAACTTTCAGTCATAATAGTGTCGACTTCCTGGGTGCAAGAATTCAATGGGTAAACATTTAGCGGGAGTGATTTACTTTCAGGTTACAGTGAAGGATCCAGCGTGTTGTAGGCAGTGGCTTAAGGCTGCAAAGAATCATAAACATGCAGATTACACCGCCAACGAAACTCTGAAAAATCTCTGTGTTTGTAATCACCATTTCAAACTGGATAACTACAAACAAGTGTTTAAGGTCAAACAGACTGAAAAAAAACTGCCATTCTGTCAGGTTCGCCCAATCCACAAAAGCAAAACGCTGTCATGTACAGGAAAGCTGTTGCCATTTTGTTCCATTTTTACCATGTTTAAAGACAAATTATGATATACAGGTACGGGTCATATAATTAGAATATCATCAAAAAGTTGATTTATTTCACTAATTCCATTCAAAAAGTGAAACTTGTATATTATGTTCATTCATTACACACAGCCTGATATATTTCAAATGTTCATTTCTTTTGATTTTGATGATTATAACTGACAACTAAGGAAAATCCCAAATTCAGTATCTCAGAAAATTTGAATATTACTTAAGACCAATACAAAGAAAGGATTTTTAGAAATCTTGGCCAACTGAAAAGTATGAACATGAAAAGTATGAGCATGTACAGAACTCAATACTTAGTTGGGACTCCTTTTGCCTGAATTACTGCAGCAATGCGGCGTGGCATGGAGTCGATCAGTCTGTGGCACTGCTCAGGTGTTATGAGAGCCCAGGTTGCTCTGATAGTGGCCTTCAGCTCTTCTGCATTGTTGGGTCTGGCATATCGCATCTTCCTCTTCACAATACCCCATAGATTTTCTATGGGGTTAAGGTCAGGCGAGTTTGCTGGCCAATTAAGAACAGGGATACCATGGTCCTTAAACCAGGTACTGGTAGCTTTGGCACTGTGTGCAGGTGCCAAGTCCTGTTGGAAAATGAAATCTGCATCTCCATAAAGTTGGTCAGCAGCAGGAAGCATGAAGTGCTCTAAAACTTCCTGGTATACGGCTGCGTTGACCTTGGACCTCAGAAAACACCAACACCAGCAGATGACATGGCACCCCAAACCATCACTGACTGTGGACACTTTACACTGGACCTCAAGCAACGTGGATTGTGTGCCTCTCCTCTCTTCCTCCAGACTCTGGGACCCTGATTTCCAAAGGAAATGCAAAATTTACTTCCATCAGAGAATATAACTTTGGACCACTCAGCAGCAGTCCAGTCCTTTTTGTCTTTAGCCCAGGTGAGATGCTTCTGACGCTGTCTGTTGTTTAAGAGTGGCTTGACACAAGGAATGCGACAGCTGAAACCCATGTCTTGCATACGTCTGTGTGTAGTGGTTCTTGAAGCACTGACTCCAGCTGCAGTCCACTCTTTGTGAATCTCCCCCACATTTTTGAATGGGTTTTGTTTCACAATCCTCTTCAGGGTGCGGTTATCCCTATTGTTTGTACACTTTTTTTCTACCACATATTTTCCTTCCCTTCACCTCTCTATTAATGTGCTTGGACACAGAGCTCTGTGAACAGCCAGCCTCTTTTGCAATGACCTTTTGTGTCTTGCCCTCCTTGTGCAAGGTGTCAATGGTCGTCTTTTGGACAACTGTCAAGTCAGCAGTCTTCCCCATGATTGTGTAGCCTACAGAACTAGACTGAGAGACCATTTAAAGGCCTTTGCAGGTGTTTTGAGTTAATTAGCTGATTAGAGTGTGGCACCAGGTGTCTTCAATATTGAACCTTTTCACAATATACTAATTTTCTGAGATACTGAATTTGGGATTTTCTTTAGTTGTCAGTTATAATCATCAAAATTAAAACCTGATAAACCTACCCTTACCATAACTGTTCTGTTAGGCGGGGACAAAAAAAAAAAAGAAAAAAAAAAAAAGGGGGAAGTATAATTTGTGGACTTTTGCTGACAAATAAACAAACATTTCTCAGTCCAGATAACACGAAGAATAAGTAAACATTGTTAATTTACTACAGACACTAACAATACAAAGCCTGTTGAAAACTCAGCAAAGTTACACTTTAAGGTATTTTAACTTTAAAGTGTTGCTTCTGGTCAAAATACATCAATACATAAGTCCATAAACAATAATATTGCTTCCTCTAGTAAAAAAAAAGTCCATCCCCTGTTGTCCTCTCACATAAAAATCCACAAACATATTTGTTTTGAACTGTTTTGGACTTTTCACTTGTAAGCCGTGCTTGATCTGTGCATATTTCTGTCCTGATTCAGACGATATGACTTTTTAAATTTAATTTAATTTAATTTAATTTAATTTAATTTAATGGATAGAGGACTATCTTGGAAGCAACAGTTTGACATTAAAAACCTCTTAATGATGGATTTGTTTCTTACAAACACATACCTTTTCACTTCACAAGATATTAATCAATGGACTGGAGTCATGTGACCTACTTGCGGATTAGTGATGTTTTTATCAGCAGTTTTTGAACTATCATTCTGACGGCACCCATTCACTGCATATTTCTTCAAATCTGTTCTGGTGAAAAAACAAACTCATCTACATCTTGAATGGCCTGGGGATGAGTAAATCTTCATTTTTGTATGAACTATTCTTTTAGGGATCAAAAGTTCACCCAAAAATGAATTTTCTGTCATGTTTTCCTTGTTGTTCCAAATCTGCATGACATTTTTCTGTGGAAACAGAGTTCAAAATTGTGTGTACAAGTACAAGTTTGTAAATGATGACTGAATTTTTCATTTTTGGGTAAACTCTCCCTTTTAACACACATTCACATTGTAGAAAAGGCATGTCCTAATAATTAGTGAATTAAATTAGATAACTGCAAATGACACTTTACAAGCCGTCCATATTATACACGGGTCTGAGGTTGATGTTAAAGTGACAGAAAGGTAAACAGACAGAAAGAGGGAGAAAAAGCACATGCAAAGATACAAGAAGAGTACAGACTCAGAGTGTGACGCCCTTATTTCCATAACTTGGATTCTGGAATTTATTAATAGGGCTCTTGTATATTGGGTTCTCTTGCTAGATATGACAAGAAAAGGTTTGGAGAGAGAAAGGCAGAAAAAAAAAAAAAAACATGATAGAATGAGAAAAACAGAATTGAAGAAAGATAAAGGAAAAGAGCTGGCAGTTTTTATTGGTTCAGTGCAAATGGCATATGATAATACATTTATAAAGCCTCTAATTTCTTCATACTTTTTTAGCAAGTAAAGATCATTCTAAAAATGTCCACCTTCAGGTTGTGGTACAGAAGTCTTTTTGCTGTGAAATCTTAAATTATTTTTTTTAAAGTAAACATATGAATAACTTTTGTATTATTGTTAATATTTCAAGATGAACATTTACTGAACTGAAGCAACTTAGATTTACTTGATTATCCATACATAATTTATGGAAAAAAATAATGTAAAAATGTATATCAAATATGATACATCAGACTTTTAAGGAACATTTATTTGTGCATCTCTCTGTATTTTGCCACCCACAATTAAAACTATAGATCTTTCATCATAAAACTAAGCATTTAATATCATCAAAATATTTCAACATAAGACACATTCTTGGGAGATTTAGAGTGACAACAGATATTTATATGCATTTTATGTAAGTAATCTATTATATTGTTATAAAGATATATATATATATATATTTTTTTTATATATATATATATATATATATATATATATATATATATATATATATATATATATATATATATATATATATATATATATATATTTTTTTTTTTTTTTTTTTTTTAACAATACAGGCCATCTTATTTCTTGGCCATATAAATTCCACACCATATTGTCACCGTATGCCATTAAAGCCTGATGTATCAAATATGATAAAAACAAAACACATATGCAACTTTTTGCAGATTTTCTTTTATATTTTGTCAAAAAGTTCAATAAACTGCTTTATTTAAAAAAAATTCAGACTATTATTTCATATGTCAGGCTTCACAGGGTTAATATACAGGACCCCCTTGATAATTCTACCTCTAAATGAAAGACAAATGACTCCATAAGTGCTAACATTGACAATTTTTCTAATGCAGTAATTCTCTCTGATGCACTATGCTTTAAATAGATCTATATGCATTTTCACAAGCCTCAGAGCCAAAGAAAAATGTTCTTGAAGCACCAAGCCCTTTTGTGGGTGTATGTTGCTGCAATATCCTGTAGGATTCATTTACTGCAATGCTAGCAGCGACCAGCAGGTGGCAGCAGTGACCTCCCCTGGTGCCAGAGAGGCCACACCCCACACAATGAGGCCAGATTTCTCCTTACAACCAGCTGTACTGTGCTTTATTAAAAATGTTAAAAAAAAACATCTACCTATATTGAGGAAATATTACATATTCATGTCATGTGGGCCGCTGAAGTGGCTACATATGATATGACAATGAATATAATTTTAACCGGATACTTGAAAATGAAATGTAATGTAAATTAGAGAAACTTACCGCATCCCACTTGGCATTCATTTTCTCCTTCTCGAACTTGGCAAACTCTCTGCGGTCATGAATAATCATGAGCAACTTCCAGATGAGCAGAAGCGCTAAACCAATCAAAACGATTCCTGCGACCACACCCGCTACGATGGGAATGATGTCAGGGCCAGAGGGACACTCTATGAACACAGGCACAAAGCATTATTGGACACAAGATAAATAAATTTTTAAATCAAGATCTACTGGTACTTATTTCATCCCGCACTTACCAAGATCCTCCGCCACCTGGACCTCAATGGTGCTGTCTTCCTTGGTAGCGTAGGTGAAGAAGAACCAACAGTCGTTAGCATCCCGTTCTTTGCAGTGATTGATGTAGGGCTGGTCATTGGGCTGAGGAAGATCCTCCTTCTTCTTCACTATTTTAAGATTTAAGCCACCGCACTCTTTCTCACATGTGTCTTTCTTGTCACCAGTACCAAATGCTCGGCATTGGACGCAATCCCTGTGAGGAAAAAACACAGTCGAATATATTTAGTGCTGCTTGAACAAGCCAGTCGTTCAATCAAGTGTTCTGTTAATAACTCACTTGTGCTCAGTACAAACTCCAGGGCAGGTTGGGCAGATTTCACAGGTCGGACCCTGAAACTTTGGGTCGGAACATTTACACGCGCCGCACTCGCAGGTGCCCCGACCGTTACAGATCTGTTTGTTACTGGCCAGACAGGTGGAGGTGTCCAAAGAGCAGTCGCACGCACTGCCGGTGTAGTTAGCGTCACAGATACACTTTCGGCATTCACAATGACCGTGACCTGAAAAGATGGAGAAACACTTTTAGTTTGTAACTTCTCATCTGTTTAATCATTTACTGTTACCCTACATATGTCAGCCTACTTTATTTCAGTTAATGTTAATATTGTATTTCAATTAACTATGGTTTTTTATGGTTTTAGTTTTAGTTAACAAAGAACAAGCTGTTGTTTTTATTGTGTGTGTGTGTGTGTGTGTGTGTGTGTGTGTGTGTGTGTGTGTGTGTGTGTGTGTGTGTGTGTGTGTGTGTGTGTGTGTGTGTATCCCTGGACTGATGCACAAAAATGTAGTTGTACCTCCACAGAGCTTGTTGTTGGAGCGGTCGCAGTTGAAGTTGTCGCACTCGCAGAACTTTCCGCTGTATCTCTCCTCTGGGTTGTCTCTTTTTTTGCACTCACAAGTTCCACAAACACAGTCTCCATAGTTGCTGCAGATATCTGTGCCGTTATCCACGCGGCAGTTTGCGTCTAGATCTTCTGTTCTCACCTCGTCTTTGCTACATTCACAAGTCCTGCCGATACGTCCCTCATTGCACCTGAATATAAGCAGAGGTAGATCAATATCAGAGCTGCCAGTTGAGGGGTTGGATTGTATGGATGATACCATCAGTGTCAGTATATAACTCACCTGCATGCTCCACACTCCAGGGTACCGTTGCCGAAGTGACACACTGGGCTGTTTGGGATACCGTCTTTGTGACACTCACATTCGCAGATGAAGTTGAGGACGATCTCCACCTCCTCAGTGAAGCCCAGAGGTTTGATCTTTATGGTCTCTGACTTGCCATTAGATGGACAACCCTTAGCCGTGATCGCTACCTCAAACGTCACCTATGACAAAAGGATAAAGAGCCACCAGTGAGCAAAATACACATTTTTCTTTATTTTTATTAGCAGTTATTAAATCATATTGCTGCACAATTTAATTCCTTTAAAATAAAGAGCAGATAAAAATGTTCTCTAAATACCTGTTCACACTAAGGACCATAACTAACAAAAACTATAACTATATCTTTTTAATAATCATTCTAATTATATGAGAATAGGGAAGTCCACACCACAACTATAATGATAACGACAAAGAGAAACAATATAGTTGGAATCACTTTCAGAACTATTTTTTTCTGCTGATGAATGAACATTGACAGCCAATCTGAATCCACCAGACTTTAAAGCAGCCATATTATGCCCTTTTGCAGTCTTGATTTTGTTTTTGGGGTCTACCTGAATAGGTTTTCGTGCTTGAATGTTCAAAATAAACATTATTTTTCACATATTTTACATTGTTGCAGCACCTCTCTTCCAGTCTGTCAGTAATGCTTTGTTTAGTTTTGGTCTCTATGAAGCCCCTCCTTCAGAAAAGAGCAATGTGCTCTGATTGGTCGGCTGGACAAGCGTGTTGTGATTGGTCAACTGCTTTGAGTGAACACCTCTTACATAACCGCAAGTTTAAATACACTAAAACTCAACTAGGCCTCGCCCCATTTTTTTTATTTTATTTTTTTTAAATGTGCCTTGGTTGGAAATTATTTAAACAAGGTATATTAAAATGTATACGTTCCTGGAAGAAAACTCAAGACTACAACCTTGGCATTTCAGGGACTTCAGAAACAGTGCTAACTGATATAGGGAATAACTCCCTTTGTAGTATGTAACAATGCAGATATTTTTTACGCTTAAATGGTATTGTGTAATACCATTTAGGCGCACCATTTTTGGACAAAATGTATTGTCAATAATAGGTAGTAAACTCTGGAATAGCTTGTCCCTTCCAATAAGAGAATGTCCTACATTCAAGACCTTTAAAACTCACTTAAAACAGTGGCTTCTAGAAAACCAGACATGTATTCCCTTTTAACTGTCACACATTTATCACCCATACACTTTCACTGTTAAAGCAGTATAGAGGTGGATGAACAATGTCTTTGCCATTATGTATTTTTTGTTTTGTTGTTTGTTTTGTCAATTATGTCACTAGTATGTGTATCTTTTCATTTATAGTGAATGAATGTTGTATGATTGTTGGCTGTCTTTATGTTAGTCTTATGTTACCTGCCTAGGGACTGCAGATGAAAAGTAGTTATTTTTACTAATTCTGGCATTTAGGAAATTGTACCCAATGGAAAGTACTGAACGCTTGATTAAACAAAGATGCAAGGAAATAATTCTCACCTCATCCCCAATGGAGATGTTGGAGCACTTTCTCCCATTTTCTCCTTTTTCACTCACTCCATTCTTGCAGTGGGACACATAGGAGATGGACACACCTTCGGGCAGCCTGCTGTTCTCCAGAATGACCTCAGAGGAAAGAGACTGAGAAAGACATGCAATATAATTTTTAAAACATGCAGGATAGACTTTAAATTAATGTTTTTTCAAGTCAACATCCTTTGTCATTTTTTTCTTCAAATATTTATTGTTTCAGGAATTTGGCAAAAAACAAACAAAAAGCTAAATTAGCTAAAAAGAATGGACTAAATTGAATTTTAGCCTCAGTTCCTGTGATCTACTCACATTATATGCATCAATAATGAGGTCTATCACGTTGTTGGAGTCGGAGGATAGTGTGCCCACAGCTGACTTTGGAATGAGGTTTTTCAGCTCCTGTAAATGAAACAAAAAACTGTTTATCCAGTTTTTTTCTATGCAGTATTTTATTTCCATGAGTGTTACAGGATCTTGCCTATTGACAGACACAAAAGGCTTTTTTTTTTTACCTGGTAAACGGGCTGGAACTCTTTAGTTACTGCAAAAATGGTCTGAATGTTGTTTTCGCTTAGTTTTTGAACAAGATGCGCAATGGATGGATAGTCCTAAAAAGGGACAGATTAAAAATATGAGACATCTTCACATATATTCAGTGAAGATAATACACAATGGTAGTGGATCATGGGGTAACACACACTTACATAGTAATGGCTCATGGTGTACATGTTATCCTGCAGATGGCATTTCCCGTCATTAGGAAGCACGATGCCACCTAATTTTCCGTCTCCAGCGAAGTGGAATCCAGCATCCGTTGAAAACACAAGCAGACGGGTAACATTCCTCCAGCCGATCTGATTCTGATACACAATAAAGAGGAAGCATAAACTTTCGTCCCAAAAAGTCAGTAGAGGCTACTTCACTTTATTTGGTGATATAGAAACACCTATCCAGTAGACACTTGGTTACAGTACAATACAATAAATAAAAAAATTAAACATTTATTTTAAAAAAATAAAAATAAATAAATAAATAAATATCGCATTGCAATTGCTGCATTTATTTGGTGGGAAAAAACCTGAAAAACATAATACTGTGAAATATTTTCTATTTGAACATATTTTAAAATGTAATTAATTCCTGTGATGCAAAGCTGTATTTTCAGCATCATTACTCCAGTCTTCAGTGTCACATGATTCTTCAGAAATCATTCTAATTTAGAGTTGGTGCTCAAGAAACATTTCTTATTATCAATGTTGAAAACAGTTTTTGCTGCTTAATATTTTTATGGAAACAACCATTCTAAAAATTTATAAACTGAAAAACAGAAGTGAAGAATAACAAGGTTGTAAAGTCATCAGTCCCCTTGTTTAATACTTCGTAGAGCCACCTTTTGCTTTAATTACAGCCATTAATCTTTTTGGATATGTCTGTACTAGCTTTGCACACCTGGATTGGTGAATATTTGCCCATTCTTCCTTGCAGAATTGCTCAAGTTCAGTCAAATTCTGTGGTGACCAGCAATAGACTGCTCTCTTCAAGTCCATCCACAGATTTTCTATTGGATTTAAGTCAGGGCTCCAACTTGGCCACTCAAGAACATTCACCTTCCTATCCTTAAGTCATTGCATTGTTCTTTTGGCGGTATGTATTGGAAGGTGAACGACCTGCCCATCTTTTCCCTTCAATCCTGACCAATTGCCCAGTCCATACAGTAGGTATGGTGTGTTTTGGGTGGAAATTTGGAAAAGGTTTTTTTTGGAATGGGTTTTGATTTCAGGCTGTACAACATATAAAGTAACTATTTTTAAAGGGGTTTGATGATTTTCTATAGGCACTGTAGATATATTTTAAGTTAATAAAATAAAAAAAATGACAAACCGCGCAGACAGCCACTTGCATGATGGCATCGAAACCTCCCTCTGGTGAGTCCAGGTTTCCTGAGATCTGCTGCCTGCTGACAAGGTTATTGAACTGAGATCCATCCTCAGTCAGACTCAGCACATTTTTATAGCTGAACGGGCTGGTGCAGTTCTGGTCTGATGTACAGGGGTTCAGCAGCTTGGCTGGTGTCGTGCTGATGTATGGCATGACAGTTTTCTCCACAAAGGAGCCGAAACCTAGAAGCATTAACAAACATTAAAGGGAAAGTGTTATGAAATTGGCAGCATAAATAACATTGCACTTCAATAATACATGGATCCTCTAAGGCTCCTTACCAATCCTGAAGTCAGATGTGATTGTTTGCATTTTTTTCATCAGGTGGGTTCCCAGGTTTTTGACATTCTCTAAATCATCTTTCATAGAGTAGCTGAGATCCATCAGGTAGTAGAGATCTATGGGATAATCCTCAGCTCTCTTGAATTTCAGAGGAAACATCTGAGCTTCGCCTGAGTTGGAATGACAGAAGATCATGGGATTAGACTGAAGCTTTTCAGGGGAGTGAACTGATCATTTCTAGAAGGAGGCCATCACTTCACTTGACATTTATTAGGTGATGACCTAAATCGTTTAATCATTTTAGTGTTCCAGGAGTTGAGGTGGGAGTAACCAGTACCTGATCGGAGGTCTAGGGTGAGTTTCTGTGGCTGAATCTGGGTGATCTGGTCTGGTTTCAGTTTTACTCCATCCTTTGTGCGATTTGTTACAGGTTGGTTCTTGTTGACTCTAACTCTTCCCCGAGGATTTTCTATGCTGGCGTTAGAACAGCCCTTCTTAATCAGAGCATCAAGCTCGTCACAGCGTGTGGATTTCTGCTCACCCTGTTTCAGAAAGTTCTGCAGAAAGAGGTGAGGGAATAAAAGGAAAGAGAAGAAAAAGAGAGATTATGATCAATCGAACAAAAATAGTACCAGGTGGCTCCAGCACCAGTAGTACTTAACCCTACAAAAAGATAAAGCGATTTTGAGTGGACTTGTATATCCATGCTTGGTAATGTGTTCAAGTGTCCCTATTATATCTTGGAAATTGCCTTTCATGTAGTGTCGTCAGTAATTTTTCCTGCTCAAACCCACGCATGTTTGTAACAAATTTGCATAATGCCAGTCTATGGTCTTCATTGGCTGCCCGCGAACAACTACTTTGACCCGCCCTCAAACACTGTAATTGTAGCTGAGGCCTAGAAGGGTTTGGTTTGTGCTGTCGACATGTCATAGACACTGTTTTCTGTGCTGCGAAAGCAAATCCACTTTGCATGCACTTGCAAAGGATAAGGACTCGTGCTCAGATTGTTACGGTAAAACCGACATTACTGTTAGTATCACAATTTATCAAGTGCAAAGCTGAAATTCAGATATGGCAATGGACGTTTTGTTTCCGACACGTGCTGTAACTGGTAAACCAATCACAACAGATTGGGCCATCAGACCAATCAGAGCAGAGTAGGCTCACAGAAAGAAGGGGTTTAGAGAGACCGGATACTTTGAAGAGGTGATGTGAAATGAGTATTATGAGGCCCTGTTTACACCTGGTATTAAGATGCATTTTGGACAATCGGAAGTGGACAATGCTAAATACAGGTGTAAATGGGGTCTAAACTTTTTGAGCTACCAGAGATGGTTGAAAACACATTAGTCCAGATTGCTTTTGTAGTGTAGACACTCATGTGGTCAATTGCACTCGAACAGCTACAAAAGACCACCACCTACTCCCCACCTACTGACCTAACGCATAAACATTATGGGAAGCGTGCTAGCCAGATGGGATTTAAGCTTTGTCGGCTGAAGACCTAGGTTTGGTTTAAAGACGAAAAATGTACCAAGCACAATGTTCTCTAACTATTCCTGATTTCTAACACTCACTCACAGTGTTCTTTCAGCTCTCAGAGCAGAAACAAAAGATGCTTCTCTCCGTATGTTTGTCTGTCGCCTCATTTCACGTTTATATGTAAACTGCGTGAGCTTATTTTGTCCATTAGATTGAATGATCTGAAAAAGCCCATACATTTACCTACAGATAGACCCTCCCCTAAAAGAAATTAGCAAAAGAGATAAATTAAAACAGGAATGCATCCAATCGACCAAAACGCATCTTAATAGCAGATGTAAACAGGGCCTAAGAAAATTTGTGTTTTTGACCTTGGATGCATGTAAACCTGTTGTAGGAGACCTCCAATACAAAATTAGGAGCCTTTAAAATAGCTTAATAGGAGCATTTTAAATATCATTATATTCAATTGAAGTTCTTCCAAGATGTCCAGTCTCTAAATTATCATTGTTTACAAATTTACTTGTAAAAATTAAATATAAATTAAGATAATAAAAAAGTAAATATAATTAATGTAATTAAAATAACTTTATAATTACAACAGTGACATCTTAAAAATATATATGAAATACTTCTATTATACTTTTCCCCATAAATCAGATGCAGAATTCAATTACAATTGCAAGGGCACATTTCATGGGATTGTAAACAGACTATCTTGACTATCTGATTTGCATTGTGTAAATTATAACAAGCATAAATAAATTAATTTTTTTTTTAAATACGTTAAACTAGAACATCTTTTTCTTCGTGATTAAAACATGCTATGGCTATATTAAGGTGAACTGTGAACCACAAATGCCACCAAATGGAACTCTCATGCCCCAAACTCATGCCATTGGTTGAGCCAATGTTGCCGCGTTGGGCTAGTCAGGATGAGGATGTGCAGTGTGTGTTGAAACAATTAAGAGGGGGCACATTCCTTACAAAACTTAAGCCCCCCACCCTACCCTATGACTAGTTTAGTCATAGTACACTTCCAGTTTCTAATGTAGTCTGAGATGATTGGCATTTCCTGTCCTGCCATAATCTGCTCCACATGGCAGGAATAGACATGATCACACAGGACACTGACTCATGAACACTAAGGGGTAATATGTGCTCAAGATCCACTGAAATGACTCAAGAAACTCTGGGTAATAATCAACTACAGGCCGATAAAAGGTGGGACAGAAGATGATGTCACTCGAGACATTTCAGAACACTGGATCCTTTGGATACTTTGCTCTCCAAAAAACAAATTTAGGTTTTCAGCACAGAATTGTTTGCAGAATCACAGGATGTCCTCTACAGACTTGGATAAACAAATAATCTGACCACAGGAAATAGTTTCCCCCATAACATTTTTCCCTAAATGCACATCACTGCAAAAGCAGCCATTTCCTTCTGTAATGGTTTTGTCTGAACTCACCTCGTCTGTACACCAGCCACACTTTTCTCCGGCCTGAATGCATTCGCCACAGGACTGGGCCGAGGCCTTGGTGCATTCGTTAACATCTGCACACACAGAGCACAAACATCCATCATCATCATTCTCAATTCCCTCCCACCACTAACACAGGGAATCCAAAGCAAAGAGCATTTAATAACTAACACTGTGGGCAAACATACGATACCATATGATTCTCTCTCATGAGACTGTCATTCTAAAATAGACACAGAGATGTTCTGGAGTGGCCATATGCTGTGGGGAGGTCATGTGAACTGTATTAATGATGGCATCCTTACTGCCTTCTCGAAAGACTTAATGCAAACCATGAGGCCAGTTCTCCCAGAATAAACCATGAAGAACTGTAGCAGATCACTAGATAAATATGATATATCCCGCCTTCCTATCATTCTGAATTAATGCTGTAGAGTTTTCTTTTGGTTCTTTTCTTGGATTCCACAGTGCCTTATTTGAGATATTCCTGGAATGAAAATCATTGCAAATGTCTAACAGATGATCTGGACAGTATTGCAAAGATTTTATCAGGCTCTGGTTGGGTGCGTGTTCTCAGAGTTGAGCTTCTAAAAATCACTCAAAACGTCAAGCTGCTTCTACACACAAACTCATACTGATACAGAGAGGTTGAAAAGTCTGAGACCACACTGAAAATGTGATTGTTTTTTTACTTACACCTGAAATTAGGATTTTTTTGCAAGGAAAACAGCTCATTTAAAAAAATACTTTTAACGTAAACAACACAAATGACAAAATTTATGCGAAATAGAGATTTGATATTACTATGATTACAATGAAACTTAAAACAACAGGCCCTCCAGGATTTTGCAGGGATTTTTTTCTTATTGTTGCAAAAACAAAAAGAATAAATTCACAGATTTTTGGAACATGTCTTGCAACATTTTTGAAACATTGTTAAAAAAAAAAAAAAAAAAAAAAAAAAAGGGTGATCATGTTCAACTTTTTTTCATGAGGTGAAGGCGACATCAAAAACCACACTGAAACCCACACAAACCTGCAAAATTCCCACTTCCAGCTTTCTGACAGACTATTAGTTTCATTTTAAAAATCATTTTACAGAGATCACTTAAAAAAGGAACAATTATCAGATTATCTATACTGTAAAACTGATCTAGAAAAAAAATTACATCCACTACAGAAAGTTCCATGACTCAAGTTAAATAACTAATAAATAATAACAAAACCTTTGATATATATAATAAACGTAATAAATAAATTAGACAAATTGCACAACAGAATCATTTTCATTAGCAGCCTCAGACCTCTGAACCCTACTGTATATCTGATGCATTTGAAATCTTAAATTCTTACCTATTTGTGCCCTGCTGAGTCCAAGCAGAACTGAAATCAAGAGCAGCCTCACATCCATCTGAAAACAGCACAAGAACAATAGTCAAAATCACCCAGGAAAAATATGTATCAATGCAACTTTCATGAAGTAAACTTTCAATAAGAGCCTTCCTTCCACCGGAAAAAATGTTTCCCTCCCCGTGAACAGCAACAGAAGTTACATTATTACGCGATTAGATGGCGGCAAAGACTTTGAGTGTGTCAGTCAGTAGCGAAGACTTTTACATTGAAAAGACTGATCGGAACAAGACGCAACTGACAAATGTTTTGACTAGCGCTGTCAGTCACGGGAAAACCCCTTAACTGTTAAAAGGACAAGATAATACATCGCACATTTAAACAGATTTTTTATTATGAACATAGGACTGACCTGAAGGAAAATGCTTCATCTGAATGTAGGTAATAAAATAGCTCACTCAACCTCTTTCTCACAATACTCTTCTACATAGTACAGTAAGCTTCAATGAACAATATCAATTGAGAACATACAGTTTACGTTGCCAAGAGTGCTGCCTCTGCTTAATTATTTTTATCCCCCCCGGGTGATGCTACTCCACAAACCACCACCAGAGCATATAAAATACCAAATATATATTATATATATATATATATATATATATATATATATATATATATATATATATATATATATATATATATGTATATGTATATGTATATGTATATGTATATATATATATATATATATATATATATATATATATATATATATATATATATATATACACACACACATGTTTTTTTTTTTTTTTTTTTACATCAAGTAAAACGCTGCGTTTATATAGAACTGTCTTTAATACGACCACATCAAACGGAACACTTTTCAGACACGCATTACGACTTCGCCTCGCAAGTCAAATGAGCGCGGAAAAGGTGTCTAAAGGTGACGACGAGGGAGTTTCAGTTGAACAACAGTGAACTGCAGTCAGAGGAGATGTTTTCAGGCTATGTCGGTAAAACTCAGAAAAATTAACACAATTGTCCAATCAGCCGTTATACTGTGCTCATGGCGTGCACTCAAGAATTGCGTGCGCAAATGCGCCGGCGCGCACTGCATAATTATTATAGCTTAAATGAAGCGCAAAACAAACTACAAACAATGACCGTCATTGTTCTGTTGACGTTCGAAGTGTTGTCAAACAAAACAGAGGCTAGCTAGACCCTCCCTCCTCCTCCTCCCCTCCCCTCCGTGCTTCCTGAAACAGTCATGAACGCGCATTTAAAATCATTCTTGTCGGTTATTGGCTGGAGCATGTTTATTATGTTTCGTGGTCCAGGCTGCACCAGGTAGTTTTTGTTGCCATTTTTGGAGCTTGTGGCGACTACAGAGACCACTTTTTTTTACAGTGTGTTCAGGGGACAGGCAGCTAGCGGACAGTGAGGAGATGTTTGCTGTATGTGAAAAAAAAATGTTTTGGCCTAAAAACGCATGACATCACTTAGAGCACCTTTAAGTCATGAAATTACCAAACATGCGATTAAAGCTGCCTCAAAACTGTGCATGCATGTATTTGTTGACCTGGTTTTAAAGCTATTGTTATCCAATTTGTTGGCCTTAAAACATCTTAAAAATGCACATATGTACACCAGGGAAATCTAAATTTTCTCAGGGGAGCATGCCCCCATACCCCCCTAACAAACTACTTTTTCTGACCTCGGTGATTATGAAACCATGCGTACGGACCAGCTTATATTCTATCTAATGAAATATGAGGTAAACGTGTATTTCTACAAATGTGCACACTTTTGGACTAAAAGTTTGTATGTGTATGCACTGCGATCAAAAATAAATGGTACCAAACGCGACTGAATGTAAAGGTTTGTGTCTCGTTATTCTATTAATAATTTTGATTTTGTATTTCTATCACAAATTAAGAATTATTAGTGTCATTGTAGATAGTGCAAAGTTGCAAAATATCTAAGCTATCTAATACTTCAAATCTCAAGGTTAAAATAGGAAGATTTTTTGTAAAAATGTTTCTGTAACAGCTGCCAAAAATAGTATATAGCTTCACTGTGGTTAACAAATTTAAAAAAAAAAAACACACACTTTCCAAACCCCAACCCCCAAACCCAATATATATTATATATATATATATATATATATATATATATATATATATATATATATATATATATATATATATATATATATATATATATATATATATATATATATATATATATATATATACACATATAATATACACATATAATATATATATATATATACACATATAATATATATATATATAAATAGTGTAAACATTAACACTTAGAGGAAAGGGTGTGCCTATGTATGCATTTACATGACTTCTCAAAGTGAACGCAGAGTGTTACAAGGTCATTTCCTGTTTCTCCTAGCATGAATGCATGATCTCAGTAAAGAATTCAAACACAGTTTGCACAGAACTGCAGAAACAGATTATTCCTCTTTATTTAGCAAACACTTTCTTATCCAAAGTGACTGTTTTACAGGCACAATCTCACCGCAACACTCTTAGGTTAACTGTTTACAATAACATATTGAGAAGTCAAACATTACAAAGCAAGTAAAAATCTAGTTATTGTTGCCACAGTTAGCAACAATACACACACATAAGGAAGCCAGACAAGTACACACAGACATCCAGGGAAAGAGAGAGAGACTCCCATATTTGGTAAGACGATGGATCTGCTCTTCCCATAAAACACCTCGCTGATGAAACAAAGAGGAGGAGGTCCTTTTGCTTCAATCTATCAAGTGTACAGACACCAGTGCCAAAAAGTGCTGATTTGGCCTTATTAGGCATGGCAGCAACTACAAACAAACAATAGCGTTACTTAGCATCCTAAAAAACACTTCAATCACAGATGAGATACTTTTCACAATCCAGCTTGAGAAATACACACACAGCAGAAGCAAAACTCCAGCTGTTTTGAAGCAGAAGATATGTGACAACACACTCATATTTTTTTGTTTTAAAGCAGAAGAATGTAATGAAATGCAGTAGACTCAACCGCAACTCTATCTACACAAACACACACACACACACACACACACCAGACCTGTGAACACTTGAAGATAAGCAAACAGTGCCTCTTTCAGAACACTGATGACGTTCATTTAGACCACAGAATCCAAGATATGTGTGTGTGTTTGTGAGAGTAAGAGACACCATGAAGGACAGTGAGTGATTTGTCTTAGTCTCATGATGGCATATTTACTCTAATATTTCTATATTTACCCCTTTAATAATTTAACAATATCAAAAATAATGTATTATTCCTTTTTGATAAATTAGTCGAATTTGTTTATTTGATCATATTTTCCATTATTTGCATTATTGTTTGACCTTATTTTGCACTTCTCTGGCAATAGAAATGTAAAATTTTTGTTCTGCCAATAGAGCTGTTCAGTCAGTCATAACAAACCAAAAAGTGTATAGTTGCTAAGTAAGTTTCAAAACCTAAGTTGCAAGCAAACTGCTATAAAAGGACTACAACAGTTGTCAGTCATTAAAATCAGTTTCATACAGTCCTTTATTAGCAGCTTGCATCAAAAAACATGGCAGCTTTAAAATTCAAATGTGACGTATGACTGTGTGTTATTAATGTCATGGAACATTATTTTAGTCACAAATAAACGGCTATCATGAAAACCTAAAGGAACACGTGGCAAAAAAACAAAAACAAAAAAAACACTACTCCTCTTCTGGGCTTTTTTGGACTACAAAACCCAACATTTTTCCACAGCACACTATATTGACATCGAAACTGGAATAATAAGAGAAAGAAAAAGTACAGGCCCAAATACAGGCCCAATGCATCCTAGTACAACACACAATGTAACTGTAAATGCCGTTTCAGATCAGAAAATACAACTGAATATCATTTTATGTGTTCAAGGACACAATGAGCGAAACATCAGTTTAGTCTGCTGACTCAGACATGGGAAGTTCCTTTCTGAACAGATCTCTGGTGTGTCAGAGCATGTTTTCCGGGTTATTCCTTCTACAGAATCATACAGTAATAGCTTCAAAGTGATTCACTGACTGCGAAAAGAGACATCTTTACACCATCCACACATTAACCACAAATCAGGTTTCAAAGCTAAATTTTCAGCAACCATTACTCCAATCTTCAGAGTCACATGATCTTTCAGAAAACATTCTAATATGCTGATTTCTTATTATCATCAATTTTGAAAACAGTTGTGCTGCTTACTATTTTTGTGGAAACTGTGACATTTTATTTGCAATATTCTTTGATAAATAGAAAGTTCAATATGTAATATTTAAATCTTATTACATTATAAACGCATCTGTAATGTCACTTTTGATGAATTTGACACATTTAATGTGGTGAATAGTTTTAATTTCCTTCAAAAAAATCCTGAGACCAAATTGTTTAATTGTAGTGTAGGTTTACAGCAACCAATCAGCTTTCAATCAAGTCCACAAACACACCTGTCAATGAACTAAATGAAAGACTGTCTTTGAAAGATTTCTTCATAGTAATAATAGTAATATTCTGCAAAAAAAATCTATGAGCTTCTCTTTTATCTCAAACCTAGTGACATCATAGTAGACTAATCTTCAAAAATAAACTCCTCAACGCACAAAATACTCAAAGTGACCTCATTGGTCATGTATTTGATACATTCACATTTATGTCTCACTGACACAGAGGCAGATTAAGCTGCAAGACAGCTGGCTCTTTAGCCTGCCGTTTCATTCTCAGTGGTTCTGTGTAACACTATCTCCAGAGAGAGTATGTGTGTGGGAGAGACAGAGAGCTTCTCAATTCAGCCTTGTCTGCCTACCCTAAGGCTGTGTTGTGAGTCAAGGCCTTGAAAATGCAGCCCTGAGGTCTGGGTGTGTGTGTGTGTGTGTGTGTGTGTGTGTGTGTGTGTGTGTGTGTGTGTGTGTGTGTGTGTGTGTGTGTGTGTGTGTGTGAGTGAGTGAGTGAGTGAGAGAGAGAGAGAGAGAGAGTGTATGAGAGAGAGAGAGTCTTAATGTTCTTAATGTTCCAAAGCTCCGCCCACATCAAACACACCAATCAGATCACAGTTCTGCTTCAAGCAACACATTCTCTTGGCAATATTCTGTTGATAAGATAAAATTACAAGGGCGTATAAACTGTCTTTCAAAGTGAGGCACAAACAAAAGTTGTGGGAAGAGAGAAATATGAACTGACTAAAAAAACTTTTTATTTTTGGTCCATATTAGACATGTGCCGGTATACGGTAATACGATATATCACATGCACAAAATTGTTATTGTGGGCACTTTAAACTACCGTCAATAATTATTTATTATGAATTATTCAGATTTTTTAGAATGCATTTTAAGAATACTTTACCCATTAACCTTTTAAAATGCACAAAACCGCACACTGATGTAAACAAGCCCAACACGCATGAGCAGTGCATGGTGGAATGAGTGAAGAAGATGCACTGAATGAAAATGCATATTCATGAGATGGCGCTGATGGAACAGCAGAAATGCAGCGGTTACCCCAGTAACACCCATAAACAAAGCAGCTGCACTACCTTTTAGCTTCAAACAGCCATTCAGATTTTTGTATTCGCAATGATGTTCATCACAGCACCAAATACTTAAAGGCAATGCTATTTATTTTCAAATTTAAATATTTTTATCATTTTAATCTGAACTACAACATGCCCTAGGTTTTGCATTTGTTATGATTCTGTTCATTCACACTTTACAATAATGCTTCATTAGTTAACATTAGTTAATTCATTCATAAACTGACAATGAAAAATACTTCTAAAGCATTTATTAATCTTAGTTAATGTTAATTTCAACATTTAATAACATTATTAAAATCAAAAGTTGTAACTATTTAATGGAGCTAAAATGAAAGTTATTAAACCTTTTATAGTATGACAACACCTTTTTATCAAATTATTTCAATATCGTGATAATACTGTATACCGTGATAAAAGATTCAGCAATTATCGCAACATGAAAATCTGATACCGTCACATGCCTGGTCCATTTTAAAACAAAGTAACTCATTTGTCTGACTGATTCAATGCAGTAAATCGTCTTTTGAACTATTCATTAAATCAGACTACACTGGTCGCAGTGTTTTTGATTTACTAAAAAGATTACCATAGTATTTATTTTTCCTACTATGGCAGTAAATGGGGGGTGAAATCTGTTTGGTTACTGTCATTCTTCCAAATATCTTCCTTTGTGTTCAGCAGAACAAAGAAATTCATTCAGGTTTGGAAATACTTGAGGGTGAGTAAATGATGACAATTTTCATTTTTGGGTGAACAATCCCTTTAATATAACTCTGATTGTGTTCGTCTGAAAGAAGATAGTAATATACACCTTGGATGGCTTGAGGCTGGGTAAATCATGGGGTAATTTTCATTTTTGGGTGAACTATCCCTTTAAGTTGCTGTTCTCGGTTATCCATTACCTGCTGATTTAAGTAACTGTCAAGACAAACATGCACACAGAGTGGCCATAAACCCCTCCACAGCAGGGTGGCCACTTCCTTAATTAAACTGCCTCACCCTGCCAACCCCCCACCATCCCGCACATTGCTGAGTGATGGCCGATTATTTACCACAGACGGTGACCAGCAGACACAGACTGGGGAATCTCCACCTCCACAAAAGTGACGCAAACTCACACTGCAGTGAAGACCTTCCTTATACATTAAAGGTACAATATCAATTTTCAAAAGTTAAAATATCATAAAATGCATGTATGTGTTGATTAACCATTAAGCGAAAACATTATCAAAACATTTGAAGAGCCAGTCAGTCATATCAGCTTCTAGATCAACCAATGGTGTGAGTTTGGGGTGGGACCTTTTCTTTCTGAACAATGGCAGACGGGGGAGTGTTTGAGAAACAATTTTGTTCTAAAGCCTAACTGTTCGATATACCATTTATCCATCCATACCTTCAGACAAGCTTTTTAGACTGCTTCAAACTTTTTAGCCAGCCAAAATTCTATCTTGACAAGCTTCAACTATTTACAATTCTGTTCAGTGCTGAAGAAAAATCAGACTTTAGCTTTAAACCAAATTTTAATCTAACTTCCTTTTCCTCACAGTAAGCGATGACTATTACAGCAGATCCATCATCTCTTTTGGTCTCTTAGCACTTCTAAAAAGTCTAGCTTTGGGCCCTTCAGATTATAATGACCAATTTGTTTTCAATGTCTGGCTGCCCTGCCCCCATTTTATCTAACTGTTAATGTGTCATAGCAATTGGGGGCGACAGGAAGTGAGTCAAAGCAACAATCTGGAGCATAGAATACATATTAGAATCAAACAATGTGACTCGCTCTCTACACTCAACTTTATGACCTACACTGACCTTTGACTGCCCCATCCACAATAGCAGGTTACATGCCACCCTGCTTATACAGAAGCCCAACATAATGGCTAACCCTAAACACCTACATTTAAAGTTGCAATGAAACGGAAACAGCATAATTTTTTGCATAATATGACATACATCTGAGTGTAATAACAGGTTATCAAAAAACAGGTCAGGAAAAAAAAATGCATTCAGAAAACTTATTTATTTTCATTTCCTGCAGACTTTAACATTCAGCAAGCACTTGGTGGATCTGCTAAATAAATAATTAAAAGGTTTTTTTTGTTGTTGTTTTTTCTTTTAAATGTGAAATGTCATTTTCAACATCATTTTTGTCAGTCCACATGAATGAATGACATTTTATTGAATACTTTTCGGTCTGCGTCACAGAGTCATTAAATTTGTATGATTTAAACACAGACTCTTGTTTCCGTTTCCCTTATATGTTCAAATCCAACCCCTTTCTTATCTGTCACAGTGAAAGACTTTGCTGTTAATAACAGAGCACTGCATAAACACAAACATGCACACACATGCACAAACACACAGGAGGAGCCATTTTCTGTTCAAAGAGAAATTAATATATGTTCCTACAAGACAACAGAAAACAAGACTAAATATGTCCTTACAAAAATTTGCAATGCAGTCTTCCCTCACATTTGAGCAATGAATTTCTGTGACTTTTCTAGTTATTTGGAAAGACTAGATAAGTATGTTTAAAATTCTTTGTATATAATTGGTACTCACAACTTGCAATTTCTACCTGTGGAAATTGTTTATTTCGAGAACATTTTACATTCATTCGAATTTTAGTTTTTTATTTTAGCCTTTTCGAATTACAAATAACTGATATCGCAACCATAGCTTCGATAGTTAACTACTATCCCATAATAAACACAGACCACCCTTCAAACAGTGTACTAAGCTTTGGATTTTGTCACTTTTTTGTTTTTATTGTAGCAACAACAGCTGTAGTAACAATAGCGTTTTGGCAGAGACTACCATTTTTCCTGATAGAACCTATAAGGGTATTGGTTCTATCAGGATTTGTAAGAGCCAAAAACACTTTATAGTACTATGACAATTCAAAACCCGGCAGAACTTTCGCAGTTGCCTACATGTAGCGTACATGACATTACTCTTTATAACAGATTACTCTTAATTGTAGGCTAACACAGAATCATGCAAACGCAAGCCAACATAGTTGCCTTAAACTTAATACAGTATCATGAAACATTTTTCAGTTACCAAGGCCATGCAGGCCTGTGCTCTTTCCAGTTAGCCACGATTAATTAAAGAGCAAAATAATTCAATTAGTCACGTGATGTTGCCCCACTGCGGCGACCCGCTCAGTAGCCTACAATAAAGCAGCTTTTATTACTGGAATCTTGACTCAATGTAAGTGTACTTCATTTTAAAATATATCTTAAAATAACTTTATTTTATATGAAAACCTTTTAGTCAGAAAAAAAATAATAATACCGTGAGTGCACCTTTAAGACATCCGTCAAAAAATACAACAACATTCTTCCATACGATCACGTGACCTGAATATGTAGAACGTGAGAGTTAATGCAGATTCGTTGCGGGATCTTTCCTTGTAAAATTTGCCAGATAGCATTCCACAGATCTGTCTATATTGTCATGATTCAGTTTCTCCTAAAACATCACAATGGACGACTATGGAGCTTTTCATCACATAACCGCAGTCATATTTTGTGCTGTAAGAATGCCAAACTTCTCCCAGCTGATGCGCTATGAAACATAATTATTCTTTGGTGTGGTCGCATCCGCCAGATCATAGGTGGTCTAATGTGTTCAGCATGTCCTCTAAACAGGATCATGACTCACGGCTGCATCATTTCGACTTCCAGGGAGGCATTTTAACACAAGCAACTACCAAATAAAGCATTGTTCATGGGGCAGTTAACCCCCACAGCCCCCCTCGGACCCGCCGGGATTCTCTCAGGCTTGTAGACGACTGACAACAGATGTTGAGGACACATAAGACGCAACAAATAGATCCAAGATAACAGACGTCTGAAAAAGACAGCCTGAAGGGACACTTTTTGCATATGATCTGTGAAACACGTCTGGGGCAGATCCATGTCTGTCCTTTGAAGTGAAATGGATGGGACATGATCCCCACCCAAAGTTCGTAACCAAAGATCATTTTCCAGATCAAACCCTAAAGCTCACAATCTGGCTTGCCTAAAGGCAGTTAGAAATGCCCCATTCGACAAATTGTCCCGACTCCTAACTAAAGTTCTTTAAAAAGTGATATTTTAATGATCCTTACCTTAACACGTGTTCCCCGGCGATTGTTCAGATTCTTTCAAAACCACATTTGTTAGGGAAATAAACCTCCGACAGCGTTTGGTCCAACACTCCAGTTTCTCGTCCGTGGAACCTTTGTTTCAGTGGGCCACTTTGAATCAACAGCTGGTTGCAAAGTACCAAAACACGCAATTCCTTTGCCTACAACAAACAAACCAAGGATATTGAGGCAAATAAATGGCTAAATGTGGGCAGAGAGTCCAGCTCGCCCTTCCACGTCTCGGCGTGCCCTCGGTCCGGATGGGGGTAATGTGTGGTCGGTGCGGTGGTGGACCGTAAGATGGGTTGGGTTTGCAGTGGTAGCCTCTCCCTTCCTCCGCCCACAGGAAATAATGCTACCTCTCCACCCCATCCACACTGCGAGCAAACTGTGGAGAAGATTCTGATTCAATTGATTCATCTCAGTGATTCGAGTCTTTTGAATCATTTCACACACACAAATATTCAGATACTTTCTGCAGCTCCGAGTTAATCGAAACAAATCTAGATAGAGCATTTATAAACGGTTTCCACACAAATGACAACAAACATATCTATATTTTTTTTCCATTTTAGAAAGCTGTGCATAGGCTATCTATAGTAAGCAGCGAGTTTATATATGCGTTGTTTTATCTTATTAGAATAAGAATAATGTTCCCCACAAATGATGCAGCAAACAATAATGACTGCAATAGTTTTCGTCTGTTTTGGAAGCCGTGCAAAGCCTATAATTTCACAGAAAACACGAATGAAACCCCATGAATCATAACCCGGTTAACACGGGGTCACGGGCTCATTTTTTTCCCCACCTCAGGCATCAAAAAGACGTTTTGTTGTTGTTGTTGTTTTTTAACAGGATGCGATGCTAAACACCTCTATGACCTCGCATTTAATACTGTTGGAATCCGACAAGAGACTCCAACTGTACCTAAACGATACATTAAACTCATATAAAATGAAATATGTGTTACTGTAAAAGGAAACAAGAAGTTCTTTGCCTCATAATACAAAACATTAGTCAGGTTTAGTTTTTCTCAGATCTGATTATGGTCGTATATAAAATGTCTTGATTGTAGATAGAGCCAACTATAGGCTGAAGGTTTCACAGACAGAGAGCTCCTTTGTTTACTTTTATGTAGAAATCCAGTTCAGTTCGGTTTTACTGCTGGTCCAGGATCAGTCAGAGCGAGAGTCTGGACAGTTTCCGGTGTGTCCCAAATACTGCTTGGCATTCATAAATGACTAGACGTCATTACTCACCTTATAGCCTACTAACAATACAGTGATTAAGAACTACTTAATCATATAAGTTTATGGAACTTAAAAAAACCCTGAAACTGTCATGATTAGGGCGACTGCTGTGGGAAAAGTCTGCCTTTGCATGCAAACCACACCTGAAGGTGTGAAAATGTGAACCGTAAAGCATTTCCTGTAGGCTTTAACCTACATCTCTGCTCTTTTCTTGTATGTGGAACTGAATTTCAAATATGATTTGAAAATACCTGAACACACACACACACACACACACACACACACACACACACACACACACACACACACACACACTTATTTGTTTCACTATATATTAGTGAGGACATTGCTTAGACTTCCATTGATGTTATATCAGGTTAATGATATTTTCTATTGCCTAACCCAGCCCCTACCCTTCATCCTACCCATCACAGAAACATGTGAAACATGTGCAAAACACTAGATTTAAATAAAACATAATAAATAACACAATTCATAAGTCTTTTTAACTAGTGAGGACCAGAATGTTCTCATTAGTCAGTTATCGTAATATTTCATCATAAGTGAAGACATTTGGCCCTCCCAATAGGCAAACTTATAAACACACACACACACACACACACACACACACACACACACACACACACACACACACACACACACACACACACACACACACACACACACACACACACACACACAGAGAGAGAGAGAGAGAGGGAGAGAGAGGTTTGTTTTGCAATCTTAGTGGGGACATTGCATAGACTTCCATTGATTTTATATCAGGTCAATGATATTTTATATCACCTAACCCAACCACTACTCCTAAACCTACCCATCCGAAATATTTTTGCAAAACATTAGATTGAAATAAAAACATCTTTTGGTTGATTTATAAGCTTTTTAAACTAGTGAGGACTAGTCAATGTCCTGACTAGTGGGTTGTGTAAGTATTTCACAATATAAGTATAGTCAAAACAAGTAGGCCACACACACACACTTGAGTTTCCATGTTCTATGTGCACTTTCCATAGACATAATGATTTTTATACTGTAAAGTATATATTTTATCCCCTAACCCTAACCTTACCCCTAAACATAAAGTTAGACATGACTTTGTGCATTTTTACATTTTCAAAAAATATAATTTAGCATGATTTATAAACTGTTTTCCTTATTGGGACCAAAAATGGTCCCCACCAGGTCAAAGCCAAACCACATCTTGAACATCTAAACCAGATGCTTTTTTAAAAAAATCATACAGTATAAACTATATTGCCAAAAATACTGGGACACCCCTCCAAAATCACTGAATTCAGGTGTTCCAATCACTTTCATGGCCACAGGCGTATCAAATCAAGCACCTAGGCATGCAGACTGCTTCTACAAACATTTGTGAAAGAATGGGTCGCTCTCAGGAGCTCAAACTTTGTGTGCCCTTCAGATTAGCTCAAGAACAGTGCGTAGAGAGCTTCATGAAATGGGTTTCCACGGCTGAGCAGCTGCATCCAAGCCTTACATCACCAAATGCAATGCAAAGCGTCGGATGCAGTGGTGTAAAGCACGCCGCCTCTGGACTCTAGAGCAGTGGAGATGTGTTCTCTGGAGTGATGAATCACACTTCTCTGTCTGGCAATCCAATGGACGAGTCTGAGTTTGGTGGTTGCCAGGAGAACGGTACTTGCCTGACTGCATTGAGCCAAGTGTAAAGTTTGGTGGAGGGGGGATTATGGTGTGGGGTTGTTTTTCAGGGGTTGGGCTTGGCCCCTTAGTTCCAGTGAAAGGAACTCTTAATGCTTCAGCATACCAAGACATTTTAGACAATTTCATGCTCCCAACTTTGTGGGAACAGTTTGGTGATGGCCCCTTCCTGTTCCAACATGACTGCGCACCAGTGCACAAAGCAAGGTCCATAAAGACATGGATGAGCGAGTTTGGTGTGGAGGAACTTGACTAGCGTGCACAGAGTCCTGACCTCAACCCGATAGAACACCTTTGGGATGAATTAGAGCGGAGACTGTGAGCCAGACCCTAAAATCTTGCTTTGAAATCTTGAAAATCCTGCCTGCGCACCATCTCATGCCTCGCCCCCTCGCTGTGCTCCTCCTCCTTTCACTTTTCGCCTAAGAATCTTCGACTTGCAGTCAGATGAAAAGGATTTAATTTAATTTGTAGTTTAATGAGAACATCCCTTTTTCCAGATCCAATTTACTTGGCACAGATTTGATCGATAACGTTAGCTTTTTAACTGCTAAAAAGAATGCTTGTTGATCTCTTCTAATTTGGCCAGGGGCGCGGGAACTATTTTCACACACATTTTTTTTAATTTTTAAATCAGTATACCTTAAGTAATGAATTTAACTTTAAATTATAATTGTGCTACAAACCTTTGTTCTTATTAAATTGTTTTAATTGTACAATGTTTTCTTTCTCGAAACAGGATAGGCGAGTCTATTATTTCATTCATCTTGGATCTTGATTGACGCACACCAGGGTCTGGAATTGACAGGGGCCTGTGGCGAAAATGGCATCAAAATGAACAAAAATTTCGAGCAACATGAATGTGAATCAATGATTTAATGACTCAATAAGACGTGAATTGTCGCCACCAACCGGTGGATTTCCTCTGTAAGGTATAGGAAAAAGTGTTTTTTTTTTTTTTTTTAAATTATTATTATTTAGCTTATTTTTTTATTATTCCTTTTTGTTTATTTAAATTAGTTTAGATAGAAATTTGGTATGGTCAACTATCAAATAAAATGTAAACTTGCACTGATGGAAGTTAATGTTGTTGGTAATTGTTTGAAATTACCATGGTAAAACAGTTCCAAGGTCATTTTAATTGTCAGCCAAAGCATATCCACTTTTGATACCTAAAAAATGTTTACAGGCGATTTAAGCAAAGTCCTTTACTGTAAATTAAAATGTAAATGTTTTCGTGAAAAAAAAAAATATAAATTTTCCAAAAGTAGCCTACTTATAAATTTCCACCCCCCTAAATTTAGAAGTACTTTTGGAAATTCTTGAGGGGCCTGTGCCCCAGTAGTGATCAAACTCTAGAAATGCCCCTGCTCTTCACCAGCTTTGCATAACAAAAGATTTTAGTGTGTGTGTGTTTCATCTTTCACAGGGAGGTTGCAGATTTACTCTAAAAATAGCTGTGGAATGACTGGACTTCATCTGGCTTGATGTTGAGCAGCAGTTCACATTTAGGACATTCCTGAGAAAGAGGGAGAGGGGGAAAGAGAGGGAAAAATAATGTTAGGAGAGGAGAGGAGAGGAGAGGAGAGGAGAGGAGACAGTCATTCTATGGATAGACATGATGGTGTAGGCCTACTAAGGGTTTGACTGTTTGTGGAAAGAAATATGTCAACCATATGAGTCAGTGTTTACAGAAGGACAATGATGAAGGTTAACTGGAATGAGATCATATCCCAGTGCTCACTCAATGTAGCTGATCACAGCTGATTACTACCTATTTAAGCACATAGGCCTATACATTCAGAAAGACCTTATAATTCATCACACATGATAATAATATGCCAGTAACAGTATGAGGAATTGTGCTGCATGTGTGGGTACTATTTTCTGAGTTTTGTGAGTTTATTATTAAATTTTAAATATAAATACATTTTGATACATTTTAAATACATTTTAAATATATAGAGAATTCTCTAGGCTAAATATATTACCTCATCACAGGTCCGCTGATGGAGCTGTTTGTGGGGGTTATCTGTGGCAGCATCTCTGAGGAAGTGGCACAGCGGTCATATATTCTCAGTAGCGAACTAACGCACACAGTGATATCAACTCAGTGCTTCATAGGCAGAAGTGTTGAAGCAGCGGTTTGGATGTGAAACCACACCGCGTTGCCTCAAGTTTAGGTAACCGTGACGACAACACAACGAACGTTCAAAACAATACGTGTTCGTACTGTTCTGCCTAGCTTCCCTGGCTATTAGTGATTTAAACAACCGACTAGAAGGATTTTAAATAAATTCTAATTAAGAATATGAATTAATTTATTAGTTCCACATCATAAAACTTGTACATTTAACTTGGATCAGGGAGGGGCGTTCAGTTTCGGAAATGGAGATTATATGGCACTCTAGTGTCAACGATAAAGAACAACAGCCCAGTTGACCTTATAGAGCAGCGCCATCTAATGGCAGATGAGCAGAAACAAGCAAATGTGTATTTTGTGTATTTTGTATTCAGCTCTCCAAACTACAATTCCAGCATTAATTAAGTATTCAATAGTTCTTATAGTGTGAACACAATTAAATCACACTGGCACACTTAAGAGTTACATTAAAACATATGCTGTGAGAGATTTAGAAGAGATATTCTCAATGAACAGCAGGTTCTTATTGCAATAATTTACCCAGTATTGACGACATTGTGCCCGTTTAAAATCTTGTATATAATTTTAGTGTTGCTTCTTTGTAGCCACGATTTTTGAACTATTTGCTTAGAAAACAAATAAAGATGCCATCAAAAAACTGTTTATTCATGAATTCATATTTTCCCAGTATGAAGACAGTTATTTCAAACAAAATCTTTATAAAAACTTTATTAACTTTGCTCTTTGGACGGTTGTAATTGAGAAATCCATAAATCTGAATAAATCTGAAAATTGAATTAGTTGATGCAGATGGGACAATTTAAAGTAATTAACAGTTTTATTACTATCTAAATCTTGGAATACTGAAGGGCAGGGTTTTACTTTAGCGCTCCTCTCCATCTCTCGCTCATAGCAGACTGGTTGGAGGGGAGTGGTTTAAGCAGGGCCAGAGGGACACTCTGTGAACACAGGCACAAAGCATTATGGGACACAAGATAAATACATTTTTTAATCAAGATCTACTGGTACTTATTTCATCCCGCACTTACCAAGATCCTCCGCCACCTGGACCTCAATGGTGCTGTCTTCCTTGGTAGCGTAGGTGAAGAAGAACCAACAGTCGTTAGCATCCCGTTCTTTGCAGTGACTGATGTAGGGCTGGTCATTGGGCTTAGGAAGATCCTCCTTCTTCTTCACTATTTTAAGATTTAAGCCACCGCACTCTTTCTCACATGTGTCTTTCTTGTCACCAATACCAAATGCTCGGCATTGGACGCAATCCCTGTGAGGAAAAACACAAGCGAATATATTTAGTGCTGCTAGATGAGCATAACAAGCCAGTTGTTCAAGCAAGTGTTCTGTTAATAACTCACTTGTGCTCAGTACAAACTCCAGGGCAGGTTGGGCAGATTTCACAGGTCGGACCCTGAAACTTTGGGTTGGAACATTTACACACGCCGCACTCGCAGGTGCCCTGACCGTTACAGATCTGTTTGTTTCTGGCCAGACAGGTGGAGGTGTCCAAAGAGCAGTCGCACGCACTGCCGGTGTAGTTAGGGTCACAGATACACTTTCGGCATTCACAACGACCGTGACCTGAAAAGATGGAGAAACACTTTTAGTTTGTAACTTCTCATCTGTTTAAAGTCTGCGTGAACCGGACATTGCAAACGACTTTTCTCCAGAGTTGTGACGTAATACCAATTGAAACGGAATATTGAATAGAGGGCAGGGTTTTACTTTAGCACTCCTCCTCTCCGAATAACCTGATTTTGCTGAGTTCAACATGTTCCTAGGTCAACATTTTTGTTGATCCTGGAACAACATTCAAATCAACCAATCAGATTTGAGGGCTTAAAATCATGAATTGGTGCTTCTACATCAGTGTTATTCATCTATCATTTCCCTCTGATTTTTGGGATAACTTATGGGTAGGGTTAAGTTTAGGGGTAGGAATACCCCTAAATCAATATTTTGTTGATCCTGGAATGTTGTTCCAGGATCAACAAAATATGTTGACCCAGGAACGCATCTAACTCAGCGAAATCAGGACGTGCCCTCCTCTCCATCTCTCGTTCATAGCAGACATACGGTTGGAGGGGAGTGGTTTAAGCGTTTTCAACCCAAGCCGTCAAACTGACATTATCAGAGAAGGAACGCCATTCCAGACCGGAAGTAACTTTTCAGATTTTGATTAAAGATTACCGCGACAAACAATTTTTTTCTGTGTATTAACTTGCACGGATTAATTGTTCACCACAAGACTAGTAATATGCACTAACAAAGTAAATAGGGTCAATTTTGATTTCATGCCGACTTTAATAATTTACTGTTACTCTACATATACTGTGTGCAGAATTATTAGGCAAGTTAATTTTCTGATCATATTTTTTTCAAGCACATTTTACCAATTCTAAACCACATTAATCTTAATAATTACTATTCATTTTGTATTTAATCATTTAGAAGTGATATATAATTGTTCATGAAGGCTGGAAATGAAAAATGCCTTATATTCAGGTGTGCATAATTATTAGGCAGGTTTTCTTTTACAGGCAAAATGAGCCAAAAAGAGATTTAACTCAGACTGAAAAGTCAAAAATTATTAAATACTCACGAGAAAGATGCAATACTAATGCAATACTAGAAATTGCAAAGTTAAAGCACGACCAATGGACAGCAAAATGCTCATTGGGTCAACAGGTGGAAAAGAAAAGACACTGCAAAAGAATTAAGAATTAAGGTGAAGAATTAAGTGTGAAACTATCAGGAACCCTTTAGTCTCCAGTGCCACCATTTTTCAGAAGTGCAAGGTATCAGGATCTCAGAGACTTAGGTTAGCTAAAGAATCGAATAAGACCTAAATAAGAATGGCTTAATAAGAATCACAAGCTCAAGTGTTGTAAAATACATGAATACTGTTTTTATTATTTTTTTTTTTTTATTACGCTTTATAGACAGACATATTGAGAGTGACTCTTGAAGGACCAGCAGCACATTCTCTTGTAGACTAAAGGGTTCCTGATGGTTTCACACTTAATTCTTCACCTTAATTCTTAATTCTTTTGCAGTTAACATGTGTCTTTTCTTTTCCACCCGTTTTTGTATGACCCTGCTGACCCAGTGAGCATTTTGCTGTCCCTTGATCATGCTTTAACTTTGCAATTTCTAGTATTGCATTAGTATTGCGTCCTTCTCATGAGTATTTAAAAAAATTTGACTTTTCAGTCTGAGTTAAATGTCTTTTTTGGCTCATTTTGCCTGTAAAAGAAAACCTGCCTAATAATTCTACACACCTGAATATAAGGCATTTTTCATTTCCAGCCTTCATGAACAATTACATATCACTTATAAATGATTAAAAACAATATTAATAGTAGTTATTAAGATTGATGTGGATTGGAATTGGTAAAATGTGCTTGGGAAAAAAAATATGATCAGAAAAAAAGTTGCCTAATAATTCTGCACACAGTGTATGTTAGCCTACTTTATTTCAGTTAATGTTAATATTGTATTTCAAGTAACTAAAAAGTTTTTATGGTTTGAGTTTTAGTAAACAAACAACAAGCTGTTGTTTTTATTTTGTGTGTGTGTGTGTGTGTGTGTGTATCCCTGGACAGATGTAGTCGTACCTCCACAGAGCTGGTTGTTGGAGCGGTCGCAGTTGAAGTTGTCGCACTCGCAGAACTTTCCACTGTATCTCTCCTCTGGGTTGTCTCTTTTTTTGCACTCACAAGTTCCACAAACACAGTCTCCATTGTTGCTGCAGATGTCTGTGCCAATATCCATGCGGCAGTTTGCGTCTAGATCTTCTGTACTCACCTCGTCTTTGCTACATTCACAAGTCCTGCCGATACGTCCCTCATTGCACCTGAATATAAGCAGAGGTAGATCAATATCAGGGCTGCTAGTTGAGGGTGTGGATTGTATGGATGAAACCATCAGTGTCAGTATATAACTCACCTGCATGCTCCACACTCCAGGGTACCGTTGCCGAAGTGACACGCTGGGCTGTTTGGGATACCGTCTTTGTGACACTCACATTCGCAGATGAAGTTGAGGACGATCTCCACCTCCTCAGTGAAGCCCAGAGGTTTGATCTTTATGGTCTCTGACTTGCCATTAGATGGACAACCCTTAGCCGTGATCGCTACCTCAAACGTCACCTATGACAAAAGGATAAAGAACCACCAGTGAGCAAAATACACATTAATGCTTTATTTTTATTAGCAGTTATTAAAGGGTTAGTTCACCCAACACACTGATTCATCTGTGCTCCGATGCTTCCTGAAGCATTGTTTTGAAATCTGCCATCACTAAATAAGTCGTTATTTAGTTTTTTTTGGCACTTGAAAAATATTCTCGTCACTTTATAATATTAATATTGAACCACTGTACTCACATGAACTGATTTAAATATGTTTTTAGTACCATAATGGATCTTGAGAGGAAATGTCATTGCTCCCTATGAAGGCCTCACGGAGTCATCGGATTTCAACTAAAATATCTTAATTTGTGTTCTGAAGATGAACGAAGGTCTTACAGGTGTGGAACGGCATGAGGGTAAGTAATAAATGACAGAATTTTCATTTTTGGGTGAACTAACCCTTTAAATCATGTTGCTGCACAATTTAATTCCTTTAAGATAAAGAGCAGATAAAAATGTTCTCTAAATACCTGTTCACACCATAACTAAAACAAAAACTATAACTTTTTAGTAATCATTCTCATTCTATAAAAATACGGCAGTCCACACCACAACTATAATGATAACGACACAGAGAAACAATATAGTTGGAATCACTTTCAGAACAATTTTTTCTGCTGATGAATGAACATTGACAGCCAATCAGAATCTACCAGACTTTAAAGAGGCCATATTATGCCCTTTTGCAGTTTTTTTTTAATTTTTATTTTATAGCCTACATATTTTTATTGAATTTTACAGCACATTTAACAAACAAACATAACATACACTTCAATACAAACCTCCCTCCCCCTCCACAATAACCCTGGCAGTCTTTTAATTAAAAGGAAAAAAAATATATATATATATATTATACACATGGTCCTAAGTATTCAGACCCTTTGCTGTGACACTCATATATTTAACTCAGGTGCTGTCCATTTCTTCTGATCATCCTTGAGATGGTTCTACACCTTCATTTGAGTCCAGCTGTGTTTGATTATACTGATTGGACTTGATTAGGAAAGCCACACACTTGTCTATATAAGACCTTACAGCTCACAGTGCATGTCAGAGCAAATGAGAATCATGAGGTCAAAGGAACCACCTACAATTTAACAAAGAGTGAAAAATTTAAGGGGGTCTGAATACTTTCCATACCCACAGTACCCTTTTGCAGTCTTGATTTTGTTTTTGGGGTCTACTAGAATAGGTTTTCATGCGTGAATGTTCAAAATAAACATTATCTTTATTTATTTTTTGCACCTCTCTTCCAGTCTGTCAGTAATGCTTTGTTTAATTTCTCTTTATGAAGCCCCTCCTTCCGAAAAGAGCAATATGTTCTGATTGGTCAGCTGGGCAAGTGTGTTGTGATTGGTCAACCGCTTAGAGCATGTTTCGGAAATGTCATGCCTCTTACCATAACCGCAAGTTTAATTACACTATTAAAAACTCAACCAGGCCTCGACCCTTTTTTTTTTTTTTTTGCATGTGCCTTGGGTGGGAATTACTTAAAGGGTTAGTTCACCCAAAAATGAAAATTATGTCATTAATTACTCAGCCTTATGTCATTTCACAAACGTAAGACCTAAGATATTTTTGATAAAATCCGATGGCTCAGTAAGGCCTCCACTGACAGCAAGTTACTTTACACTTTCAAATGCCCAGAAAGGTACTAAAGATATATGTGACCTGATCCAGCAAAATGAGTCACAGTGACCCAAATTTCAAAATTGAGATTTTGGTATCAATGGAAAGATGAGACAATAAGCTTTAAAATGATATCCTAGTCAAAGTCATACCCTGAATGGTCGTCTGCCCTCTTTTTCCAATTGAAAACCTGAGACCGCTTTTAAACTTTTTTGCCCGTTTTTTGTTGATATCTTTCAAAATCCATTGCATTTAAAGGGATAAACTGTTTATTTTACAGCTTAATTTGACCAAAGACATTTTTTATATATAAATGCTATTAAAACCAGGCTGAAGCTCAAATTATTTTAAAGTATTTATTTGAATTAACCCTTTAAGACCTGAAGGCTTTTTTAGAGGTTTTTGTTTTTCTGAGCGACACACACAAAAGTAAAGACTCATAACTCCAAAACTGTAGCAAGGAGAGTCAAAAGGTAGGTATCATTTGATAGAAAACATTTTAAAGTTTAAGTCTCTGCATCCCGGAGAGATGAGAGACATGTTTTTAGCCAAGTATGTTAAATCATTCCGTGAGTAATATCTTGTGATCAACGCAATATATTATATTGATTTTGGATTCATTTTACTCTTGGGAATCTGCTTTAAATATTGATGTGCCATTTTGGATCTGTGCATTTATGATCTGTGCATTTTTGATGAAGTTATGAGCACGTGAAAAATACATACTTGTATTCAGTTAGCGGCTGTGCTATTTTTGTTGTAAACGCATATTACTCAGACTCATTAGAGGGTGAAAACAACGCAACAGAAGCATGTTGGAGGCTTTATATGAAAGTTTAAAGTCTCTGGTTTTGTATGCAAAAAGAATTTTTGTGCTACCTATATGGATTAAATTTTTATTGGCTTTTAAAGAGAGACACGCAAATGGGAGCGCCGACGAGAGGAGTTGAGAAGTTCATTTCCTGCGAATTTAGTAAAACCATGTCAAATTTAATAGCCATTTAAATACCTTTACTCAATTATCTGGACTACGAAACTTTGGGAGATTATTTTTGAAAGTCTGTTCTTTGAAATTAGCTTAAAAAAATCTATTTTTTCATTGTTTTTCCACATTATCGGCCCGTATTTTAAAATAGAACGTTGCGACTTCCGACTCATTTCGCCAGAGCGGGTCACGTATTTAAAACAGTTCATGTGACTACAGTGGTTCAACCTTAATGTTATGAAGCGACAAAAATACTTTTTGTGCGCCAAAAAAAACAACAACAACAACAACAAAATAACAACTTTATTCAACAATTTCTAGAGATGGGTGATTTTGAAACACTGGTTCATGAAGCTTCGAAGCTTTACAAATCTTTTGTTTCGAATCAGTGGATCGGAGCGTGTATCAAACTGCCAAAGTATATTGTAAAGTGTAGGCTACATTCCTGGAAGAAAACTCAAGACTACAACTGGGGCATTTCAGGGAGTTCAGAAAAAGTGCTAACTGATATAGGGAATAACTCCCTTTGTAGTAAACTCTGTGTTTTGAAACTTTGCAGACCTTTTTCATGTTCAAACAGCAGCATGACACTAAAAAAAGTTGAAATAGTAAAACAGCATAATAGGACCGCTTTAAAGAGCTCAAGCATTTTAAGCAGCAGAAGGCATAACTGCAGCGCACACTTATAATAAACAGAACGTTAGCTGCGGTTATAGCCACAGTTTTTTTCTTTCTTTTTTTAATCATTGTTAGTGTAAACTGCCCTTAAAGATTGTCTGACTTAGCACCAGTAACTGGTAACAGTGATAGTATCCATTTAGGAAATTGTACCCAATGGAAAGCACTGAATGCTTGATTAAACAAAGCTGAATGCTCGATTAAATGCTCGATTAAACAAAACAACTACATAAAGTTTTCAACTGAAGGAAATAATTCTCACCTCATCCCCAATGGAGATGTTGGAGCACTTTCTCCCATTTTCTCCTTTTTCACTCACTCCATTCTTGCAGTGGGATACATAGGAGATGGACACACCTTCAGGCAGCTTGCTGTTCTCCAGAATGACCTCAGAGGACAGAGACTGAGAAAGACATATAATATAATATAATTTTATTATAATACAATTTTTACACATGCTGAATAGACTTTCAAGCAATGTTTATTAAAGTCAACATGCTTTGTAATTTTTTCCCATATATTTATTGTTTCAGAAATTTGGCACAAAAAAAGTTAATTAGCTAAAAAGAATTCACTAAATTGAATTTTAGCCTCAGTTCCTGTGATCTACTCACATTATATGCATCAATAATGAGGTCTATCACGTTGTTGGAGTCGGAGGATAGTGTGCCCACAGCTGACTTTGGAATGAGGTTTTTCAGCTCCTGTAAATTAAACAAAAACAGTTTATTCTGTTTTTTGTTTTTTGTTGGGGTATTTTTGTCTATGCAGTATTTTATTTCCATGAGTGTTACAGGATCAGACTTATTGACATTGACACAAAAGGCTTTTTTTACCTGGTAAACAGGCTGGAACTTTTCAGTTACTGCAAAAATGGTCTGAATGTTGTTTTCGCTTAATTTTTGAACAAGATGTGCAATGGATGGATAGTCCTAAAAGGGACAGATTAAAATATGAGACATCTTCACATATATTGAGGATAATACAGAACGGTAGTGGACACACACTTACATAATGGCTCCTGGTGTACATGTTATCCTGCAGATGGCATTTCCCATCATTAGGAAGCACGATGTCGCCTAGTTTTCCGTCTCCAGCAAAGTGGAATCCAGCGCCCGTGGAAAACACAAGCAGACGGGTAACATTCCTCCAGCCGATCTGATTCTGATACACAATAAAGAGGAAGCATAAACTTTAGTGCCAAAAAGTCAGTAGAGGCTACTTCACTTTATTTGGTGATATAGACACATCTATCTAGTAGACAGTGGACACTTGGTTACAATACAATAAAACAATAAATACAAATAAAACATTAAAAAATTTCATTGCAATTGCTACATTTATTTGAAAGGGGGAACAAAAATGTGAATACCATAATAGTGTGAAATATTAAAATTTAAAACAACAGTTTTCTATTTGAATATATTTTAAAATGTAATTAATTCCTGTGATGCACAGCTGTATTTTCAGCATCATTACTCCAGTCTTCAGTGTCACATGATCCTTTAGAAATCATTCTAACATGCTAATCAGGTGCTCAAGAAATATTTCTTATTATTATCAATCTTGAAAAATGTTTTTGCTGCTTAATATTTTTGTGGAAACTGTGATACACTTTGGGGTGGGCATGTAAAACAAAGTAATACTTTTATTCAGCAAGGATGCATTATTATGACCAAAAATTACATTAAAGACATTTTTAATGTTACAAAAGATTTCTATTCCAAATAAATGCAGTTTCTGTACTATTATACTTATTATTATACTATATCAACATTCTATTCATCAAATAATCCTGGGGGAAAAAAATATATATGCAAAGTGCCTATATAAAATCATCATACCCCTTTGAAATAGTTATTTTATTTGATGTACAGCCTGAAATCAATACCCATTCCAAAAACTTTTCCAGGTTTATTCAAACATTTTGCCTTACAACATCAAAGTAATGAAAGAAAAAGCAACTATTCTTAAAATTAATAAAAAACTGAAAAATAGAACTGAAGAATAACAGGGTTGGAAAAGTCATCAGACCCCTTGTTTAATACTTCGTAGAGCCACCTTTTACTTTAATTACAGCCATTAATCTTTTGGATATGTCTGTACTAGCTTTGCACACCTAGATTGGTGAACATTTGCCCATTCTTCCTTGCAGAATTGCTCAAGTTCAGTCAAATTCTGTGGTGACCAGCAATAGACTGCTCTCTTCAAGTCCATCCACAGATTTTCTATTGGATTTAAGTCACGGCTCCGACTTGCAGAACATTCACCTTCCTATCCTTAAGTTATTGTGTTGTTCTTTTGGCGGTAAGTTTTAGGATAATTTTTGTATTGGAAGGTGAATGACCTGCCCATTTTTAGCTGTCTAGCAGAGGGACGTAGGTTTTCCTCAAGAATTTGAATGTACTTGGCAGCATCCATTTTTCCTTCAATCCTGACCAATCGGCCAGTCCCCGCTGAAGGAAAACACCACAACAACATAATGCTGCTGCCACTAATCTTCATAGTAGGTATGTTGTGTTTTAGGTGGTGTGCTATGTTTGCTTTTTGTCAAAAAAGTGGCAGTTTAATTTTTTATTAATTTTCAGATCCTCTTCCACTCCTCCATAATGACATCATGAAGCTGCTGGATGTTAGACACATGGCACTCCTCCACCTTCCACCTGAGGATGCCCCACAGGTGCTCAATAGGGTTCAGGTTTGGAGACATACTTGGTCACTCCATCACCTTCACCTTCAGCTTCCTCAGCAAAGCAGTTGTCATCTTGGCGGTGTGTTTGGGATCATTATCATGCCATTCGGCCCAGTTTCTGAAGGGATGGCATCATGTTCTGCTCCAGAATCTCACAGTATATGTTGGAATCCATGTTTCCCTCAATGAAGCAGTGCTCCCCAGTACCAGCAGCAATCATGCAGCCCCAGATCATGATGCTACCACCACCATGCTTGACTGTAGGCAAGATACAGTTTTCTTGGTACTCCTCAACAGGGCGTCGCCACACATGCTGGACACCATCTGAGCCAAACAAATTTATTTTAGTCTCATCAGACCACAGGACATTGGCTCTTGAACAGGTTGTCTTCAGCAAACTGTTTGCGGGCTTTCTTGTGAGCCAGCTTCAGAAGAGGCTTCCTTCTGGGACGACGGCCATGCAAACCGACTTGTTGCAGTGTGCGCCGTATGGTCTGAGCACTGACAAGCTGACCTTCCACTTCTGCAACCTCTAAAGCAATGCTGGCAGCACTCATGCATGTGTTCTTTGAAGCCAGCTTCTGCACCTGACGCACAGAACAAGGTCTCAACTTCTTTGGCCTGTTCCGAGTGGAACCCGTCTTGGAAAACCTCTCTCTATGACCCTGGCCACTGTGCTGTTTCATGGTGTTACCGATCTTCTTTTAGCCTAGGCCATCTTTGTGGAGAGCAACAATTCTAATTCTTAAATCCTCAAAGAGTTCTTTGCCATGAGGTGCCATGTTGAACATCCAGTGATCAGTATGTGAGAATTGTACTCAAAGCACAAAATTTTAACTGCTCTAATACAAGATCCACACATTAACATGATGAATAGGACATGTGGCTTTGCATGGTTAAATGACATACAACTGTTATCACTTTGGGTGTACTCACTTTTGTTGCCAGCTATTTTGACAATATTGGCTGTATGTTAAGTTATTTTCAGAGGACAGTAAATCTGTACTGCTATACAAGCAGCACATTGACTACTCTAAAATATATCCAAGTTTAATTTCTATAGTATTGTCCCTTGAGAAGATATACTAAAATGGTTGCTGAAATGTGAGGGGTGTACTCACTTTTGTGAGATACTGTATATATGCAGGTGCTGGTCATTTAATTAGAATAACATCAAAAAGTTGATTTATTTCACTAATTCCATTCAAAAAGTGAAACTTGTATATTATATTCATTCATTACACACAGACTGATATATTTCAAATGTTTATTTCTTTTAATTTTGATGATTATAACTGACAACTAAGGAAAATCCCAAATTCAGTTTCTCAGAAATTAGAATATTGTGAAAAGGTTCAATATTGAAGACACCTGGTGCAACACTCTAATCAGCTAATTAACTCAAAACACCTGCAAAGGCCTTTAAATGGTCTCTCAGTCTAGTACTGTAAGCTACACAATCATGGGGAAGACTGCTGACTTGACAGTTGTCCAAAAGACGACCATTGACACCTTGCACAAGGAGGGCAAGACACAAAAGGTCATTGTAAAAGAGGCTGGCTGTTCACAGAGCTCTGTGTCCAAGCACATTAATAGAGAGGTGAAGGGAAGGAAAAGATGTGGTAGAAAAAAGTGTACAAGCAATAGGGATAACCACACCCTGGAGAGGACTGTAAAACAAAACCCATTCAAAAATGTGGGGGAGATTCACAAAGAGTGGACTTCAGCTGGAGTCAGTGCTTCAAGAACCACTACGCACAGATGTATGCAAGACATGGGTTTCAGCTGTCGCATTCCTTGTGTCAAGCCACTCTTGAACAACAGACAGCGTCTGAAGCGTCTAAAGACAAAAAGGACTGGACACCTGCTGAGTGGTCCAAAGTTATGTTCTCTGATGAAAGTACATTTTGCATTTAATTTGTAAATCAGGGTCCCAGAGTCTGGAGGAAGAGAGGAGAGGCACACAATCCACGTTGCTTGAGGTCCAGTGTAAAGTTTCCACAGTCAGTGATGGTTTGAGGTGCCATGTCATCTGCTGGTGTTGGTCCACTGTGTTTTCTGAGGTCCAAGGTCAACACAGCCATATACCAGGAAGTTCTAGAGCACTTCATGCTTCCTGCTGCTGACCAACTTTATGGAGATGCAGATTTCATTTTCCAACAGGACTTGGCACCTGCACACAGTGCCAAAGCTACCAGTACCTGGTTTAAGGACCATAGTATCCCTGTTCTTAATTGGACAGCAAACTCACCTGACCTTAACCCCATAGAAAATCTATGGGGTATTGTGAAGAGGAAGATGCGATATGCTAGACCCAACAATGCAGAAGAGCTGAAGGCCACTATCAGAGCAACCTGGGCTCTCATAGAGCACCTGAGCAGTGCCACAGACTGATCGACTCCATGCCACGCCGCATTGCTGCAGTAATTCAGGCAAAAGGAGCCCCAACTATATTTTGTTAATAAAATAAAAAATGACAAACCGCGCAGACAGCCACTTGCATGATGGCATCGAAACCTCCCTCTGGTGGGTCCAGGTTTCCTGAGATCTGCTGCCTGCTAACAAGGTTATTGAACTGAGATCCATCCTCAGTCAGACTCAGCACATTTTTATAGCTGAATGGGCTGGTGCAGTTCTGGTCTGATGTACAGGGGTATGGCATGACAGTTTTCCCTACAAAGGAGCCGAAACCTAGAAGCATTTACAAACATTAAAAGGGAAAGTGTTATGAAATTAGCAGCATAAATAACACTGCACTTCAATAATACAATTAAAGACAAAACCAGTATGGATTCTCTAAGGCTCCTTACCAATCCTGAAGTCAGATGTGATTGTTTGCATTTTTTTCATCAGGTGGGTTCCCAGGTTTTTGACATTCTCTAAATCATCTTTCATAGAGTAGCTGAGATCCATTAGGTAGTAGAGATCTATGGGATAATCCTCAGCTCTCTTGAATTTCAGATGAAACGTCTGAGCTTCGCCTGAGTTGGAATGACAGAAGATCATGGGATTAGACTGAAGCTTTTCAAGGAAGTGAACTGATCATTTCTAGAAGGAGGCCATCACTTCACTTGACATCCAACTTTATTAGGTGATGACCTAAATCGTTTAATCATTTTAGTGTTCCAGGAGTTGAGGTGGGAGTAACCAGTACCTGATCGGAGGTCAAGTGTGAGTTTCTGTGGCTGAATCTGGGTGATCTGGTCTGGTTTCAGTTTTACACCATCCTTTGTGCGCTTTGTTACAGGTTGGTTCTTGTTAACTCTAACTCTTCCCCGAGGATTTTCTATGCTGGCGTTAGAACAGCCCTTCTTAATCAGAGCATCAAGCTCATCACAGCGTGTGGATTTCTGCTTACCCTGTTTCAGAAAGTTCTGCAGAAAGAGGTGAGGGAATAAAAGGAAAGAGAAGAGAGAGATTATGAACAATCGAACAAAAATAGTAACAGGTGGCTCCAGCACCAGTAGTACTTAAAATATAAAGAGATTTTGAGTATATCCATGCATGGTAATGTGTTCAAGTGTCCCTATTATATCTTCTTGGAAATTGCCTTTCATGTAGTGTGTAATAGCAAACGGTCTGCAAAATTTCAATGATCAAAGTGTAAGATAAATGAAGTCTCCCAAAAGAAAAAAAGATTCTGAACTGCCTGAAACGAGTCATCAGTAATTCCAGACTCACTTCCTGTCACGATCACCTGTGAGAGTGCCCATCAGCCACTAGAGGGCACTCCATCTTGGACTCTTGTTTTCACCCCTTGGACTACAATTCCCATATTCACCCCTGGACTCATTATTACACTCATTGCACTCAGCTGTTTTGTGTTTCATCATTAGTGTCTGTCTATTTAATCTCAGTTGTTTCTGTCCTCAGTGGTGGTTTGTTGTATTTGTTACGTGCACTGTTTTATATCTCTGGCTTGTTGTTTTGTGGACTGATTACCTGGATTTTGACCTCTTGCCTGCCTTGGATTTACGTTTCTGGACTCCCCAATAAATACTTATGCTGCACTTGGATCTTTTACATCTTGTCCTTGTGCACCCGTGACAGAACAAACCACCACACAAAGGATCCAGCAGCATGAGTATTCGGATTAGTTCCCCAGCCTCCATTGGAGAGCGGATGGCTCTGGTTCGGGCAGTATTGGCGCTGCGACAGGAGGGGAGTGAGGTAGGGTGTTTTGCCCAATTTTTCTGGACATTTTCAAGAGGACTGCGGTATAATGATGAGGCGTTAAAAGGGATTTTTAATGGATGCCTCGACAACCCTCTGTCTCAGTGGGAGTTGGAGGGGCTCCGGACCCTGGATTTTTGGGGTTTCGTTTTCTACCTCGAGGATCGGGGTAGGAGAACCTCACCTAATCTACCAGTCAGTGAGTCCGTTCCCGCCTGTGAGTCCACTCCAGAGTCTTCAGAGGAGGTGGGCACTGAGCCTCAGCTTCACTCCGGTAAAGGGAGGAGGAGGAGGAGAAGGAAGAAGGCTTCTTCCATCCTTCAAGGCCTGGAGTCAGCTCCAGCCAGTGAGCCCGCTCCAGCCAGTGAGCCCGCTCCAGCCAGTGAGCCCGCTCCAGCCAGTGAGCCCGCTCCAGCCAGTGAGCCCGCTCCAGCCAGTGAGTCCGCTCCAGCCAGTGAGTCCGCTACAGAGCCCGCTCCAGCCAGTGAGTCCGCTACAGAGCCCGCTCCAGCCAGTGAGTCCGCTACAGAGCCCGCTCCAGCCAGTGAGTCCGCTACAGAGCCCGCTCCAGCCAGTGAGTCCGCTACAGAGCCCGCTCCAGCCAGTGAGTCCGCTACAGAGCCCGCTCCAGCCAGTGAGTCCGCTACAGAGCCCGCTCCAGCCAGTGAGTCCGCTACAGAGCCCGCTCCAGCCAGTGAGTCCGCTACAGAGCCCGCTCCAGCCAGTGAGTCCGCTACAGAGCCCGCTCCAGCCAGTGAGTCCGCTCCAGCCAGTGAATCCTTGTTGGGTGAGCCACCGCCTCACCCTCATAAGCGGAGGAGAAGGAGGAAGAGGGCTTCCTCCGTCCGACAAGGCCTGGAGACCACTCTAGAGGTTGTCTGTGGGTTCTCCAAGCGCCTTGCCCTGCCGGCGCCAACGAAGCGCCTTGCCCTGCCGGCGCCAACGAAGCGCCTTGCCCTGCCGGCGCCAACGAAGCGCCTTGCCCTGCCGGCGCCACCGAAGCGCCTTGCCCTGCCGGCGCCACCGAAGCGCCTTGCCCTGCCGGCGCCAACGAAGCGCCTTGCCCTGCCGGCGCCAACGAAGCGCCTTGCCCTGCCGGCGCCAACGAAGCGCCTTGCCCTGCCGGCGTCGCCGGAGCAGCCGGAGCACGCTGCCGTCCCAGAGCAGCCCCAGCCTGAGCACGCTGCCGTCCCAGAGCAGCCCCAGCCTGAGCACGCTGCCGTCCCAGAGCAGCCCCAGCCTGAGCACGCTGCCGTCCCAGAGCAGCCCCAGCCTGAGCACGTTGCCGTCCCTGAGCAGATCCAGTCCGAACACGTTGCCGTCCCAGAGCAGTTCCAGTCTGAGCCCGCTGCCGTCCCTGAGTCCTCCGCTCTCCCTGATACGGCCACGGAGGCCGTCACCGAGCTGTCCGCTCTCCCTGATACGGCCACGGAGGCCGTCACCGAGCTGCTCGTTCTCCCTGATACGGCCACGAAGCACCCTTGGCCAGCCCTGTCGCCACCGCCCAGATCTTCTGTCCTGCCGCCATCATCCAAGCCTTCTGCCCTGCCGCCGCCGCCGCCCAGGCTTTCTGCCCTGCCGCCACTGCCCAGGCCGTCTGAACCGTTGGAACCAGCCTGGTCAGTTCCTCCGGCACCACCCTGGCAATCAGCCAGGATTCCAGACCCGCTGGAACCAGCTTGGTCAGTTCCTCCAGCGCCACCCTGGCAATCAGCCAGGACTCCAGAACCACTGGAACCAGCCTGGTCAGTTCCTCCAGCACCGCCCTGGCTATCAGTTGGGCACCCTGGATCTGGCCCACCATCCCTCCCCCTGATCCTCCTCCTGTCCACCTCCCTCCTGAGTTTTTTGTGTTTTTGTTTGTTTTCTGGTGGAGCGTCTGGTAGCCGCTCCTTTGAGGGGGGGTAATGTCACGATCACCTGTGAGAGTGCCCATCAGCCACTAGAGGGCACTCCATCTTGGACTCTTGTTTTCACCCCTTGGACTACAATTCCCATATTCACCCCTGGACTCATTATTACACTCATTGCACTCAGCTGTTTTGTGTTTCATCATTAGTGTCTGTCTATTTAATCTCAGTTGTTTCTGTCCTCAGTGGTGGTTTGTTGTATTTGTTACGTGCACTGTTTTATATCTCTGGCTTGTTGTTTTGTGGACTGATTACCTGGATTTTGACCTCTTGCCTGCCTTGGATTTACGTTTCTGGACTCCCCAATAAATACTTATGCTGCACTTGGATCTTTTACATCTTGTCCTTGTGCACCCGTGACACTTCCTGCTCAAACCTATGCAGGTTTATAATACATTTGCATAATGCCTGCCTATGGTCTTCATTGGCTGCCCACAAACAACTACTTTGACCCGCCCTCAAACACTGTAGTTGTAGCTGAGGCCTAGAAGGGTTTGGTTTGTGCTGTCAACATGTCATAGACACTGTTTTCTGTGCTGCGAAAGCAAATCCACTTTGCATGCATTTCCAAAGGATAAGGACTCGTGCTCAGATTGTTAAGGTAAAACTGACACCATCATTACTTTTTGTATCACAATGTATTAAGTGCAAAGGAAGCCTCCGGAGCTGAAATTCGGATGTTTCGTTTCTAGACTGGGCCATCTGACCAATCAGAGCAGAGAACGCTCTCAGAAAGGAGGGGTTAGAGAGATCAGATCCTTTATTGAACAGTTTCAGACATTGTGAGAAAAGAGGTGATGTGAAATGAATATTGTAAGGCCCTGTTTACACCTGAATTGGATTTCATTAAAGTTCATGTGCATGTAAAGGCAGGCATCCCAATACTTTTGGCAATCACTCATGAACACTAAGGGGTAATATGTACTCAAGATCCACTGAAATGACTCAAGAAACTCTGGGTAATAATCAACCACAGGCGAATAAATGTGGGACAGGAGATGATGTCACTCGAGACTTTTCAGAACACTAGATCCTTTGGATACTTCGCTCTCCCAAACACAAGTTTAGGTTTTCAGCACAGAATTGTTTGCAGAATCACAGGATGTACTATACAGATTTAGATAAACAAATAATCTGACCACAGGAAATGGTTTCCCCCATAACATTTTTCCCTAAATGCACATCACTGCAAAAGCAGCCATTTCCTTCTGTAATGGTTTTGTTTGAACTCACCTCGTCTGTACACCAGCCACACTTTTCTCCGGCCTGAATGCATTCGCCACAGGACTGGGCCGAGGCCTTGGTGCATTCGTTAACATCTGCACGCACAGAGCACAAACATCCATCATCATCATTCTCAATTCCATCCCAACACTAACACAGGGAATCCAAAGCAAAGAGCATTTAATAACTAACACTGTGGGCAAACATACAATACCATATGATTCTCTCTCAAGAGACTGTCATTCTAGACACTGAGATGTTCTGGAGTGGCCATATGCTGTGGGGAGGTCATGTGAACTGTATTAATGATGGCATCCTTACTGCCTTCTCTAAAGACTTAATGCAAACCATGAGGCCAGTTCTCCCAGAATAAACTATGAAGAACTTTAGCAGATCACTAGATAAATATGATATATCCCGCCTTCTGAATTAATGATACAATACAATACAATACAATATGTGGCGACCAGGGCGGGCGAGAGCCATGAGAGAACGGCGCGAGGCCGGTGGCGCGAGAGTTAATGAGCTCCACCTGGGAGGCGCACTGGCCTTGGGACTCTCACGGAGGAGCTCCGGAAGCATAAAAGGAGGAGCGATGACAGTGAAGGATGAGAGAGGACCAGGCCTGGACTTTACGTTATGTTTTATTATGTTTGTGTGTCCAGCAGAGGGTCTGCTGGCATTACTTTCGTTTGGTTTTTGGTTTATTTATATATTAAAGTTTGTTAAATGTTCGCCGGTTCCCGCCTCCTTCTTCCCGTACATACGAAATGTGTTACACAATATATTTGTACAGTATTCTTTTGGTTCTTTTCTTGAATTCCACAGTGCCTTATTTGAGATATTCCTTTACTGAAAATCATTGCAAATGTCTAACAGATGATCTGGACAATATTGTAAGGATTTTATCAGGTTCTGGTCGGGTGTGTGTTGGAGCTTCCCTCAAGCTGATTGTTTTTTACTTACATGTGAAATTAGAAATTTTTGTAAGGAAGACAGCTTATTTAAAATATACTTTTTAACGAAATAAAAAAAGTGAGATTTGGTATTATCATTAGCTTTCTGAACCACGAAAGGTGCAATGATGTTGCTGCCTATGTGTGGTTCAGATACCCTAGGATTTCATAAAAAAATTCTTAATTTGTGTCCCGAAGATGAACAAAGGTCTTACGGGTACTTAATGACAGAAATTTCATTTTTGGGTGAACTAACCCTTAAAGTTCTTACCTATTTGTGCCCTGCTGAGTCCAAGCAGAACTGAAATCAAGAGCAACCTCACGTCCATCTGAAAACAGCACAAGAACAAGAGTCAAAATCACCCAGGAAAACATATTGATTTGCATTGTATTACTTTGAAAACACTATATATATATATATATATATATATATATATATATATATATATATATATAATACAAGGGGGCTGTTGAATGCTTGAATCTGATTGGTTGTCTAAGGTGTCCAATTATTTTCAGGGAAATGCACAGCTAAAGTAGTTCTAGGCAGGTCTTGACCACATAACAAAACTGCAAAAGAAACAAAACCCACAAAGACACTGACCAAGCAAATAAATATAGTAAACAATAGGATAAAAACGGCAAATTATTTTCATGGGTTTTGCTACAAAATACGATTTATTATATCCTGAAATGTCATACTCTCTTTCTCCCACTTTCTCTCTCTCACTCACTCACTCAGATGCACACACATAGTATGGACACACACATTAATCAGTAAAATAGTTTAGCAACTTAAGAGCTACATGACATTTCTCACCAGTGAGGTAATAATGGTGCGGTTCTTTATTAACTATTTAATGAAAGTGCCCCTATTATGGATTTTTGAAAATTACCTTTCATATAGTGTGTAACATAGCTCTAAGTGAATGAAAACATCCTGCAAAGTTTTAAATCTGAAAGTGCACCATTTATAAAATTATTGTCTCTCAAAATTAAGAGTCGACTCTGAGTCAATTAAACGAGTCGTTTGTAAAACGAATCCCAAGCTGTTTCTTTGTGACATCACAACGATACATTAGCATATTGTCCGCCCACTTATTGTGCGCACAGATGCCAGGGAAAATTCATTTTTCAACAATACCACAGCAGTACAATTTTTTTCGTGTGTTCCCGTCATTTTACTGACGACTGCTTCTCGAACCTCAGGAATTTAAGGCAGGATTCACAAAATGCTTGGTCGTAAAATATGGATCAATGTCCAGTTTATTTGGACCAGCTTGCTCCTTTGAATCTCAACCTCTAAGTATGATTAATAATTGATGTTTATATTTTCTAGCAATCGTTCAAAATTCGTCATTTTGTATGTTATGTTGTGTAATGTACACCCTAGTCTGTATGTCTCCTGCTAACAGGCTAACTCATATTTCTGTAGTTCTGCCATTCAGATGTGGGTCCAATATTGTCTAAAAATGTGTCGATTAATGCAGCTTGTCTGTATTACTTGGAGTAATGATCAAGGATGGAGCACGACTTTCGTTTACAAAGTGTAATGCATTATCAGCTATTCACGTTTGTGCTCGACTAATGTGGGAGTTTATAACATGCAAAACAAACAACAAACTTTTTTTCTCTGCGTTTTTATTATTACAGTAGAGTGGAGCTATATCTGTATTGTAAAAGGATGTTAAAGGGATAGTTCACCCAAAAATGAAAATGTGATGTTTATCTGCTTACCCAGCGCATCCAAGATGTAGGTGATTTTGTTTCTTCAGTAGAACACAAATGATGATTTTTAACTCCAACCTCGAATAATGCATGTGAATGGGAATTCTATCAATAAGAGTCGAAAAAACTTGCTTAGAAAAATCCAAATGAAACCCTGCGGCTCATGACGACACATTGATGTCCTAAGACATGAAACGATCGGTTTGTGCGAGAAACCGAACAGTATTTATATCATTTTTTACCTCTAAAACACCACTATGTCCAACTGCGTTCAGCATTCGCTTAGTGAGGTCTGATCGCGCTCTGACAACGGCAATGATGTCTCGCGCATATACTTCAATGAGCGCGAGACATCACTGCTGTTGTCAGAGCGCGATCAGACCTCACTATCTGATTTGTCTAATTTGACTCTTATTGATAGAGTTCCCATTCACATGCATTATTCGGCTGACAGACAGACGGTTGGAGTTAAAAATTATCATTTGTGTTCTACTGAAGAAACATAGTCACCTACATCTTGGATGCGCTGAGGGTAAGCAGATAACGTTAAACATCAAATTTTCATTTTTGGGTGAACTATCCCTTTAAGATGCTAGTCCGCGCTAACTAGCTTAAGTATTCTCTCTGTAAACAGTAAACACCCATTGTAATGTCAAACAATGATATAGCCATTTTTTAATAGTTTGTTAATAGTTATGACGAAAAAGTATGTGGACACATCTGGCCTAAATGTTTATCTTTAGAGGTTTTCAGCTTCGCATGGCATTCTGATACAGTTCCCACAGGTACAGATACTTTATGCACCTACATAAAGTATAACAGCTATCACGTCTTATAAATAACACAAACTACCATTGAGAACACTTACCATAGAGAAAAGTCGTACTCCCGTCGTTATTGTGAATCAGTTTTTGGTTCATCGACTACTTCAGACTATTCATCATTGGACTCGGGCTCGAATTGATATGGTCAAATTGATTCTATCTTTTCTGTCCATACATTGTATACAATGTCTTGCGAATTGATAGCTGTCATTCAGTTATGGCAATGGGTGCATGGTGTGGGCAGTAAACCAATAACAAAGGATTGGGCCATGTGACCAATCAGAGCAGTGTAAGCTCATGGAAAGGAGGGGTTTAGAGAGACTGATTCTTTGAACTGCTTCAAACGAATCGTTTACCAATCATTGAGAACTGAGGTGAAATTAAATGTATATTCTGAGAAAATAAAAGTGTTTTTTGACCTTGCATGCATGTAAACCTGTCGTAGGAGACTCCCAAAACAATATTAGGAACATTTAAAAAGGCATAATAGGAGCACTTTAAATATGGAGCATTTTTGACAAAACCAATATTAGGTCCTTTTGCCTCAATCTATCACGTGTACAGACACCAGTGTCAAAAAGTGCTGATTTGGCCTTATTAGGCATGGCAGCAAGTACAAACAAACAATAGCGTTACTTAGTGTCCTAAAAACACTTCAGTCACAGATCAATCCAGCTTGAGAAATACACACACAGCAGAGGCAAAACTCCAGCTGTTTTGAAGCAGAAGATATGTGACAACACACTCATATTTCTTTGTTTAAAGCCGAAGAATGTCTGCTGTAGAGACTGGATGGGTGAGTGAACTGCAGTAGACTCAACCGCTACTCTATCTACACAAAAACATCAGACCTGTGAACACTTGAAGATAAGTAAACAGTGCCTCTTTCAGAACACTGGTGGCGTTCATTCATCACCATGAAGGACAGTGAGTGATTTGTCTTGGTCCCATGATGGCATATTCACTTAATAATTTAATATTATAAATAATAATGTATTATTCTTTTTTGATAAATTAGTCAAATTTATTGTACATTTGTTTATTTGATCATGTTTTTCCATTGTTTGCATTATTGTTTGACCTTATTTTGCAATTTGCACTTCTCTGGCAATAGAAAAGTAAAATTTTTGTTGTGCCAATAGAGCTGTTCAGTCAGTCATGACAATCCAAAAAGTGTAAAGTTGCTAAGAAATTTAATAGTTGCAAGCAAACTGCTATAAAAGGACTACAATAGTTGTCAGTCATTAAAATCAGTTTCATACAGTCATTTTTTTTTAGCATTTTGCATTAAAAAAACACGGCAGCTTTAAAATTCAAATGTGAGGTATGACTGTGTGTTATTAATGTCATAGGACATTATCTTAGTCACAAATCAACGGCTATCATGAAAACCTAAGGGAACACATGGCTACTCCTCTTCTGTTTTTTTTGGAATACAAAATTAACATTTCTCCAAGAATCAAAGTTCTTTAAAAAGTGATATTTTGATGATCCTTACCTTAACACGTGTTCCCCGGCAATTGTTCACACTCTTTAAAAACCACGTTAGTTAGGGAAATAAACCTCTGACAGCGTTTGGTCCAACAGTCCAGTTTCTCGTCCGTGGAGCCTTTGTTTCAGTGGGCCACTTTGAATCAATAGCTGGTTGCAAAATACTAAAACACACAATTCCTTTGCCTATACAACAAACAAATACTTGTGGATACTGAGGCAAATAAATGGCTAAATGTAGGGAGAGAGTCCAGAGTCCAGAGAGTCAAACTCATTTTCACTGAGGGCCACTTCAGCATTGTGGCTGCCATCAAAGGGCCGGTTGTAACTGCAAGACTGTATAAATGTTACTAATCTTTAACATATTGTTAAATAACTGTCTTTATTTAATTTATTACTTATTTAAGTTAAAAATATTGTATACACATTTGCATAAATGTAAACATATTATTTGACCACAAATCCTTTTAATTGATCAAGTTAAGAAACCCACATTATTCCATCAATCAGAGTAAATGACAAAGACAAATCTCATCAAACACAAGTCATTACATTAACTTTGTTTGTTAAAAACTTTTTTTGTCACATTTGAGAGTGGCAGAACTATGGAACAACTAATAATTGTGAGCTGCTAAGAACGTGTGACAGATGGCATTTACAAAAACAAAAGGCTGAACATAGCCTTGCAGAGAGCATACATTCAACAAATGAGAAATGGTTTAATTACAGTAAACATTTGGCTGCATGAACATACAGCTGTAAACTGTTCAGAGTAGTATGTACTGTATTAACTCAAAATAACAACAATACGGGTTGTCTTAGTTCACAACTATATTGGTTGAGTTTTGGGTTGATGAGGTGATGCTGCTTGTCCTTGAACACACCAAGTAAATCTCTCTTTATCCTGAGATACCATATCACACACCATTCTCATGCTCTGAAAATACACATAACAAAATGTAAGCACAACCATCAAATTATACATAGATGTATACATACTAAACTGTTCTTATTCTTGGTTGAAATACATTTTTAAATGTATTAATTCATTTATTTATTTTTAATACTTACATATTGGTTTTCTGGCCAGATGTCTGACACCATTTTAGCATGGTCAGATTGCCAATGTCTGTCTGGTCTTAGGTGTTGTGCTGTAGCAATCCGTAATACAGCATGGAGGTTCTCATCGGTGATGCGTGATCTGTGCTTGGTCTTGTTTAGATTCATAATTGAAAACATCTGTTCACACAGATATGTGCTCACAAACATTGATGGAACTCGAGCAGCATGAAGTCGGAGCTGTGGCATCAAATCAGGTGGCAGAAGACGGTAAAAGTCCTCGATTGCAGCATCCTTAAACTTTGCTCTCAGTCCACTGTTGCTTTGAAGCTCTATTAACTCCATCTGAAGGTGAGGGGTGCACTGTTGACATCGGCGGTCAAAGGATTGGCAAAGATGGCAAAGAATGATAGCTGTGTTTTTAAGTCAGAGAAGCGCCGATCAAACTCATTAATTAACCGGCTTACTTTGGTAGCCAAAGGACTGGCAACTGAGGCTGAGGTGCTCTGACAAACAGGAAAGTGGGTAAGATTGGACTGTTTCATTTGGGACTTCCAAAAGGGAAGTTTACACTGGAAAGCTATGATCATGTAGGACATCTGCGTGATGACTTGTTTGTTGGGCAAGATGTCTCACAGCAAAATCACACAGCCAGTTTGGATCTGACAGTTCAGGCAAGGGTTTTCCTTTACTTTGCATGAAAAGACCAATTTCTTTCCTAAGCTCAAAAAATCGTTTGAGGACTGCACTTCAGCTCAGCCACCTTACTTCTGTACGGTACTGCACGTCTCCATGCTTCGAGTCCATCTCCTGCAAAAACACCTGGAACTCGCAGTGATTCAGGCCACGCGCCCGAATGAAGTTCACTGTTTTCGTCACCGTGGTCATTATATCATTCAGCTCCAGAAACTTTCCACACAGAGCTTCTTGATGGATAATGCAATGATAAGTTATCAGAGGTGTGTGGCAGTTACTTTTTTTGCATTTTGTCCTTCATTAGTAAAACCAAGCCTGTTTATTCTCCACACATTGCAGGTGCACCATCGGTAGTTAGCCCCGCCAACTTTTCCCACGGTAATTTATTTTTACTTACTTCTCCACCGCATCAAAAATGTCCCTTCCCGTTGTCGTCCCATGCATGCTACATCCAAGAGCTCTTCAGTGACAGATAAGTCCAGCTTCACGCCTCTTATAAAAATGGATAGCAGTGCTGAATCCATATTATCTGTGCTTTCATCAACAGCTAATGAAAAAAATAGATAATTGGGGGTCTCTTACAGTTCTGGCTGAAACCCCGAGTTCCATCCCATGCCTAGCGTCTCTGACGTCTTTGCGCCAAGGTAAACCAGGCCTGCATTGCAGCCCTGGCCCCCTGGAAGGACCCCTGCTGGTACAAGCAGGGTGTGGTGGTGGGGATAGTGTGCAGAAGAAAAGTCGCCTTCACAGATGCTTCCAAGTCGGGTTGGGGATCTCCTCTCTCAGGCAAACGGAACAACCTGGCACCCCCGGCCTGAACTGGGTTCTGCATTTATGGCCTCTCAATGGAAGCCTTGTAGACCTCCCTGAGAATGTCCAAAACACCATTTCTCAAGCTAGAGCCCCATCTACGAGATGCCTCTATGCCCTTAAATGGTCAGTCTTCTCTGCCTGGTGCACAGCCCGCGGTGAAGACCCTTCTACATGTGACATATCTCTGATATTGTCCTTCCTTCAGGAGTTATTGGATAAGGGTCACACACCCTCCACTCTTAAGGTCTATGTCGCAGCCATAGCAGCCTCTCACGATCCTATAGCCGGACAGTCAGTGGGCAAAAACAACCTTGTTGTTTATTTTTTGAAGGGGTCTAGGAGGCTGAACCCACCTCTACCCTTCACTGTCCCTACCTGGGACCTGTCCACGGTTCTAAGAGGCCTTAAAGGCCCTCCGTTTGAACCACTTCAATCCACTGACATCCATCCTTTATCGCTCAAGACTGCTCTGCTATTAGCATTAGCATCAGTCAAACGAGTGGGAGACTTACAGGCTCTCTCTGTGAGCCCCTCTTGTCTTGAGTTCGGGCCCAACGACTCCAAAGTCATCCTGAAACCAAGACATGGTTATGTTCCTAAGGTTCTCTCCACTCCGATCAGAGCTCAGGTAGTTACTCTCTCCGCACTTCCTCCTTCTCAGGATGATCAGGAGCTGTCAGAGACCTAAGAACCTACATTGACCGTTCCGCCTCATTCAGACAGTCTGAGCAGCTCTTTGTATGCTTCGGAGGCCGCAGCAAAGGGCTCCCGGTCACGAAGCCAAGGCTATCCAGATGGATAGTTGACACGATAGCACTCGCTTATTCATCCTTGGGACTACAATGTCCTATCGGGATTAGAGCACACTACACGAGAGGCATGGCCTCTTCTCGGAGCTGGTCCAGTGAAGTATCCGTTGCAGAGATTTGTGCGGTGGTCGGCTGTCGCCGTCCACTTTCGTCAGGTTTTATAACCTAGACGTTATAAGCCTTCTTAACAAGTGAGGAGCAGTAGAATGTTCTCATTAGTCAGTTGTCATAATATTTCACTATAAGTGAGGACATTCGGCCCTCACAATTATAGCCTAACCTGCACACGCACTCACTCACACACACACAGGTTTGTTTTTGTGAATTGTGGGGACATTCCATAGACATTCCTATACCAAACCTACACCTAAACCTACCCATCACAGAAAACTGCAAATTTTACTTTCTCAAAAAAACTAATTCTGTATGATTTATAAGCCTTTTCAAAAATGGGGACATGGGGTAATGTCCTCATAAGTCACCCTCTCCTTGTGATAACTATGCCATACCCATGTCATTATACAAATTTGTGTCCTGATATGTCACAAAAATGCGCGCACACACACACACACACGTTGAGTTTATAATGTTTTGTGGGCACTTTCTATAGACAATGATTTTCGTACAAAGTATATATTTTATCCCCTAACCCTAACCTTATCCCTAAACATAAACCTAAACATAACTTTGTGCATTTTTACATTTTCAAAAAATATAATTTAGCATGATAAGCTGTTTTCCTTATGGGGACCAAAAAAATGTCCCCAACTGGTCAAAGCTGAACCAGATCTTGAACATCTAAATCAGAAAAAAATCTCTGAAAATAGGCTTTCATATTCATTGAACAATATAATTTACATTATTTGAATTACAAATATTAGGCTGTTTGTAACGCTAGCTGAAGTGAAAATATCTCACGCCTCACTGTCCTCCTCCTCTCACTTTTCGCCTTGGAAACTTCGACTTGCAGTCAGATGAAAAGTATTTAAATGAATTTGTAGTTTAATGAGGACATCCCGTTTTCCAGATCCAATTTACTTGGCACCTATTTGATCGATAACGTTAGTTTGTTAACTGCTAAAATAATGCTTGTTGATCTCTTCTAATTTGGCCAGGGGCGCGGGAACAATTTTCATAGGTTTTTTTCACACGCAATTGTTTATAAAGAAATCAGTAAATTTTTAAATCAGTATACCTTAAGTAATGAATTTAAAGCTGCAGTCCATAAGTTTTGCCTTTTTGTCATCATCTCTATTTGAAACCTGCAATTGCAGTTATTTGCAGAATTATCATCTTTATTTGGGTTGTGCATCGGCACGGCTCCTCAGCGCGGATTAATCTAATGTTTTGAGGAGAATGTGTGGCTTTCAGTCACTGCACAGGTAAATACTGTTCTTCAGAATCACAGATTGTAGTCTTGGAAGTATGACCAAAATAATAATTTTCACCGGAAAATGTCATCTGAACAAATAAGTGTTACGGGCTTGGGCTGCCATGGCGGGTCAGGGACCTTGGCAGGCCACGGCGGGTCAGGAGACGTGGGCTGCCACGGCGGGTCAGGGACCTTGGCAGGCCACGGCGGGTCAGGTGCAGCGGGCTGCCATGGCGGGTCAGGGACCTTGGCAGGCCACGGCGGGTCAGGGGCCGTGGGCTGCCATGGAGGGTCAGGTGCCGTGGGCGGCCATGGTGGTCCTTGAGCCCCACCCACATGTGTGACGCCCACATGTACCCCACCCACGGGTACTTGGCCCCCCCCCCAAAAAAATACTTTGGGAGGTTTAGGAGGGCCTTAAGGAGTCTAAGGAAAGGAGTTGGTTTGTGGGCTGGAGTGGGCTCTTGGCAGGCTGGGGCTGCAGATTCTGCAGGGACGGGAGATACTGGCTCGGCCCAAAAGTCTATTAGCCAAGCTGTCTCACTGGGTGGCTCGTGTGAGGCTGGAGCGTGCTCGGAGAGGGCTGGAGCAGCAGGCTCGTGACAGGCTGGTGCAGCTTTTTTCCTCCTCCTCCTCCACCTTCTGGACCCAGCGGAGGAGTGTGGGTCCAGCGTAACACAGGGAGACAATTCACTGGAGGGGTATGCGGAGGAAGACGGAGGCTGACTAACTGGCCAGGCCACCCGTGTTTCTGGAGGGACTGGACGAGGTAAACACATATCCTGAACCTCTTCTACCATGAAATTTGATCCGTTTAAATACAAAATTAAATTGATAGTTTCATTTAAGGAAAAACAATCGTCAGGTTCTTCAAAGCGGACTGTGTCCTCATCCAGCCCGTCCAGAAACAGGGCGATCAAATGAGCGTCAGACCAGTTAGTCAAACAAGCGAGCTCTACGAACTCCTCCACATACCTCTCCAGTGAACGTCCAACCTGGAAGAGACTGACGAGCCGTTCTGCCACTGATGTAGGCATGAGAGGCTGTGGGGGAGACGAAGCCACAGGATGAAGAAATAATCCCATCTTGCAATTGTGGTTGTCCAGCAGTTTTGGTCTGTTCTTCTGTTACGGTCTGGTGTTGTTAAAGACGAGGCGTTCACGAACGTCCACAGCAAACTGGTATTTATTGACACAACGTAGAGAGACAAAATCCAAACACATAGTATAACATTTAAGAACAGACAAGGAGTGAAGGGAGTGAGTCCATATATAAAGGGAGTGCTGATGAGGAGATCCAGGTGAAGATGATCGGTGATGATGGGGAGAAGACGAGGGAAGTGAGTGCAGGTGTGGAGAACAGGAGGATCATGGGAAATGGAGTACAGGAAGACAAGGGATCTGTGACAATAAGTAACAAATCTGCCACTTTTGTTCTGACAAACTGAAAAAATAAACATTACAATAAATTGCACTGCCAATGGTGATTCAATCTAACGATCGCTTAGCTCATATCACATCACACTGAGCAAATTATTATTATTGTTATACTTTGTTCTCAAATTGTTAAAGGTGCCCTAGAATTAAAAATTGAATTTTCCTCGGTATAGTTAAATAACAAGAGTTCAGTACATGGAAATGACATACAGTGAGTCTCAAACTCCATTGTTTCCTCCTTCTTATATAAATCTCATTTGTTTAAAAGACCTCCGAAGAACAGGCGAATCTCAACATAACACCGACTGTTACGTAACAGTCGGGGTGTATGCCCCCAATATTTGCATATGCCAGCCCATGTTCAAAGCATTAGACAAGGACAGGACATCTGGATGTGCACAGCTGAATCATCAGACTAGGTTAGCAAGCAAGGACAACAGTGAAAAATGGCAGATGGAGCAATAATAACTGACATGATCCATGATTACATGATATTTTTAGTGATATTTGTAAATTGTCTTTCTAAATGTTTCGTTAGCATGTTGCTAATGTACTGTTAAATGTGGTTAAAGTTACCATCGTTTATTACTGTATTCACGGAGACAAGAGAGCCGTCGCTATTTTCATTTTTAAACACTTGCAGTCTGTATAATTCATAAACACATCTTCATTCTTTATAAATCTCTCCAACAGTGTGTAATGTTAGCTTTAGCTCGTTAGCTGCAGCCTAGCTACTATCAAACTCATTCAGAATCAATTGTAAACATCCAAATAAATACTATACTCACAGGAATCGATGTATGCGTGCAGCATCCATGACGAACATCTTGTGAAGATCCATTTGAGGGTTACATTAGCTGTGTGAACTTTGTAAATGCACTGTATTATAGCTGACAGCTCAGAGGGGGCAGGGAGCGTGTGATTTAAAGGGGCCGCAGCCTGAATCGGTGCATAGTTAATGATGCCCCAAAATAGGCAGTTAAAAAAATTAATTTAAAAAAATCTATGGGGTATTTTGAGCTGAAACTTCACAGACACATTCACGGGACACTGAAACGATCGGTTTGTGAGAGAAACCGAAAAGTATTTATATCATTTTTTACCTCTAATACACCACTATGTCCAACTCCATTCATGACTCCTTTAGTGATGTCTGATCGCGCTCTGTCAACGGCAGTGATGTCTCGCGCATATACTTCAATGAGTGTCAGACATCACTGCCGCTGTCAGAGCGCGATCAGACATCACTAAAGGAGTCATGAACGGAGTTGGACATAGTGGTGTATTAGAGGTAAAAAATGATATAAATACTTTTCGGTTTCTCTCACAAACCGATCGTTTCGTGTCTTAGGACATTAATGTGTCGTCACGAGCCGCAAGGTTTCATTTGGATTTGTCTAAGCAAGGTTTATTCACTCTTATAGATGAAGTTCCCATCAACCGCCATTATTTGAATGACAGAGGGCAGCGGTTGCAGTTAAAAATCATAATTTGTGATCGACTGAAGAAAAAATGTCACCTACATCTTGGATGCACTGGGGGTAAGCAGATAAACATCAAATTTTCATTTTTGGGTGAACTATCCCTTTAATGTTAACAACATCAGCATTGCATGACTGTGTATTTAGTGACTATTAGCCTTACCTGTAGATTCAAATTTCTCTACAGTCTAATCTTTAATGTTAATTTGTCATAACATACAATCCGCCATCAAAATGATAAGTTTAATATTGCAGCTGCTGTGAGAAAAGGCTATAAATGATCCACTACCTGCAGCATCCTCCACATACAACATAGCCTACTAGCTGGGACTCCTTTATGTAAACAGATATGGCGTAAAATGATGTGTGTGTGTGTGTGTGTGTGTGTGTGTGTGTGTGTGTGTGTTTCATGTTTCACAGGGAGGTTGCAGATTTACTCTAAAAATAGCTGTGGAATGACTGGACTTCATCTGGCTTGATGTTGAGCAGCAGTTCACATTTAGGACATTCCTGAGAAAGAGGGAGAGGGGGAAAGAGAGGGAAATAATAAGAAGGGTTGGGAGAGGAGAGGACAGGAAAGGAGAGATGACAGTCATTCTATGGATAGACATGATGGTGGAGATGTTCATTCATGTTTATTTCGCGCTGTAACTGGTATTAAAGCGGAGGAGAGGATCAGTTCACGCTGCCGCTTCTCTTGAACTGCAGCAATTTGTCACGCCACATTAAAGAGCACCAAAACGGTATGTTTTTTTGTTTTTTTTTTCAAAGTAAAATGGGCAGAATTTAAAATATGAGACTTTGTTTCATGTCAAAAGCAACACACCACAAAGCTTATTGTGATTGTGGTTACGTATCCTCACGCTTTTACAGCATATAGGCTACATGCGTATCACGTAGACTAAGGCTACACCACTGGTGTAGGCCTACAAAGGGTTTGACTGTTTGCAGAAAGAAATATGTCAACCATATGAGTCAGTGTTTACAGAAGGACAAAGATGAAGGTTAACTGGAATGAGATCATATCCCAGTGCTCACTCAATGTAGCTGATCTCAGCTGATTA